>NC_081570.1:41303987-41520625 GCF_022355385.1 Mustela nigripes
GATCATGACCTGAGCCGAAGGCAGCAGCTTAATCCACTGAGCCACCCAGGCGCCCCAAAATTTATTTCTTTTAAACCTTTTTTTTTTCTTTAAGATTATTTATTTATTTATTTATTTATTTATTTGTCAGAGAGAGCAGAAGCACAGAGAGCAGCAGGCAGAGCAGGCAGAGCAGGCAGAGGGAGAAGCAAGCTCCCTGCTGAGCAAGGAGGCAGACACAACTGTCTGAACCCCCAGGTGTCCCAAAAATTAATTTATTTTAGAGAGCGAGAGTGCATGGGGGGGGAGAGATAGAGGCAGAGGGAGAGAGAGCATCTCAATGTGCTGAATGTGGAACTCGACATAGTGCTTGATCTCATGACTCTGAGATCCTGACCTGAGCTGAAACAAGAGTCAGACGCTCAACTGACTGAGCCACCTGGGAGCCCCAAGACAGTTTTTGACTGCACTCTTTGGTCTAAAAGGCACTTGCCCTTTCTCCCAAGAAGCCCATTCAATCCTCATGAGAATAGGACTCCTAAAAGTCTAATTTAACATCCCAGGATTCTCAGGATATAGATTTGGCTTCAGTTCTCAGAGGATTGCTTTGTAGGTATATTTGGATAAGTTCATTAAAAGCTGAACTCTCATTACCTTCAAGCACGATCTTACAGGCTATGACCTATTATAATTATAATCTCAAAAATTTATATACATACTATATATAATTAGGATTAGAATCTCAATAAAATCATAAAGTCCACTTAGAAGATGAATGTACTATCAAATACCAACTTCAAAGGGCCACTACTTTTAGGGCTCAAGAAAATATGAACTGTAGAAGCAGAGCCTAGATTTCCCCCAAAATCTAATTAGATAAAAGAAACCCCTTTATCTCTATGTGTAACTAAAGGATGAATAAGCATTAGCCCAGTGAAGAACGAAAGAGGAAAGATCATTTGAAGTTGAGTTCCAAAACTTGTAAAGAGTCAAAGAAGAAAAAGCAGTGTCCTTGTGGGTTTGAAAGTAATTACATATGGCTTAACAGTAAAGACTGAGAGGGGAATGGCAATAGTTAAAATTGGAGAGGTAAGGTGGAAATAAATCATTAGGCCCTATGTTTCATGTTGAGTATGGACTTTATCGGAGGACAATGCAGAGCCACCAAAGGACATCAAGTTTGGGCAAGACGAGATCAGATTCATTGCTTTAGAAAGATCATTCTGCCTCCAAGATATAGACTAAAGGAAGGCAAGATTAGCTGGAAAGTGTACTCAATATTTTGTCTGTCTCTCCAGATGGTCATTCCACCACACTCCACTTGTTTTGTGCCACAGAAGCCTGACCTATATGGGCTCCCTACAGGCTCCCTTGCCCTCTGGCTTCCGGCTGGGCGAGCACTGGGAAATAGCCTCAGGAGATCAGAGGTCAGAAGGAAAGAAGGTCTGAGTACTTATCCCCCAGCTCCCTCCCTGCTGAGTTACTTTGTAAGGATACTTCCTTCCACCAAAGTTCTTAGCTCTTATCAAACAGCACCCTCCATTCAGCTGCCCTCTTCAGATTCTGGTGATCATTCTCTCTCTCTTTTTTTAATGACTTTGGCTAGTAATGATGCCCACTGTTGCTAGCCCAGGGGGAGTTTGTATCCCTTGTTGGTTCCCCAAACCCTCACACATTTTGTAAATAGTTCCTTTTTTAAACACGATGGAATTATCTAGTCTGAGTGTGCTATTTTCTGCCAGGACTCTAACTGACATAGAAAGAAGCAAGAAACAGTCTGACAACAACATTAGTATGTCCCAGGCATTCTCCTCAATAGTATATACATTAACTCATTTAATGCCCACAGCAACTCTATGAAGTAGTCCTCCTTACAAATAAGGAATCTGAGGTATAGAGACATTAAGTAGTTTTCCCAAAGTCACTAGTAAGGAGCTAAACCATAATTCAAATCCATAGTCTATTTCCAGAGTCTGTGTTCGTAACCACTGTATTCCTCTGATGAGGTAAGAGCTGATGGTTATAAGTTGAAGCAATAGCAGTGGAACGGAGAAAAATGGAAGGGTTTAAGAGATATTATTGCTAATCTCAGCATAATGTGGAATCTTAGTTGGGATCAAAAGAAAATATAAGTGCTTTGGTTTAAGAATGAAAGGAACCCTTGTTTATAATTTGTATCTTACTACCTGGGTGATCTTTTTTTTTTTTTTTTTAAGATTTTATTTATTTATTTGAGGGAGAATGAGTGAGAGAGAACATGTGAGAGGAGAAGGTCAGAGGGAGAAGCAGACTCCCCAAGGAGCCGGGAGCCCGATGCGGGACTCCATCCTGGAAGTCCGGGATCAAGACCTGAGCTGAAGGCAGTCGCTCAACCAACTGAGCCACCCAGGTGCCCCCTGGGTGATCTTGAATAAGGCACTTTGTCTTTCCAGGTTTCAGTTTCTTCATCTGTAAAATGGGACCAATAATACTCCATGGGGTGGCTTTAAGAATTAAACAAAGTCTTGGAAGTCCCAGCCAGAACAGTTAGGCAAGAAAAAGAAACAAAAGGCATCTAAATCAAAAAGGGAAAAATAGGGCGCCTGGGTGGCTCAGTGGGTTAAGTGTCTGCTTTCGGCTTTGGTCTGTGATCTCGGGGTCATGAGGCTGAGTTCCACATAGGGCTCCCTGCTGGGCAGAAAGCCTGCTTCTCCTTCTGCCTCCGCCCGAGCCCTGTTTGTGTGCATGCCCTCTCTCTGTCAAATAAATAAATAAAAGTACTTTTCCTTAAAAAAACCCCAAAAAACAAAAAGGAAAAAATAAAACTGTCTTCATTTGCAGAGAGAGAGGGACAATCCACCAAGAAACTGTGAGACTAATAAATTCAGTAAAGCTACAGGAAACAAAATCAATTTGCATTTCTAAACACTAAACACTAATAATGAGCTATCAGAAAGAGAAATCAAGAAAACAATCCCATTTATCATCACAACAAAAAGAATACGATACCAAGGAATAAATTTAACCAAGGAAGTGAAAGACCTGTACACTGAAAAAAAAGTATCATATGTTAATAAAAGAAGCTGAAGAAGACACAAATAAATGGAAAGATATTTCGTGCTCACGGATTAGAAGAATTAATGTTGTTAAAATGTCCCTATGACCCAAAGTAGTTTACAGATGCAAGGCAATTCCTATCAAAATTCCAAAGGCATTTTTCATAGAAATAGTAACAAACTATAGAAATGATCCCTGAAAGTATAGTCTTCATTTTTCATAGAAACAGAACAAGTAATCCTAAAATTTGTTTGGCACCAGAGAAGACCCTAAATAGCCAAAGCAATCTTGAGAAAGAAGAGCAAATCTGAAGACATAACACCTTCTGACTTCAAACTATATTACACAGCCATAGTACTTAAAATAGTATTATATTGACATTTAAAAAAAGATACATAGATCAATAGAACAGAATAAAGAGTTCAGAAATAAACCAACACATACATGGTCAGTTAATTTATAAAAGAGCAAGAATATACAATGGGGAAAGGATAGTCTCTTCAATAAATGGTGCTGGAAAAACTAAATGACCACATGCAAAAAAATGAAACTGGACCTTATATTACACCATTTAAAAAAACCCTGAAAATATATTTTTAAAGATTTTATTTATTTATTTATTTGACAGAGAGAGAGAGAGAGATCACAAGTAGGCAGAGCAGCTGCCCGAGAGAGGGGGAAGCAGGCTCCTTGCTGAGCAGACAGCCTGATCCGGGACTCGATCCCAGGACCCTGAGACCATGACCCAAGTTGAAGGCAGAGGCTGAACCCACTGAGCCACCCAGGTGCCCCAAGAACCTGAAAATAAATTAAAGGCTCAAATGTAAGACCTGAAAATATAAAACTCCTAGAAGAAAATATAGGGGTTAATTTTCTTGACATTGGTCTTCGCAATGATGTTTTGGATTTGACACCAAAAGCCAAGTCAACAAAATAAAAAATAAACAAGTGGGTCCACATCAAACTAAAAAGCTTTTGCTCAGCAAAGGAAGCCATCAACCAAATGAAAAGGCAACCCATGGAATGAGAAAATATTTGCAAATCATATATCTGATAATGGGTTAATATCTAAAGCATCAAAAATTATTATAGCAGCAAATAAACAAGCAAATAATTCAATTTAAAAGTTGGTAGAGGAGGGGCACGTGGGTGGCTCAGTCTGTTGGGCATCTGCCTTCAGATCAGGTCATGATCCTAGGGTCCTGGGATCAAGCCCTGCATCAGGCTCCCTGCTCTGCTTCTCCCTCTCCCTCTGCCCATCCCCCCACTTGTGTCCCTGCATGTGCATGCTCTCTCTCTCTCTAATATCGCTAATAAAATCTCTAAAAAAAAAAAAGAAAAAGAAAAAAAATGGGTACATGTTTTGAAGGTCTGAATAGACATTTTGCCAAAGAAGACATGCACATAACCAACAGGTATTTGGAAAGATGCTCAAATCACTAATCATCCAGGAAATACAAATCAAAACTACAATGAGATATCCCTTCACACCTATTAGAATGGCTATTATAAGCAAAAAATATGAAATAAGAAGGGTTGGTGAGGATGTGGAGAAAAGGGAACCCTTGTGCACTGTTGGTGGGAATGTAAATTGGTGTAGCCACTGTGGAAAACAACAGAAGAGATGATCCAGCAACTCCCCTTCTGGATATTGATCTGAAGGAAATGAACACTAACTTGAAAAGATATTTGCACCCCACATTCACTGCAACAGTATTTACAATAGCTAAGACATGAAAACATTAAAGTGCCCACTGATGGAGAAAGGAATAAAGAAAATGTGGCGCGCGCGCGCACACACACACACACACAATTGGACAGTATTCAATCATAAAAGAGCAGGAAATCCTGCTATTCACAACACAAAAGTTGGGCATTTCTTTCCTTTGGATGTCCACAGTACTTTGGTCATCAATGACATCTTTATAACACGTCTTTAATTCTGTCTGCTGTTAGATTTAGTAGTTTATATGTCTCTCCCCTGTGAAGCTCCATTAGTCAGGGTCAGAGTCCTAGAATCCTGATTGATATCCTTAGCTTTAAACTACCATAATTTGTAGAACACAATAAGTGCTCAGTAATACTTACTGAATGGACAAATAACTCAACACTCATAGGAAATTATTTCCTGAGTTTTATCTCAATTTGCTTTTCCTGCTGTCATGAAGATGAGAAAATATCTCTGCTACTTTATTGATTAATTTTCTTATTTATTCATAAAGCCTGGGACATGCTAGGTGCTTAGTAAATATTTGTTAAATGAAGAAACTAACATCTAGCAGTTACAGGGAACTGGCAGCTTAGCACAGTGGAGATGGTGGAGTCAGATTAGTTGGATTCAAATCCAGGCTCTAAGGCTGTGAGATATTGAGCAAGTTACACAGCTTCAATGTGCCTCAATTTTCCCCAGGTGTCATGAGGATAATAGAACGTATCTCACAGACACATAAGAATTGTGAGGGCTGAAAATACTGGCTGGCTCATAGTAAGGGTTTAACAAACATTATCCACATAGTGCTGAGGGTAGAGAGATGCTTTGGAGCCACACCCTTTCTTTTTTAACTCAGTATATGAAGCCTAGTACCCAGGGCATTACTCTGAGTCTGGCCTTTTCAACACTAGGCAAATGTGGAAGTCCCAAACTTTAGAGAACTTAAAAAAATAACTAGGGAGATAGTTTAAATGTCAGAAATCCAGATTCCTAGGCCCACATTTTGAGGAACACTGCATTGGGCCCTTCGCAGATCAACTTGATCACTGAAATTGGCTTAATATTGCTACCATGTCCTTGGCCCAGGGGCTGAAGCTTTCCTGCTTCTGAAGAATTGATCCCTGTTAGCCCTAAATTTCAGTCTCTCATGATCTGCTGCACAGCCAATGTATAAACTTGTCTGTGCTTGCCAGATGTTTCCTCAATGCTCACTCCCCAACAACATGCTAATTTCCACCCCCTTACTTTGACTAGTTCCTCAGCCTGAAATACTTTTGAGGGAGACAGAGAGAGCATGAGGGAGTGAGGTGGGGAAGGGGCAGAGAGAGAATCTTAAGCAGGCTCCACTCCCATCATGGACCTCACCACCTTAGGATCATGACCTGAGCTGCAATCAAGAAATCAGACACTTAACCGACTGAGCCACCCAGGTGCCCCTGAAATGCTTTCTTTTCAGCCTTTTCTATTCAAATGTTTCCCATTCACCAGGATTTGGCTCAAACTACTCCTGATTCTGGCCGCATTACCTGCACCTTCTCAGAAGCCTCCTTTGGCTAGCTTACCTGTACCTCTCCCTTCTCCCCAGTCTGAGAAAAATAACCTCCTTTATTCCTTGCTTGTCCATTTGTGCTTCCTTCAAGTGTTGCTTTAAGATTAAATGGAATGATTCCTGTGAAAAATAAGGTCTTTCCAAATTTATTTTCCATCTTATATTAGTAAACCAAGAAGGTTGAGCTCACAAAACTCATAACTTATTCCAAAGCTGTATCATGTTGTTAGCATCTAGTCTCCATGAAACTAAGGATCTTATGTGATATTTAGACGAAAAACTAATACAATAATCTAAGTTTTTTGACTCAGAGTTTCTAAGAAAGAATAGGAAAAGTATGGTGGTAGACAGAATAATCTATTTTAGGGATAGTCTTGATGAAGGTCCTAGTTCTGAAAGTCAGATCTGGCCTTTATCATCAGCATCTTTGTATCCCTCTGCCATACCTAGCAAAGTACTTTGCACCACGTAGGTCAATAGGTATATAATTAAATCATGGCTTGCTAATTCAAGTTCTTGATTTTGTTACGTCACGGGATAAACATGAAGGCCCAGGGAGTATGATTTACTTGTGTGATGAATTGTTTAAATGCGAGATGAAAGAGAAGGCATAAAGGTATGGCTTTATTAGTACTGAATTGTGTCCACCCAAAATTCACGTTAAAGCCAAAAATCACTGTATTTAGACATAGGACATTTAAGGAGGCATTTAAGGTTAAATGGGGTCATAAGGTGGAGTCCTAATGACTAGTCTTTGTAAGGAAAGAGAGACATCAAGGGGCACACCTAAGAGAGAAAAGGCCGTGTGGGGACACAATGAGAAGTTGGCCATCTGCAAGCCACAGAGAGAGGCCTTAGGGAAAACTAAATGCTCACACTTGATCTTGAACCTAGAGCCTCCAGAAAATAAGAAAATAAATTTCTGTGTAAGCCACCCAGTTTGCCATAGTTTGTTATAACAGCCCTAGTGGACTAAAGGAGACCTTGTTCTACTTTCTTTCCCTGAATTTTTTTTTTCCTGCATTTTTTTTCCCTGCATTTTTCTTTCATTTTATTTTATTTCTTTTCAGTGTTCCAGAATTCAATGTTTATGCACCACACCCAATGCTCCATGCAATACGTGCCCTCCATAATACCCACCACCAGGATCACGCAACCCCCAACCCTCCTCCCCTCAGAGTCTTATTTCTCAGAGTCTACAGTCTTTCATGGTTTGTCTCCCCCTCCAATTTCCCCCAACTCATTTCTCCTCTCCATCTCCCAATGCCCTCCGTGTTATTGCTTATGCTCCACAAGTAAGTGAAACCATATGATAATTGACTCTCTCTGCTTGACTTATTTCATTCAGCATAATCTCTTCCAGTTCCGTCCATGCTGATACAAAAGTTGGGTATTCAGCCTTTTTGATGGAGGCATAATACTCCATTGTATATATGGACCATATCTTCTTTATCCATTCATCCGTTGAAGGGCATCTTGGTTCTTTCCACAGTTTGGCGACTGTGGCCATTGCTGCTATGAACATTCGGGTACAGATGGCCCTTCTTTTCACTACATCTGTATCTTTGGGGTAAATACCCAGTAGTGTAATACAGGGATATAGGGAAGCTCTATTTTCAATTTCTTAGGGAATCTCCACACTGTTTTCCAAAGTGGCTGCACCAACTTGCATTCCCACCAACTTATTCTACTTTCTTTTTTTTTTTAATTTTTTATTTTTTATAAACATATATTTTTATCCCCAGGGGTACAGGTCTGTGGATCACCAGGTTTACACACTTCACAGCACTCACCAAAGTACATACCCTCCCCAATGTCCATAATCCCACCTCCTTCTCCCAAACCCCCTCCCCCCAGCAACCCTCAGTTTGTTTTGTGAGATTAAGAGTCACTTATGGTTTGTCTCCCTCCCAATCCCATCTTGTTTCATTGATTCTTCTCCTACCCACTTAAGCCCCCATGTTGCATCACCACTTCCTCATATCAGGGAGATCATATGATAGTTGTCTTTCTCTGCTTGACTTATTTCACTAAGCATGATACGCTCTAGTTCCATCCATGTTGTCGCAAATGGCAAGATTTCATTTCTTTTGATGGCTGCATAGTACTTTCTAATGAGAGCAGATCTTCCCCAAAGTGTGTTCAACAGAACTTCAGCAGAATATTGATAGACATCCAGAAAAGTGGTTCCATGGTCAATAAACTTGAGAAACATGGGTTGAAGAAGTTAGAGCTGATTCTCAGGGTCTTTAATTTGCTAACATATATTCTGATTCTCCAAGAGGACAAAATAGTATGTAGCATTTCCCAAAATTGCCTGACCATAGAAACATCCTCTTTTCCGGAGGATAGAGCCAACACAGAGTCTTACAAGACCAGTATTTTGTGGGAAACAGTTTGGAAAATACTTCTCGTTCTGGGATGCCTGGCTGGCTTGGTCAGTAGAGCATGCAACTCCTGTTCTCCGGGTTGTGAGTTTGAGCCCAGCTTTGGGTGTACAGATTACTTAAAAATCAAATCATTTAAAAAAATAAAATACTTATTGTTTTGTTTTTCTTATTCTGATCAGCCTGTTCTTAACTATCCCACTATTCACCATCACTATCTAGACAGATGTTGAAGAACCTTGTACAAATGAAAATTATTCCTGGAATGGGCAATGACCCTCCCTGGAGGTCTGTCAAGCTTGTTTCTTCAATGATCAACCCAGAGTAAGAAGTGGTAATGACCAAAACCAAAAGAAGAATAGTTAAAAGGGAAGGACTAAAATCTAACCTGATTTCCTACAAGGAAGTCAAACCACACTGGCAACCAAGACCTTTGCAAATACATCTTTCTTTTTTTTTATTTCTTTTGTATTTCCCTAAAATTGTTGGTAATAAAATGCTTTTTAAAAAATGACTCTTTGAGTTTGTGGTATAAGGAAGAAGAAAGATGAAGAGAGAGTGTATCTAATTCTGTAGCTGGATTGAGAGAGGGATGAGGTGGAGAGTGTGTGTGGTGGTAACCATCAGGAAGAGGGAAGAGAAAGAGGAAAAAGGAGACAAAGTCTGTGGTGCTTATAGCACGGAGGATAGAATAAAGGAAGCTCTTCCTGGCTTGTACAATGGGATTTTGAGTTTAAAAAAAAAAAAAAAATGTTAGGGGTGCCTGGGTGGCTCAGTTGGTTAAGAGTCTGACTCTTGATTTTGGCTCAGGTCATGATCTCAGGGTGATGAGATTGAGCCCCACATTGGGCTCCCCTCTCAGCGGGGAATCTACATAAGATTCTCTCTCTTCCTCAGTTGCATAAATGCATTGTTGTAGAGATGAGAGAGATCATAGTTCAGAAACAGCCTTTTAGAGGTTCTAATTGTACAGAGACCTGATATTAGCCAGGTGCAAGGAACAGGGAGAGTAAGGGAAATCCAAGCACTGAGAAAAACATGTGTTACATGTCCCATCTTTATCTCTTTTTTTTCTAGACATTGATGTTATTTATTGTCTGAGCTATTCATTTTGGGATCAGATTATAATGTATCTTTTATAGCCTTATTTTGTTTAGAATGACTATGTTAATTTTGTCTTCCTAGTGAAAATGTAATGAGACATGATGTCACATGGTTTTCTCCAGCACAATCGTAAGCAGCATTGGATAGGAAATAAATTATTTACTGCATTAAAAAAAAAAAAAGATTCTCTCTCTTACTCTCCCTCTGCCCAACCACCCTCCACGTGCACTTGAGTGCATGCTCTCTCTCTCTCTCAAATAAATAAATAACTCTTTTTTAAAAAAGTCTGAGAGAAGATTTCTTGACTCTGTATCATGGATAAGGAGGTTCTCCACCAAAGTTAGTTATCCATTAGGTCAGTATTCAACATATATTTATTTAATACTTAATATATCAATACCATTCTAGCAAAGGAACAAGACAAGAATCTACCCTCCCAACTTTTCACTCTAGTGGGAGTTTATTATATTTTATCTTTGTTGGAAGATGTACATACAAAAGGTTATCCACAACATATGGGACCATATTAAAGAATAATCATAAAGCAAATACATCTATGAACAGCCCAGCTTAAGAAATAGAATACTTCCAGTACATAGAGAGTCCCCATCTGGCTTTTTTACATCATGTTTACACAAATACAAGTAATTACCATCCTGGATTTTGTGTTAACAATTTCTTTTCTTTACTCTTTTTTTTTTTTTTAAAGAATTTATTTATTTATTTATTTGAGAGAGAGCAAGGGGTGCCTGGGTGGCCCAGTTGGTTAACCGACTGCCTTCAGCTTAGGTCATGATCCCAACATCCTGAGATTGACCCCCACATTGGACTCCCTGCTCTGTGGCGAGCCTGCTTCTCCTCCCTCTCCCTGCCACGCCCCTTGCTTGTGCTCTCTCTCTCTCTCTGTGTCAAATAAATAAATAAATGAATACATCTTTAAAAGAGAGAGAGAAAGAGGAGCACCTGGGTGGCTCATTCGTTAGGTGCCTGCCTTTTGCTCTGGTCATGATTCATGATGCCAGGGTCCTGAGATGGAGCCCTGGGTTGGGCTCCCTGCTTAACAGGAGGCCTTCTTCTCTTTCTCTCTCTCCCACTCCCCCTGCTTGTGTTCCCTCTCTTGCTGTCTCTCTCTGTCAAATCTTAAAAAAAAAAAAAAAAAAAAGAGAGAGAGAGAATGAGAACAAGAGTGAGAGAGCACAAAGCAGGGGGAGTGGCAGAGGGACAGGAAGAAGCAGGTTTCCCACTGAGCAAAGAGCAGTACACAGGACGCATGACCTGAGCCGAACGCTTAACCGACTGAGCCACCCAGGTGCCCCTTCACTTTTCTTTATAGGTTTTTCCATACTGTCTGCATATCCCTAAACATTATTGTACCAGTCAGGGTCCTGGCAGAAAACTGGTAGCATATAAAGAGGCAGGGGATTGTAAGAATGCTAAAGGATAATGGTGTGCCTGGGTGGCCCTATCATTAGGCTTTCACCTTTGGCTCAGGTAAAGAGATTGGGGTGCTGGGATTGAGCTCTGCATCAGGATCTCTGCTTAAGTGGGAGGCCTGCTTGTGTTCCCTCTCTTGCTGTCTCTCTCTCTCTGTCAAATAAATGAATAAAATCTTAGGGGGGGGGGAAAGGAATACTATAGGATACTATTTTGAGGCTTGTCACAGTGCTCTTTTCCACCATAGGATTGAAGTGGGGGAGAAGAGAGTAGTTACCAAAAGTAAGAAATGGTGGGCTGTGTAGAGAGAGAAATGGTGGGCTGTGTGTGAGACCTTGAATGGAAGGAATCCAACCAGCTCATAGCAACCCACAGTGAGAGTACTAGAGAATAAATACCTGACCCCAGTCTCCCCTATTTCTCCAATCTTCTGCTGGTGCCTACCATCAACCAAACCTAACCAGAAGCTAGAAGAGTTAAAAGAGCCCTTTGAGTGAGTCCGTGCAACTTAGCCTTCTGGCAGTAGAAATGTGGAGAGCAAATCTAGAGGGGTAAATTGAAGATATTCAGCCTAAGTACATTGCTTATTTTGTCTTTTTACGTTTACATAATTGGAGTCATATATTATGTATTCTTCTGTGACTTGCCTTTTTTGTTTATTCATTAGAGAGTTCAAGTGCGTAGATGTAGTTCATTCATATTCAGTTCTGTGTAAATCCCGTTGCATGACTCTACTACAATACATTCATCCATTCTACAGTTGATCAGCATTGGATTGTTTCTAGCTTTTGGTTAATAGATAATACCAAACCATTTTCCAAAATCATATGTATTGATACTAGCATTAAATGAAGCTTCCTGTCATTCCATTATCTCACCAATACCTGGTATTATCAGACTTCCTAACTTTTGTCAATTTGATAGGTGAGAAATAGTATCTTGTTGGGTTCTAATGTTCACTTCCTTGTTTCTAACAAAGTTAGATGCTTATTGGCCATATGTATGATTATTTTTTTCTTTTGCTCATTTGTCATTTATATGTGTTATAAATACCATCTCCCCTTTAATGCCTTGTTTTTTCATTCATAATATTGTATCTTTTGGGACACAGAAGTTGTTAATTTTAACATAATCTAATTTATACTTTTTTCTCTTCATGGTTTGCACTTTTGGTTCCCCTTTAAAATATCCTTCGCTATGCTGAGGTCATAAAGATTTTTATTTTATCTTCTAAAAGGTCCATTACTTTGCATTATACTATAAACTTTCAGTCTTTCACAGTTGAGTCTTAAATCTACCTGGAACTGATATTTGTGTATGGTGTAAGGTAAGGGTCAGATTTAATTTTTTCCATATAGATAACCAATTATTGAATAGCCCATTTTTTTGCCCAACTGGCTGTAAATGCTTTCTGTGACAAAAAACTTGTTTCAATATATGTATCAGTTTTTTCCTGGATTCTCTGTATATTTTGCTAACCTGTCATAGTGCCTGAGAGTCTACCCCTAGGGACTTCATTTCCTGAAGGCTTATTTCATGTTAGTTCCTCTGGAGAGATTATTTATTGAGCCAGTGCCTTTCAGATCATCTCAATGGGAGAATAATTTATTAGTGTCTGTCAGGATCTGGAGTGTGGTCACTTTAATATTAGAGTAAGACAGAGCAGGATCTAAGACAACATGGAGATTATGGCTACCTGGCACTCCTTGCAAAGAGGAACTGATGAAAGTAGAGAGGGGTGATCCTGATCCTAGTAGCTAAGGAATATTTATGCAGATCTAATCTGCCACGATAAGCAAGTATGTGGAGCAGAAGTATTTCTAGAATCATATTTTCAATATATGTAAAGAAATCTGCTTATGTAAAGATATATATATATAATGTCATATATAATGTTATATATATATAATGTTTTTTATATATTTACATATATATGTTGAAAAATAGCTATTCTTATTTTTAGAGCTGTTCTTTTAAAGTCAGTTAATTGAGTCATGCATAGACAACCCATGTATTTAATTTAGACAATTACCAGTTGATTCACAGGTATCCTATACACCATGACAGGCAGGAGGACATCATTAAGGCAGGCATAGAAGCTTCCCTTTCAATAAGCACAACTGTGATCCAGGCAGCTCTTGCAAAAGTTTAGAAAGACAGGTCCCCATAAGTGCCTGATAGTGACTCTGGGTATCACAGCTAACTCATCTTTGAAGAAAAACGGAAAAAAGGGGGTTTTCCAACTTAAGCAGACTGTAGAAGCATTACAAAAGGATTTAAATAAGGCCTTTGGCCCTGAAGGGCTTTAAACTGGTGACCACCTGAACAAACCATTTCCTTCATGGCCCCCTCCAGAACTAGCTTAACTGTGATTCCTGCATGCTCTCAACACCCTTCCAAAATACCATCACCACCATCATCCTTCAGCTAAAAATCTAAGGTATCAGCAACTGCCTTGTCCAGAAATCATCCCATCTGTTCAGAACGAGCATTCAACTCCCTTCTTTCAACCAATGGCCATTGGACACCCTTAATGTGTTGGCATCTGTGGAAATCAGGAGATTGAGACAGAAATAAAACTCTCTTCCCTGACCTCCAGCTCACTCTTTAGTGGTGGCAAAGAGAAAGTGGCTGGACCCTAGAACACATTTATCTCTTAGAGAATGCCCCAGCAGTGTTCCATAGAGTACTGATGCAGGTACCAAAGCCAGAGGTATCTGAAACAGGGCCAGTTGAGACAGATCCTTTCCTCTGCTTTTGTTACACCCCAGAGGGGGTTGCTTTGGGTGTATCCCATGTGGGATACTCGGTCTGATATGGGACCTGGGTCTCCAGCATCAGTCCCTGTGCTTGTCACTAGAGTGAATCCCTGACCAAGCTTCAGAACCTCTTCAGGATGTGAAGGAAGGTGACACTCCATCCCAGGGCTACCCTCAACCACAAATTACCTTACTCCTTACTTTATTAACTGACCCTCACAGCCCTTTCCCAGGCACAAGCCTGCCCACAGGAGGACAAATTAGATGCAAATTTTATGCCTCACAGACCCCCAACTACTATTCTCCTTCAGTACTGTTTTGATTTTTTAATCAGTTCCCTGCCTCTATCTCTTTCCATTCTCTTGGTGATCTTATTCATTCAAAAAGGATTTGTATTAGGAGACAGCAAGTGTCATGGTTAAGGGGAGGGACTCTGGGTTTTCAATCCCTGCTCTGTATTTACTAATTATGTGGCCTTAGGAAAGTTAAATACCCTCTCTGTTTCCTCATCATTATGGGGCTAAGAATAATATCTATCTCATAAGGATACTAATGAAACCTATCAAAGAAAGTTGTGAGGATTAAATTAATATGTAGGTAAAGGGCTTAGTATGGTGCCCTGGAACAATATAAATGCCAGCCAGTATTGACTATCACTTATGTCCCAGGTGTACCAATCTAAGCTCTTACATTAACACCTTTAATCCTCATAATAACCCTATGAGGTTGTTACGTTATGCAAATGAGGTTTGTAACAAAGGTTTTCTTTCTTTTTTTTTTTTTTAAGATTTTATTTATTTATTTATTTGACAGACAGAGATCACAAGTAGGCAGAGAGGCAGGCAGAGAGAGAGAGAGGAGGAAGCAGGCTCCCCGCTGAGCAGAGAGCCTGATATGGGGCTCAATCCCAGGACCCTGGGATCATGACCCTGGCCAAAGGCTTTAACCCACTGAGCCACCCAGGTCCCCCTGTAACAAAGATTTTGAGTAAGATAGAAGTGAAGTAACTTGCCAAAGGCTCTGAGGGTACAGCAGTGAACAAAACAGGCATGGTCCCAGCTATCACGCAAATTTCATTAAACAAATAAAATAATTTCATCATGATCCATGCCATGAAAAGATAATAGGTAAAACAAGATGAGGAAGGGGTATGAAGACATTGGGGTATACTTCTCTGATGAATGACTTCCAGAGATGCCCTTCCCTGTCACGGGTCTGTGTTCACAGCCACAAACACCCAAATGTGTTTACCTCAACACATTTCAACAGCTCTGAATTTTGTGAGTGAAACTACTGGAGTCTCATTTCCTTGTTGAAGTAGGTCTCCAGACTTCCTATGCCCATTTGCCTACTGCTTGCCTTGTTTATTTCCCAGAAAAAAAATATATTTCACAGAAACATGTGACTAT
Source organism: Mustela nigripes (assembly GCF_022355385.1). Taxonomy (NCBI): domain Eukaryota; kingdom Metazoa; phylum Chordata; class Mammalia; order Carnivora; family Mustelidae; genus Mustela; species Mustela nigripes. The sequence continues at coordinate 41,319,356 of NC_081570.1, forward strand.
CTACTCCCACAGATCACCTGGAAATCACAGTATAGCACAGTCGGTTCAAACAAAGGGGGATATGGTTCCCAGAGGAGGTACCTAACTCAGCTTGGGAACCAGGAGTAGAGAGAACAGCATATGCAGAAGCTCAACTCTAACATGGAGCCCAGTCCTCTTCTCAAACTAAGGAAAGGTTGCCCCTCATTTTATTAGCAGCCCTCACTTGATGAACTACTACCATTTAAAAATAGTGTTTATTCTCTGTGTGACGGTGAAGGTAATAGGCACCTCCAGAGAGTTGGTTTCTTCTGAAGGCTTTGAGGCAGAACCTTTCTCGTGCCTGTCTCTTAGCTTCTGGTGGTGACCAGCAATCTTTTGCCTTCCTTGGTATGTAGCTGCATCCCTCCAATCTCTACCTGTATCATCACATAGCTTTCCTCCTTATGTCTCCTCTGTGTCTCCGTGTCCATTTTCCATCTCCTTTCTCTTGTAAAACCACCATTGTTGGTTTTAGTGCCTACCCCAATTCAAAATAGCCCCATATTAACTGGATTACAACTTCAAAGACTCTATTTCCAAAGAAAGTCACTTTCAGAAGTACCAGGGATAAGAACTTACATACAACTTTTGGAGGACATGATTCAACCCATGGCAGCACCTTTAGCAAACTGGAGATAGGTGGCCCCTCTGGTTGGATGCTGGCCCTCTACTCATGGCTTTGGTGAGCAGATGGCCCTTTAGTGTGAATTATACAAGGGAATCCTTCCTCCTTGTGGAGGTAACTCCACACTAAGATACAACGTTCTGCACTTAGAGCCAAGGCTGTATTTCACTTTTTTTTTTAAAGATTGTATTTATATATTTGTCAGAGAGAGAGCGTGCGCGCAAGAGCACAAGCAGGGGGAACAGCAGGCAGAGGGAGAAGTAGGCCCCCCACTGGGCAAGGAGCCTGGTGCCAAACTCATCCGAGGATCATGACCTGAGTCGAAGGCAGATGCTTAACCAACTGAGCCACCCACCCCAAGGATATTATTTCAATCCCTAGTCAAACCCTGCTGTCTCCCTTGGCAAGACACACCCTATCAAGTCATATCAGACCCCTCCTGACTGCTCTGAGCTCAGCTGATCGCCTGGGCTCTATGCCTCCATCCCTGCCCACTTTATTTCTTCCATTCCCATACCCTAAGGGAAGAACCCACTTTTGTTCTCTTCTGTCCAGCTTTAAAATGTCCTTAATGCAATGATCTGATTCTCTATCTCCTGTGAATAGCTGATATTTTTGCCTAGCCAGCATCCATTCTTTCCTCTTCGGGAAAAAGTGCCCTAATTTTCTTTTTAAGCAACCACTCCTCTCCCACTTTCAGTTCATCTGGTTTGAGTAGTACTGACCCCAGCCTCCAACTCCACAGACGGAGCTGGACAAGACCTAGGCTTAGCCAACCAGAACACCTCACCTCTTGGCATCATTAATCCTAGAATAGATGCATGACCCAGGACTTTTGCCAATACTATTAAAGCAAAGACTCTCTATCCAGAGGGCTATATTGGTAGGGTAAGCCTGGAGTGGACTGAGAATGAAGCCAACCCAGAGAATCCTGATAATATAAGTTGATCACCTAGTTCCAGACGGGCCTGAAGGGAGATACACCACATGATTTTACAGGAACAGGAGCTAACAAATTCCCCTCCCACCATGACCTCTTTCTTTTCGTGTGATTATTTAAGGTGGGGATATGTCACTTATAATCAAAAGAATCTTGAGTGGATCCCGAATCTGACCCTTCTGTCACCCCTGCTCTGCATTTCCCCAGCTCTTCATCTGCTCTGGCCCTTCAGGGTCTCCACGCCTGAGTCCTGACAGATGAGGAGGAGCTAACCAGGCTAAAGAAAGGGAAACGGTTCCCTACCTTACTGCAGCAGGAACGGGTGAAGAACTGGACTGAATATGCTGTCTTCTTAGACTTGCTGTAGTTTGGGGGCATTGGCAGGTGGGGAGTGGGTTGGGCTGCTTCCCAGAGCTGTCAATTCTGTCTGCATTTTCTTTCATTTTCTGGTGGGCTCACCACTTTCTCTCCAGCTTGGCAGACTTGCTTCTAGCGTTGTCCAGCAGTAGAGCTTAACTCTTTGTTGGGGTACACACTGCTCCTTGGGATTCTCTGCATTCTCTACAACAGCCGTGTACAGCCAGGAGCCACGGGGTCCCCAGAAGTGCAAACTGACTGGCTGTCCCTGATTTCTTGCAGTGCCAGTCTTTCCCTGAAGCCATCCCAACAATTATAACCACCCTGATTTTTCCCTATCCTGAGTCCGTCATGAACTTGCCTTGTCCATCATGAACTTGAATACTGCCTTGTACCGTGGCTTCCATTGCATTGGTGCTGGACCCGTTTTTCCAGTTTCTTTCTAAGATCAGAAGGCTACCCTCAAAGTTCGTAGCACAAGCCCAGGGAAGAGTCACTCCATAAATGATGTATAGTTCAGATGAACTTTAATGCACATACCATCATTGCCATTACAATAAGGATAGGAGATACATTAATACAAGCCAGTTTTTATCAATAAAACATGTCAACACAGAACAGGGAGACACTGCAGATATTTGCAAATGGGATCTTCCCTTCTGTTACTGTATATACGTGTGTGTGTGTGTGTGTGTGTGTGTGTGTGTATCTTTGCATTTGTAGAAACTCACAATACCACTTAACATTTTATATATCACTGAGAATAGCTTTCAGTATACAGACACAGGGATAATAATTGTTAAAAAGCCTGAAAACATCTGCTTAGCTAGAATCTTATGGGGAGAGATGTGAGCATTATTATTCCTTTCTCTGCTTAGTCCCATAGAGGGAGAACTCCAATTTTTGCTAATTGCTCCTCCTGAGGAACTCTGCTCTCCTATTATGGCACATCTCCTAGGCTGGCATGAGACCAGCCCAGTCCCTGGTTGAATAAATTAGAAAGAGCAACTGGGGAGTTGAAGGTGGTGTGCAAATTGAGTAAGGTGACATTTCTCTGTGTAACTGCCGAGACCATCATCCTCTGGCCCCATGATATGAGGGAAGCCTCTGTTCTAAGTTTAATTGCATTAAGGGTATAGGGGTGGTGAGGAGAGTGTGTGTTTCTCTTCTTCCTTCTTCCCCACAAGCAGAGAGAAAGCCAGATGTACACATAACTGATGCCTAGGTTTTCTCTTTGGCTACCATCAATCCCCCCAAATAGGCCGGGTTCTGGATCAGGACTGCTCACTCCTTGGGGGCAGATCCTACCCTGTTCTGAGACCAACTAAGCCATTTGCTGCCTTTGTTATGCAGTCTCGAGCAGGTTGCTTCACTGATGCAGGCCTCAGTTTTCCTTATCTGAGTACTGGGAATAATAAAACCCACATCACAGGATTGTGTCAAAGACCACTGAAGCTTCACTGAGAAAGTACTTTGGGAACTGTAAAGTACCGAACACACAATTGATGATTTTTTTTATAATATACTAATCATAGTATAAATGGTCTCTACTGTCTGCCCCTCCTGGGCCCCAACCCCAACCACAGCTCACTGCTCTGTTCAGCATGCACTGACTGATTCTCTTTGGCAGATCTTAGCCTTTGCAAGTTTCTCTTTAGCCAACCAAATTTCTGGGGATAAGGCATGGTGACATGAGGTTAGGTTCCTGGGGCCAAAATGGTGGGGGGAGGGAAAGTTGGTAGAGCTGGACAGGACCCTTGGAAATGGCTCCAAGAGGGGTATGCCCAGTTTCATTCTGGGATGAATGCTGCCTACTCCCAGCCCCTCACATTTGCTCCATCTTATATGTCCACAATACTTCACAGTTTCTAAAATGCACTTTTGACTCTCACAACTATTTTGCAAAGTAGGCAAGATGATTAATCTCATTTTATAGATGAAAATATGTTTGTCCAAGGTTACACAGTATATCACAGGACTCAAACCCAGGTTTTTTGGAATCCTGGTTTTCTCAGCACTGGGGGGCATTTTTTAAAAAGTAAACTCTGCCCTCAATGTGGGGCTCAAACTCATGCCCCAAGCTCGAGAGTCACATGCTTTACCAACTGAGCCAACCAGGTACCCGTCAGTGGGGCATCTTTTGACAAAGGCTCCAGGACACTCTGCTTAACTAGAATGACCTTGTGTAGTACAATCATCAACACTACGTTCCGCATCTACCATGGGTATCCGGCACTGCACTAAGGGCTTTACACTCATTCCCAAATTTAATCCTCTCAACAACCTCTTGAGACAGATTATTATACCATTTATATATATGAAGTAATTGAGGCTCCAAGAGTAATGATCTCAATGTCACACAACTATTTAGTAATGAAGATCCAAGGATTAAATCTGGATCTCTTGGACTACAAACTTTATGCTCTTAACCCCTCCACCGTGCTACTGTCTCAGTCCTCATTCTGTAACTTGATGTTTGGAGGGACTGGAAGACAGCTCAGCACAAATCTCTCAGTCTGTAGTTTCCAGGCTTCCAGCTGTATGACAGCAACTGTCCTCAGAAAGATCTTACCCAGGGGCACCTGGGTGGCTCAGTCATTAAGCATCTGCCTTTGGCTCAGCTCATGATCCCAGGATCCTGGGATTGAGCCCTATATTGGGCTCCCTGTTCAGTGGGAAGCCTGCTTCTCCCTCTCCCACTTGCCCTGCTTCTGTTCCCTCTCATGCTGTCTCTTTCATTCTGTCAAATAAACAAACAAACAAATAAATAAATAAGAAAAAGAAAGATCTTACCCAGCTCAACCTGGAACATGTTTAGTGCTTAGTAAATTAATTCTCCCCTGAATTGGAATACATATCTGGCTCTTAAACATGGATGCCTGGTATCGCTTCTCAAATCCATATGTCTGTCTGTACTCTGTTCTCAATAAGCATCATCAGAGATTCTTGTTCCTCTCCCCTCCTATTTACCTTTAGGAACCTCTGGCCTAGTACAAGCAAGTGTGGACCATCAGATGCACTTAATTACTAAGATGCTTTCTGGAAGCCTGGGAAATCAAGGCCACAAGCCTTGCTGGGTGATGAGGGCAGGGGTCCACACAGCCTTGACTGTTTTCATCCTACCCAAGAAGAAAGAAGGCTTTCATAATGAAAATATTTCTGCCAAAACCCTGTTTGCCACTTGCAGCTCTGACAGAAAATGGGCCTAAAATCACAGCGCATTAGCTCCAAGAGGGCCTGCAGAAATGAACTGGTATAAACTCCTGAAGCCCAGAAATAGGGAGTGGCTTAATCAAGGTTGCCTATCCCAGCCCATTGGTAAAACTTGGGAAGAGATGCATCAGAATCTGAAGGGAGCTGGGTATTTTAATCACACCCCTCAGGGACTTGCTGATTTACTTTGTCAGACATTAGCCTTTCTATGACATGATTTTGTACCAACAAAGAGAACTCTTATTCAAGTCTCCCTGAGACTTCCTATTTGGGTAATTTGCTGTTTGGCCACTTCAAAATGATAGAGGAGAAGCAGGTAAAAAATATGTCACACAACTCAGTGCAGTCCATGGTGTTCTGTCAAGAGGGTGTGTGTCACTGAGTTGGTAGACCTAGGAAAAGATGTAGAGAAAAAGCAGCAGAGGTGTGAGCTGTTTTGTCTAGCTTCTGGGTCCCTGAGAGGCTAGTCTGCATGTGGACTAGTAACCTAACCACAGGAACCTTTTTCTGTGCTATCATCAGTGTTTGTGGACAACTAGTTTTCACCTTGAGAAATCCCTCTTCCTCCTCTATTCAGGCTCATGAAGAGAAAATGGTGAAGAACAGTTTTGTTCCAGATTATACAAAAATCTTCAGCAGAAAGTCCACAGAAATGGAATATTTCTGAAAGACTCAGTGTTTAAAAATTAGACTTACTGTACTCTGGAGCTAAACAGATGTATTAAGGAGAAAACTGAGGAGCAAAGGGGGACAATGTATTTTTGGTTATTAAGTGTTAAGAACCTAACTCCAATGCGCAAAACTAAATGGGGACTTTGTTGAAAACACTGAAGTGTCTAAGAGAATCAAAGGAAGAGGTGATCTGCCAAACCTCAAGAAGCCAGAATCAGGGCTGAGAAAGCCACAGGACACACTTTCCCATCTTATACCTCTGCCTCTGTCTACACGATGGCCTTGTTTTTTCCTATTCTATACATAGGTTTAGGATAGGTCATCACAATTTTAGAGAACGCATCTTCATAATATTTCCCACTCAAAAGGGAAGAAAATAGCTCCAATTTCTTCTTTTCAAATCCTAGGGAAGAATTCTGATTGGCCTTGCTTGATCACATGCCCACTTTACTGACAGTCTTCACTAGAATCACCTGTTTTGGATGAAGGAGTAGTAGTGCTACAAAAGAAGAGATGACTATTTCCAGAAGAAATTCTGGGGAGAAGTCATAGCTAGCTATTACAAGAAATGATTTACCAGGGGTCCTATAGTAAGTTAGGGGCAGATTCAGGGCTAGAAACAGAATTGATAAAATAACCATTATTAATAATAATTGAATAATTAATAATTAATAGTAATTGAAGTCTCTGGATTCTTTTCATGTGTTGTATTGAAGTAAACCCCAGCATTTATATTTTTAAAAGATCTGTGCTGTGTAGAGGATGGACTGTGGGAGAACAAATGTGGACTAGGGAAACTGGTTATGAACTCTATGGTAGCTCTCTAGGGGAGAAACAAGTGGCTTGGACCAAGATCATGGCAATGGAAATGGAGAAAAGTAGGCAGATTTGAAATATATTTTAAAAGTAGACTCACAGGACTTGTGCTAGAGGTAGAAGGAAGGAAGGAAGGAAGGAAAAAAGAAAGGAAGAAAGGGAAAGAAAGATAGGAAGGAAGGAAGGAAACAAAAGGAAAGAAAGAGAAGGAATTAAGAATTAAGAGTTCCAAGGTGGACATGGAGATGTCTGCTGGACACTGTGTATACACATCATTACCAAAGACTTGGCATCTAAAGCCACAGAACCAGATGAGGTCTCCAAGGAAGACAATATAGCTATAACAGAGGGACCAACTGTTCTCTTTTTAAAAAGACTTTATTTTTAAGTAATCTCTACATCTAACATGCAGTTCAAACTTATAAACCTGAGATCAAGAGTCTCATGCTCTACCGACTGAACCAGCCAGATGCCCCTCAACTATCCTTTGGGCCATCTTTTCTGCATACACTGAATCCTTCTGCTGGGCCTCCAGCCAGGAATCTCAGGTGGGAATCACAATCGTTATTACAGTTAATTCCACAGAATGAGAAGCCAGATTCATCCCTCAGGGAGTAGCTAAGAAGTAACCAAATGAATGGTGAAATATGCATCAAAACACCATACAGATGTGTCTTCATTCCTCCAAAGCAGACCCTTTGGAGAACTAAACAAATGGTGATATTGCCCTGCTGCAAACTATTGTGACGTTTCTCTTTGGGGATACCAGGTTTTAAGACCCAGGGAAATTTCTCAGACTTGGTTCCAGACGGCTTAGTGTTGCTTCCTTCAGTGGGCTGAAAAAATGGCCACAATATTTTATAGCTCCTTGCATCAAGAGATGGCACCTATTTCCCCACCCCTTGTATGTGACTTGCATTAGTCAGTGGGACATTACCAAACACAATACAAACAGAGACTCAAGAAGAAGTACTTCTACACAGGAGCTTGCCCTCTCTTGCTGCTAGAAAAATTTCTACCACCAAGTGAGCAAGTCTGGGCAGTCTTCTGGAAGATGAAAACACATGGAGAGTCACCTCAACCACCCTAGTCATTTCAGTTGGGACTCCAGGCATGTGAATGACATCATTCTAGACCAGAAGAAGAATCAGCCAACCAACCCCCAGAATCATGAGAAATAACAAATGTCTGTTGTTTCAAATCACTATGTTTCCTTATGTCCCTCAGAAGACAACAGTTAACTCTGAATCAGGCAGTCTAAACATATTTCACAGGTACAAATACTGTTTCTCTCACCCTTACTCTTTCTGGAGGATTTGTATTTGACTAGTCATCAAAGGTTTGAACTAAAGGATGAAAGCTTGAAGAATATAAAGCAATGGTCAGTGGATAGCAGAGGTACTTGGGAGGCAGTGGAGATTTTCTAGGCCTCCTGAAACAACTCGACAAATGATTCAGTTTTCCCAGTTGTATTCTCATAGAATGATGTACCTTTTCTTCAGAGCACTTTTTAATTATATTTGGGTATTTTACAATGTCTAGACTAAACCACAAGCTACTAGACTTTAAGCTTCATGAAGACAAGGTTTGTATTTAGTCTGCCACTGATTATATCCTGACACATACATTTATTTATTGAATAAATCTGAATGCATAAATTTTAGTTTTGCCTACTTTATATAAGGGATGAAGGCCTTCAAAAACATCACTTAACAGTATTTGTATCTCACAGGCCTGTCTTCTCTTGCATGCAATCCCAGGCATGGGCTGATCCTCCAACTGTGGCAGGTCATCAGGAATAACTTAGTAGAGATGCAGAATCTGAAATCAATGAAATCCCAGGACACTGGTTACTGTAGTTCCTTCTCCTTACCCAAAACTCTCAGCAAACAAACCAAACAAACATTCCTCAAGACACTCTAGGAACCTTGACACCCAAGCAAAGAGCTTTGGAGCAGGAGCAGGTAATGTGAACAGGAAAGTCAAGTCTGGCAGATATTCTTATCATTCTCTGGACATTATCAGGCTGCAGTCACAAAGTAATTGTGAGACCAAGGACTCTCAGAATTAATTAACCAATATCAGCTGGGACACTGGAGCCTGTCACTACCACCACTCCATATACCCTTCATCTGAGAGAAATCCGAATAAAGAAATGGAATGAGCATGAGTCAGAAGTGAATTTAAATGATATTACTGAGTGACTTGAATATGTTGGCTTTTCCAAGGCTATGTTTCCTTGACTGCCAAATTGGGATAATATTTTAGAAATAGCACCTCCATTAGACTATAGGTACCCTGCAGGCAGGGAATCACTTGTTTTCAAATATATTTATCCAGTGTTTAATAGCACCAGGCCCACAGTAGATACATTTCTGTAAACATGATAAATTTCTACATAGAGGAGATCCAAGACGAAGTCCTGACTCCATCACTAATACACTTTCAGAGTGGCCCTAGGAAATTTCCTTTTCCTCTCTGGACTTCAACCTTCCTCTTTGTAAAATGAGAAGCCTGGACAGGATTTTCTCTAAGCTCCCTTCCTGATCTAATATTTGACAAGTCTTGGCCATTCTACCCCGTTGATGCTCCTAGAAATTAATTAATGCTACAGACTGAAGAGACAAGAGTAAGTCACGAATCACTTTGTATTTACTGATACATATGCATTTAAAACAGGTTCTGTAAAAAGCTACAACACCGTATTGCACATCTGGCCTACTTTTGCCTCTTTTGAGGTCAAGAGTTTTTGTTTTTATTTTTAATTCTTTATTTGGATTGTTAAGCAAAAGGAAAACCAGGACAAGTTACTACTAACATACTCTGCAGCTTGAACCTTGGTGGCTAATGGCACTATTACTGTGATTGACAAACATTGCACCGTAATCAGCTAGAAGCTCCTGCCTTCCACGCGGCAGAAACAAGGTCACAGAGCAGGGCTGGGGAACTGCCATCTAGCAAGCAGCTCTGCTTGTTTGCTGCCCAGCAGAAGAGTTTGCCACAATTACATTTAACTCTCGATTCTATCTGTTGTGAAGAAAATTGCTTACACTGGCTCCTGAGTTGTAAAGAATTTAACAATTTTTAAAAATTTCAGTCTTTGGGACGCCTGGGTGGCTCAGTTGGTTGGACGACTGCCTTCGGCTCAGGTCATGATCCCGGAGTCCCGGGATCGAGTCCCGCATCGGGCTCCCAGCTGCATGGGGAGTCTGCTTCTCCCTCTGACCTTCTCCTCGCTCATGCTCTCTCTCACTGTCTCTCTCTCAAATAAATAAATAAAATCTTTAAAAAAAAAAAATTTCAGTCTTTGCCTGGATATCCAATATGAAACAAAAGAATAAAAAAAAAGAATAAAAATAAAATATCCAAGGGTCAGTAGGAGCTCAGTCTGAAATCCAAGGACTAGAGCAGATGGGTTTTACTGCCCAGGAAAATTGTAATTATGCCTGACCTGTATAGACTTGACGGTGTAAAAAGCACATCTAGAACCACTGCCTGTAAAGGGATCACATCCTTCCATGGTCAAAGAAGTCAACCAAGTCATTCCTGCAAAATGTCCCCTTGCTGGAGCAGGCAGCTGCTTAAAGCACTACTTGAGGGCTAGGTAAGAACCTCCTGACAACAGCTGATACAGGGACTTGAACTTGAGAAACGCTGGACAATTTTTGCTCCGTCTCTTAGGACCTGGTTGCCTCAGAAACTACTTTCCAGAAGCATTAGACATCCATCTCCTCGGATTAGTCTGAATAGTTGAGAGATTTGTTAACAAAGAGACGTAAGTCTTTTCTCGAGTGGACTTAGAATCTGATGTCCTTGGGATTGAATCTTAACACGGCTCTCACACTTGCCAGCTGTACCATCTTGACCATGTTCTTAACCTTTTTGGGTCACAGTTTATTCATGAAAAGTGTAGTACAGAATGTGGTAAGAGCATCAACCTTGGAGCCTACTGCCTGGATTGGAACCCCTGTTCTACTGCTTACTCATTATATGACCTTAGGCAAGCTAGAGAATCTTTTTATACCTTAGTTTCCTCATATTTAAATGAGGTTGATTATAGTGCCTCCTTCACAAAGATGTTGAGATGATAAGTAAGTTAATACATGTAAAGTGCTTGGAACAATGTCTAGTAAGCATGACATCAGTGTTAGCTACAATGACACTGGGGGGATAATCCTCATCTCTTGGTTTTTTTCTGCAGATCAACTGAAATGATGAAGGCGAAAAAGAAAATCAGAGAGTTATGAGCACTAGAAGGGACCTTAAAGATTACCCAAATAGCACCCTCATTTTGTAGGTGGGAAATCAATACTCAGAGATGGAGTGACTGATCCAGAGTCCAGGATTCCTGATTCCAACGTCCAAAGCTCTATCCTGTTCATTGCATCAGAAAGCAACATCTCCGTAGGGCTGACTCTGGAGGGTCCTTTTAGGTAGTCACTGGAACTATGTGAGTCAATGCACTTTCCTAGGATAATGAGAGGCATTTGAAATGGAGAGAAAACTTGGAAGAGACGCTTCCAACACCTTCTTCCCTCACCAACTTCTGAGGTAGCGTGTTAGTGCAGGGGGAAGATAGGGATTTGGGTCAGGCCTGGAAGGAGAGATTTTCAGGAATCACTGCTAGTTCCATTTCATTATTTCAGCTAAAAACCAAACTTCTGCCATGTCTAGACAAACTGGAGTCCATTCGGTTTGTTTCTGGTATCAGAGGGTTTTGTGGTTTTGATTTTGGTTTAGTTTTTCCCTTCAGGTATTTAGTTAAGCAGTTTCCACTCGGAGTGGTTTCATATCCACTCTTCAGGAGAAATGAAGATTTCACTCCCAAGAGAATGAGTGTGGGATTGGGACCTGAGTTCAGCTTTCCCAACTTTGTTAGGGTCATGTCCCCTCAGATTTCTCCTGCTTAGAATCACATTTCCCAGTCAAACTACTCAGGAGCGACTGAAAGATGGGTTGGGAAGAAAGGGTAAAATGGTAGGAAGACATTATAAATAACAGCAGAACTACTTGATTCAGAGAAGGCAGAAGTCGTGGTTTCTTTCTCAAATCATCTGAGGGTGACAGGAGTTGAAGAAGCACGGACTATGAAGTCTCTGACAGCAGAGCTGGGATAAATGGGGTGAGGAGAGAAAGAAGAATTTCCAGGGGACAGATTTCAGCTTAAAGCAAAGAAAACTTTCTGATTATGAGAGCTGCCCAAGGGTGGTATAGACAATGAGCTCCCAGCCCTGCCTAGAAGGTGTGTTTTAGAAGAAAGAGATTTGGTGGGGTGCCTGGGGTCGCTCAGTCAGTTAAGCAACTGTCTCTTGATTCTGACTCAGGTCATGATCTCAGGGTTGTGGGATAGAATCTCAAGTTGGGCCCCGGGCTCAGCAGGGAGTCTGCTGGAGGGTCTCTCTCTCCATCTGTTCCTCCTGCTCGCTCTTTCTTTCTTTCTAAATAAATAAATAACATTCTAAAAAGAAAGAAAGAAAGAAAGAAAATAAAAATAAAAAGAAGAAGAAGAAAGAGATTTGGTTGTGAGGCCTGGCATTCACTTTCCAGAGATGTGAAGACTGAAACTGACTAGTCAGACTAGGTAACTCTAAATATTTCAAATTCTGGGAGTCTAAAAAACAAAGACCGATTTCATGGAGTTCCCACAGTTAAGACTAGCTGGAAAGCAGCAAAATCAGAAAGTCATGACCTGTTCCTTCATCTTGCCTGTGTTTCTCTTTTCTTTCTATCTTTCTTGAGCTCACCCTCCTGCTCTTTTATATAGTCGGAACCTTTGACATTTTGCAGGGAATAATCTTTTCTTTTAAGTATATTTCTGACTCAGCCTTTGCTCCTTCAGCATCATTACAGAGTCTGAGCTCTCTGGAGATTAGCTCTGGCCTGTCACCACAGCAACTGCCCGAGGCCCTGTGGGCATCCGTGGTAACAGGCATAGGGCTTTGAGAGTCAAAGCTTGGCTTGCAGTGAGACGAAGCCCCACAGGGAGCCTGATAGGAAACAAGCATGTTGTGTATGAGGACATTTACTTTAATAGGATTAGCTGTGCAGGTGGGCCCTGCAAAGTATGCTGTGTCAAATTCTGGTAAATGGAAGAAATCTTATTTTAAAGACAGAAAAGAGACTCGCTTTCCAAGTCCCTGAAGTGAATCCCCTTTGTAAGATAGAGTCTTCTTTTGTAAAATGAATCTCTACCCATGCTGTGACCTGGCTCTTAGTCTAGGACTGGTGGTCTCTTAGTGGGACTATCTACAGAGAACTCAAGGGGCACGTTTCTGCCTCTGCTGCAGGCAAAGGACAGCAGCAACTCAGCCTGCATGGGGCTGGGGGTGGACCGACTGTAATAGGGGAAGCAGAGTGGGTGTGGGGTCACAAGAAGGGGAGATCAGGAGGGCGGGCCTTGCCTAACATGAGCAGTTTTGCTGCAGCAGCGGTGGGGTGTCTGAGAGACGGGTGTTCTTAGAGGTGCCCAACACGGAGGGGTCTGTGTCCAGCGAATCAGACATCTTGTCACAAATGGCATCTACCAGGCGCTCGAAGGCCTGCCTCACACTGATGTTCTCCTTGGCGCTGGCTTCAAAGAAGTCAAACCCTAAGGAGAGAAGAGAGATAACAGTAAGGATTTTTCCCTTCGTTTTTATGCCCCCTGGCCAGAAAACTCCAGATTAATATAGCTGGTGCAAAGCAGCGAAGCACGGAGGCCTAATTCCATGGCAGAGGATTCTGCTTTAAAGAGATAATACAGGGGTGCCCGAGGTGGCTCAGTCAGGGAAGCATCTGCTTTCAACTCAGGTCATGGTCCTGGGGTCCTGGAATTGAGCTCCACGTCAGGCTTCCTGCTCAGTGGGGAGTCTGCTTCTCCCTCTCCTTCTGCCCCTCCCCTGCTCATGCTCTCTGCCTCTCACTCTTTCTCTCAAATATATAAATAAAACCTTTAACAAAATTAAAATAAAATGTATAAATAAATAAATAAAGAGGTGGCACAGGGCAAGGGTTACCTGCACTGGCTGTAGAGTCAGCTAGATCCTGGTTCTACCATTGGCCAGCTGTGTTACCCCCAGCAAGTCACCTAATTCTCTTTATGAATCAACTCCCTGGTTTATAAATGGGGATAATTTTACCTACCTCATTAAACAAGATAATGCAGGTAAAGTGTATAGCGTTGTGCCTGACACAGAGTAGGTGTCATTAGGTGTTTTCTGAAAGAGTGAATATTTCAATATGTGTACACAGCACTTCACATTCTCCCAATGTGTTTCTCACCTCCATTACTTCATCGGATCCTCATGTCTCCTCTGCAGACCCTCTCCATTTCACTAATGCAGACACTGTGGCTTAGAGAAACAAGCCGACTTGCCCAAGATAAACAGAGGAACCAGTGTTTGACAAAGTCCAGGCTTTGACCTTTTTGACCAGGGCTTTTCCTCCTCTTTCCCCTGCCTTCCACTCATCTCAGCCTGGCAAGCTCTAGTCTAGGATCTGGAAGGCACCCCAAGATCCACATTGAACAAGCAAAGTTTCATTTGCCCTTTCCATCCCAAACTCACTGGCGTATCTCCACTCCATGAGGTTCCTCCTTCACAGATCCCCCCTAGAATTCCCCTGTATCTCTTCCTCTCCACACAAACCCTACATAAGGCACCTGGAGGACTGCACTTGACGCGTGAGAGATCTTGTCTGTTTTGTACCTTATGATCTTGAATGACACTTTCAGGGACAATGAACAGAACTTGGCTGTCCTGGGAGAAATAAGGAAGACCCTCTTGATTCAGACAATATGGCTGCTTTCCAGCTGTGGAATTCTGGCCAGGTTGGTGGCAGCTCTTCTCTACATGTTCCTACCCTAGCCTCCTCCCTCCTCTTTTGTCCATCTGCCTTCTTCTTTCTTCTCTTTCCAGGCCCATCTTTTTTTCTTCTCAAAACCTTCTCTCTTCCCTTTTGTGTCACTCCTTCTTTTCCCTTATGTTCCTCATATTTTCTCCTTGGGATTCTTTATATTTGTTAAGCACCTACTAAATGTCAGACACTATGCCAGGAGCTTGGGAAATACTATCTTACTTCATCCTCACAACAGCCTGTGGGCACATATACTCATCTTCAAATTATAAATGAGAAAATGAAGCCTCCAAGAGATTACATAACTCACACAAGGTCACATAGTTATATTAGCAGAAATTAAGTTTAGATCTGGATATGGCTGCCTCCATGTCCATACATAGCCCTGTCTCCCACTTCTCTTGCTCTGTTTCTTTTTTTCTTTCTCCCTTTCAATTTCTTTCCTTCCTTCCTTGACCATATGTTCCCCTCCTTACAAGTCCCTTTAGTCCCCTCTTGCCTTTTTTTTTTTTTTAAGATTTTATTTATTATTAGAGGAGACAGACAGCACGTGCAGAAACAGGGGGAGGGGCAGAGGAAGAGGGAGAAGCAGACTCCCCACTGAGCCGGGAGTCCAAGGTGGGGGGCCCAATCCCAAGACCCTGGGACCATGACCTGGGACCTGAGCCAAAGGCAAATGTTTAACTGATTGAGCCACCCAGGTGCCCTGCCCCCCTTTGCTTTAATTTGACTACCACAGTGTCTGAATCTGGGCAAGTCACTTTATTTCTCTGAATCACTTAGCCGCTCAGTCTCAGGCTCCTTGGCTGTTACGTGGAAATAGCCACAGTACCTTTCTACTGAGAGCAACTGGGAGAATTGAGCAAGGCGACGGATTAACTGCTGCCCAGAGTTGCCTGTTGGAACGACAGTTGCTTTTTCTCTACTTTCACCTTGCTCTTCTCATGTCCTCTTCATCCCATTTCTCTCCTTTTATCATCTTTCCCCACAAAGGAGGGGCCTCCTTTCCTCCTCCCTCCTTCTCCCCATTAGTGCACTGTCCACAGAGAGGGCTGAAGCCCCCAGATACAGACAGGGTTCTTCTTCCCCCGCCATCTCAGCTTGAAGGCACTTCCAACTCTTCCCAGCCCTCCTCTGGTTGACAGCCTCTCTGTGGCCCATTTCATAACCTGAGAAAGGCCAGCAGCAGAAGTGTGCCCTAACTGTGGCCACGTGATAAAGGAGGTGGCTACTGGGTCATTATCTGGGCCACAGAAACCCCATCAGCATCAGAGAACCCCCCCCCCCAAGCATGTCTTCCTTAATGAATATCATAAAAATTGACTTCCTGGTAAATGACAATGTTTGGGGAGGTGGAGGAAGTGTGTTGCTTGCCTCGGAAAGGGGAAAACAGGTAAAGAAGGAAATAGGCTCTAACTATCAGTATGGATGAAGATGAGGACACAGGTCAAGGCCAGGGGCACAAATCCCTTCTGAGGAATTGGCACTAAGGAAAGGACATGTCAGGTTGCATAGGTGGGCAGTGGGAAGAGGCCCAGGAGTCATATAGTCTGGATTTGAATATAGTCCCTGTCAGCTACTAGCTGTGTGACCTCGGGCAAGTTCTTCAATCTCTCTCACCCTCTATTTCTTCATCTGTGGAATGGGGTGAACCTGTAACAGTTCAAAAATATAATTTTAAAACCTTGTGAGCAGGGTAGGGCAAGGCAGAAGTTATTTGTAATGTATAGATAGGAAAACCTAGACTCGGAGATGGGCATAAGCCAGGGCTCTATCCCTTATGTCCCCTTGTCTCGCTCAGTTGGCACAGTGACCAAACACACTGTAACATTTACTAACCAGGTACAGCAAACCAGAGGCTGTGCTGGAATACAGGGGAGACAGAGCACAGCAGGGGAGGAGGCTGCAGGAGGAGGCTTCCAGAAGTTGGTGGAGAGGGGAGACTTTAAGGCTAGCATTGAGCAGAACTCTTCACCTAACTAACTTCTCATTCTTCAGGACTCAGCTTAAATACAGCCCCTTCATTTCCCTCTGTGCTTCCCTCTGCTATAGCACATGTTACCCAGCATGGTAGAAGTCCACTTGACAAGGAGCTCCCAGAGCAGGGATCATGTCATTCATCTGAGCCCCAGCACTAGCCAGAGGAATAAGTGCTTGGTGAGTGTTGTTTGAACAGATGAATGAAGGAGTTGGGAATGAGCATGGAGGCCGTGCTTGAGAGGATATGCACAGTGCGGGTCATGAGAGCTCAGCTCAACATGCACAAGGACACGGAGGTGAATCAGGAGTTCTTGCCCTCAAGGAGATCCTAGTCTTGTGTGGGAAACAGACACACTGATGACAGCACAGTGATAAATGCTGGAATGGTGAAAAGTGAGGGGATTCGCAGGGCACGAGAGGAGGTACCTAACTGTCCTGGGAGCCAGGGAAGGCTTCTTGGAGAAGGTGATTCCTAAGCAGATATCAGCTAAAGATAGGTGATTGTGAGTGTATGTGTGAGCACATACATGTGTAGCCTACTAGGCAGGGGAAACAGCATGAGCACAGATAATGGGGCAAAGAACAGCAGTTTGCTATCATTAGAGCAGAAAGCCCAAAGTGATGAGTGATGAAGCAGTAAGTCTCGTGGAGACTCATGGAGAGCTCATATGTCATGCCAAGGAGATGTCGTCACTGTCATCTCAAAAGTACCCAAGGTATCAGAGCTCTGATTCAAATAAGCAGCTCATGGCCCGAGCCAGCTCATGGGTCTTTTTTCCTAGCAGAACCACCCCAAATGCACACCCACCCAATTACTGTCAGACTTCTGGAAGGCCCTTCATTGGCAGGCCCAGATGGTAACCTTTTCCTCAGGTTCATTAATAAGGATTCTCAGGAGCTGAGAGCCTAGTGAGGTCAGGAAGATGACAACCAATTAATCAGACTAGCCCTCCATCCTTTCCTCCCTCTAATTGGCTTCAGAACAATATTTCTGCTGTCTTTAATAGGGCCCAATCTTAGATGAATCTGAAATAATCCTTACCACCCCCAAGATCATGTTTACCTGTCCCGTCCAAAGACAGCTGCCAGAGACCCACAGAGTTTGTACACACTGCCTACTTCTGAATTTGACCTCTGAATTCTACTCAAAACCCATGACCAACTGAACTCATCGCTCCTCATCCTGATGCTGCCCCAGAACATCTCTCTTCCACTTTGATGTTCAAATTCCTTTTCTGTCTCGCTCTGATACCTCCCATCTCTGTCATGTATCAATCTTCAACTCATGTCCTTCTAGTCACTGATGATTTGGCAAGGGACTCACTGTCTTCCTTTCTGTCCAGAGTTGTTCTCATGTTCAGAAACTTTGAGTTTCATGTGGACCATTCATCCAACACCCTGGATTTATCATCTCATTTACAGAAGCCTTCTCTTCCATTATGCTCAGCTATGCTTCTGTCTGTATAATTTGAGCTATTTTGACTTGGATTTATATAGCTGGGACTGACAGCGGTCTAATTAATGCAACACCCAGCCTCACTGGCTTAGCACCCAAGAACCTGCATGTCTTGACCTCTACCTACTTCCCCAACCTCATCTTCCTGGCTCACACAATGCTCTAGAGACAATGACACTTCTTCTTTTAAGATTATCTGTTTGTTTGGGTTGCCTGGGTGGCTCAGTTGGTTAAGCAACTGCCTTCAGCTCAGGTCATGATCCTGGAGTCCTGGGATCGAGTGGGATCGAGTCCCATATCAGGCTCCCTGCTTAGACCTTGCCCTCTGCCTGCCTCCCTGCCTACTTGTAATCTCTTTCTCTCTGTCAAATAAATAAATAAAATCTTAAAAAAAAAGATTATCTGTTTTAGTGAGAGAGAGAGCAGGGGGAGGGCAAGAGGGAGAGAGAGAATCCTGAAGCAGACTCACCACTGAGCAGAGAGCCCAACACGGGGCTCGATCCCTGGACCCTGAGATCTTGACCTGAGCCAAAACCGAGTCAGTCACTTAACCAATTGAGCCACCCAGGCACCTCTTGACACTTTCTTCTTCCTTTTTTTTTTTTTTTTAATTTTTTAAATTTCTTTTCAGTGTACCAGAATTCATTGTTTATGCACCATACCCAGTGCTCCATGCAATATGTGCCCTCCATAGTACCTACCACCAGGCTCACCCACCTTCCCACCCCCCGCCGACACTGTCTTATTTGGTGTCATTGCTCATGTTATTACTCTCCAGCTCCTATTCCCGATCACCTTCATTCTTCACCTGTGGAATCACTGATTGCAAAGAGCCTTCCTTTTCTCTTCCTACCCCACCTCCACCATTCAGAACATACGATGTACCTTTCCACTGTACTCTCATGGCACCTTACACAGTCGTTTCAGTCAGATTCCAACAGGAAAATGGGAATTATTCTTAACATGTAAACCAGAGGGAATTGGTTATACAGGTGATAGAAGAACAAAGAGGCAGACAGAATAGTGAGGAAACCAGAGCTCATCAACTGCAAACAAACTAATAAATCCATTACTACGGTCAAAAGAAGCTGGAACCATGGCCAGAGAAGAGCAACCACCTCTACTTGAGGAAGGAGGAGTGGGAATATACAGGTGCCCCTTTGGCCTTGCCAGTGTCTCTCCTTGGCTTAATCCAGACAGAAGCCACTGTCACAGGAGCCTGGGAAACCAGCCCGCAAATGTCAAACCCGGGGCAAGGGACGGGCATGTTTGCAGGAGAGAGAAAAGAGTGAAGAATGACAGCACACAGGCTAAGGACTGGCAAAGCCATCTACCCAAAGGATATTGAAATTCTCTCTCTATTATTTTGTTCCCCTAGTCAATGAATATCTTATTTTAAAATATTTTATTTATTTATTTATTTATTTATTTATTTGTAAGATTTTATTTATTTGACAGAGAGAGAGGGAACACAAGCAGGGGGAATAGGAGAGGGTAAAGGAGCTTCCTGTGGAGTAGGGAACCCGACATGGGGCTCTATCCCAGGACCCTGGAATCATGACCTGAGTCAAAGGCAGACACTTAACTATTGAGCCACCCAGGCGTCCCTATTTATTTATTTTGAAGATTTCATTTATTTATCTAGAGCATGGGGGAGGGGGAGAGGAAGAGAATCTCAAGCAGACTCACCACCAAGCACAGAGCCCAATATAGGGCTGGATCTCATGACCCTGAGATCATGACCTGAGCCAAAACCAAGAGTCAGACACTTAACTGACTGTACCACCCAGGTATCCTACCAATGAGCATCTTACGGGCAGGTAACCCTGTGTTCCCTGGGTCCATCATGTGTTAGGTGATTGTGGCAGATCATTCCCTTGCCTTCCTCTAGAGGATCTGGCTCCCCTTCCCACTGGCAAATGGCTTGCAGAGCCGACTTGGGGGAGGAATATATCCCTGTTCCACTGACATTAGATTTGGTCATCTGACTTGCTTTGGCCAATGGATGTGGGCATTCCAAGTCCCAATAGAAGATTTAAGAGCCTTTGTCTAGTTTAGCCACCTCAGATTGGATCCCAGAGTAAGAAGACATATGGAACAGAGTCAGAGCTGACTTGTAGCTAGCATCTGTGAGAAACAAACCTTTATTATCTAAGTTCCTAACTTGAGTTATATGTTATCACTAAAGAAATCTCACTAACACTGTGACCAAGGGTAGAAATTTGATGAGAAACCATGGCAACCTTTTTGGAAAAACACCACTGGATGATGATATAATGGGGACATTAAGATTTTTAGTCCAAGGCCTGAGTTTGAGTACTGGACCTAATACCTGTTACCTGAATCATTTAGAAAAGTTACATAATCTTTCAATGAAAAAATAAAGACACAGAAGTGTGGCACAGCTCATTATGTGCAAGAAAACACGAGAGTGGACTCAGCTTCTTCATCAGTATAATGGAGCGGATGATAATGGCATCTTCCAGGCTAGAAGTAAGAGTGAGGATCATAGAAAATTGTTGTGAAAACACCTTGTAAACTATAGTCACTGTTAGTTATTATCAATGTCAGTTGGGTCTTTGATTCTCTGTAACCAGGGTCAGTGATGCAGGTTTCAATTGTTCATTCCAATCCAGAAAAAAACCCAAAAACACCAAATGAAAAAACACCACAACATCTAACAGGCACCTAAAATAAGCAAGCAGTGTATAAGGGTCTGTGGAGTCTGAGTGATAAGTAGGAATTATGGGAACTGAAATCATGGACTCAAAGAGGAATAGAGTCAAATGTACCTTCCCATTCAATGAATCCAAATCCCATTTTTCAGATGGCCAAACTAAGACCCAGGGACAGGAAACATGATGCTCAAGGTCACATAGTAAACTAGTGGCAGAAAAAGGATAAAACCCTCAGCCTCCTAAGTCCTAACCCTCAGCCTCCTAATTCCACTATACTTTGTGGGAGTGACTGTATGTGTGTGTTCCAAAACCACATTGTAAATGAGTCTCTCCTTCCCTTATAGGCAGAAGTGCATTTCTCTTTTACTATCCTTTGAGTTTTGGCTAGACCCATTTGCATTCAGATTTAGGGAAGGGACAAGAAGTCCCTTTCTGAGGATCGCAGGAGGGCAGAGGCCCTAAAATGCCATGTTTCTTAAAACAGGAGTCCCTGGGGTACCTGGGTGGCTCAGTCATTAGGCATCTACCTTTGGCTCAGGTCATGATCCCAGGATCCTGGGATGGAGCCCCACATCGGCTCCCTACCAGACAGGAAGCCTGCGTCTCCCTCTCCCAATCCCCCTGCTTGTGTTCCCTCTCTAGCTGTGCCTCTCTCTGTCAAATAAAATAAAATCTTAAAAAAAAAAAAAAAGAAAAGAAAAGAAAGAACAGGAGTTCCTGAAACTCCTGCACTTTCCCAAAGATCCACTTGCCTCAGTGACTCCATGGTCTCACCCATATACCAGGAACTTTGAAGATATTGATGACTGCTGCTACTCACAGCTTTAATAAAAGCTAGCTGCTGGCCGTATCACTAGTCTTGGCCTAGTGAGCTGAGAAAAACTAAAGGAAAGGGAGTCCTGAAGAGGAATCCCATAAAGCAGAAGAGAAGCACTACTATGGTGGCCAGCACACCACTGAAACTTACTTAATTGTTGGAACAGCAGAGGGATAGGATGGATGTGGGGATGAGGAAGGCTGAGCGCCCTCCCTCACTGTTCCCGGATCTGATCACATCCTTGCAAGTCTTAACGTGGTCCACAAGATCCTTCAAGACCTGGCCCCTGCCTGCCTCTCTACTCTCCTCTCATACTACTCTCCCCTTGATTGTCTAGTCCCTGTGGCATGGGCTTCTTTCAGTATCATGAGTGCTTCAAGCTCTACCCCACATTAGGACTATTCTTGATCTGGAATATGGCCCTCTGCCTCCCCCCACACACCCACCCACACACACACTCACACACACTCTGCCTAGCTAACTTCTCATCTTTTAGTTCTCAGCTTCAGTGTTACTTTCTCAGAAGATCTTGAGTCTCTAAAATTAGGTTTCTCTTTTCTCACTTTCTTCACAGCACTTGTAACTTATGTTACTTTTATCTGCCCACCATTCCTTCCTTTAGGGAATCACTATTTTAAAGAGTTGTGGTGGCACTACAGGTTATCATACCCGCCTCCCCCGCCACTGGGACAGGCATTGACTCACGGGTGGCCAATCACAGTCTTCCCTGACATTGCTATATGGCGGCTGGGACACAGAAGGCATTTTTTTGCAGGAGTTGGGAAGATAATCTGGAGCTGCCATCATCCATCTTACTCCTCATAGAGTTTGGAGAAGGAAGGAGGCTGAAGGGATTAGCAAAGTTGAGAAATGGAACGTGCAATTGAATCCTAGATCTAGTGGACTTTCCAGCTATAAGAGCTAATAAATTCTATTTTTAAAACAGTATTTTAAATCTATTTTAATCTATTTTATTTTTTTAAATTTTATATATATATATTTTTAATTTATTTTTTATTTATTTTCAGCATAACAGTATTCATTATTTTTGCACCACACCCAGTGCTCCATGCAATCTGTGCCCTCTATAATATCCACCACCTCCCACCCCCTACCCCTTCAAAACCCTCAGATTGTTTTTCAGAGTCCATAGTCTCTCATGGTTCACCTCCCCTCCAATTTCCCCCAACTCCCTTCTCCTCTCTATCTCCCCATGTCCTCCATGCTATATTTTAATCTATTTTAAATCTCTTTTAAAAACAGATTTGGGATTCTATCACTTGCCGTTAACAAGAGTCCTACCTCATGCAGAACTTAATACAATTTCTAACAGTTTTATTGAGATAATTCACACACCATTCAGTTTGTCTCTTTAAAACATGTTAAATTATATATTTGTATAATTATTTGTTTATTGTCCCTTATCCATTAGTTCCATGATAATAAATGCAATAGCTGTTCTGTTCACTATTATAACCCAAGTACCAAGACAGAGCCCAGCTTAGACTAAGTGCTCAGTGAATAAGTGAAAAAAATGGATGAATGAATGAATATCTAACCTATTCTGGGTACTTAGGATAATGAACCAAATGAGACATAACCTTGTTGCTCTTGAGGTCTAGCAAGAGAGACAGGTGTCCAAATAGTCAAATACTAGTAAGCAACAGAGGAAAGCTCAGGAAATTGTGTAGGACAGACATGGTTTACTATGACCTGCCCAAATCTGACCTATTGATTAAGGCCTTCTTTAAGTGCCTCCCTAAACTCAAGAATTACTCTGACTTCATCTATGTTCCTACATAAATTTGATAGATCTAAACTGACTCCACTACTTCTTAACTGCATAAACTTGAGAAAATTATTTAAGCCCTCTGAACTTCATTTTTCAGAGTATTGGACATACCCTAGAGTACCTACTTGGAAAGGTTATAGGGAGAACTAAATGAAATAATTAATACACAGCATCTCATAGAATGCCTGGATCAATGTCACCTACTATCATAGTTACTATACAGTGAGGTTAAGTAGTTAGGAGCACAGGCTATGGAGGCAGACTTCTGCTTGGGTTCAAATTCTGACTCTACCTGTTAGTAGCTGTGTGACTTTAAGCAAGTTACTCAATTTCTCTGTGCCTCAGTTTTCTCATCTGTTTAAAAAAAAAAAAACAATTTACAGATAAGAGAAATATGTATGTCAGAGGGCTCTAGTGGAATTAAATTAAATGAATATTACTTTAAAACACTTAGAATAGTGTCTGGCACAAGGTAAGCACCTAATAAATATTTAACCAACTCACTTGTTAAAAATCTTAGTCATGAGGGCCTGGCATGCCAATTATTATTTTTTTCCAAATATAAAACTAACTCACCTTTTAGAACTTAGTCTTGTTTAGTTCTAAGGATTGACATGCTGATGACATATCCTTGTTTCTAATACATCAAAGTATATACATAAAATCAGCTTGCACCCTTCCAATGGCACAAGTTTCTTTGGGAAAGGCTACTCTTGACTAACACTGTCAATGATTTACAGTTCCCTGAACACACAGTGCTGGTCCTTTCCTTTACCAGTTTATTCCCCTGAAATATCCTTGCTTCTTCTCTTCCTTACTTGGCTGTTCCATATGTCTTCAAGATTCAGCTTGGCATCATGTTCTCTGGTCCCCCTGAGTTAGGCGTCTCCTCTGTGCTCCCCCAAAACCCCCAGTACATCCCTCTATCACAACACTGATCACATGGGGTATCACTGTTTCTGTCCTTCAGACAGGGGAGTTGTGTGTCCTATTCCACTACACAGGGCCTGGCATACAGTAGGCACTCAGGAAGTCTTAATTGGATTGAAATAAAATGAAGTAGCCAAATACTTAACATAATGAAGTTTAATCAAAACATATTTTTGCAGCGTCTACTCAGTGCCAGGTCATCGAAATAGGCACTGTTGGCACAAAAATAAACTAGACTCATTTCCTGTCTTCATGGATCTTTAGGGGAGATGGACAAGTAAACAAGTGCACCCAAGTGTGATAAGGACTGGGTCTGCTGTGTGGGAGGCGGGGGCATGAAGGAAAGAGCTCTGGGGGCCAGGAGAGGCTTCACAGAAATGTGAAGCTTGAGCTGTTTTGAAAAGTGAGTGGAGGTTTACCGGCTAGATGAGGGTACAGGGTGGGAAGTAGAAAAGAGAATTCTAAACAGATGGGGTGTAGCCACTCCAAGAAAAAGTGCTGGAGTCTCCCTGGGGACAGCAGGTTGAAGGCACAAGTAATAGTCTAAGATCACCAAAATGTTTGGTTCACTGTTTGAACCAGGGGGACAGGCACGGGCACTTTCTGGATGCTGTGAACTTCTGTGATGGGGTAAGAACAGCAAGATCCCAGATAACCCAACCTCCCTCTTTATTAAACACCTACAGTTTGCTGATTTCTATTTCAGGCCACCCTGGGGAGCAGGGGAGGGAAGAAAGAAGTATAAGACACTCTCCCACGCATGTACTCATAATACGTGTGATACAAATACCGCACACAACTCACATTTGTATATTATACAGTTTGCCCACCTACAAGCCTAAGTATCTATACATCAGAGACCATCAGAGAAAACAATTTTAAACTCCCTACTCCTCAACATTTACAAGACCTAAGTTATAAGACATATTTAGGGAGACTAGCTAAAAGTTAAGCAATAGAGCCTTTCTTTCAGGGGAAGTTTTCTCCGAGGTGACCCTACACTGAACCCCAACATAGAAAAAAAAGAAAACAAAATGAAACAAAACAGGGAAGCCTGGGTGGCTCCATCGGCTAAACATTTGCCTTGGGCTTAGGTCATGATCCCACAGACCTGAGATCGAGTTCCGTATCGGGCTCCTTCCTAAGTGGGGAGCCAGCTTCTCCCCCTGCTGGCTGTTCTCCCTGCTTGTGCGGTCTCTTTCTCTCTCTGGCAAGGCAAGGCAGGGCGCTGCTCTTTGAAGCAAGTATTGGTAGGAATTCTGCTGTCAGGCCACCAAGACACATCTGAGACACCTGGGTCTCAGGGAAGCACAGAGATAAAGGTGCTTGAACCTTGGAAAATGCTAGCGCATCATGAGCTGTGCGCTTAAACCACACGGTTTCATCCTTTCATACAATTATTTTTGTTGTGAATTATGTTTTGGTAAAGAAACCTCAGTTTACATTGAGAGGAATTCTAAGACGTAATGTTGTGATTATTATAAGGACGTTTGATATTAAGGACATGGTCACATCCAGCATAAAGCCTGCTCTACAGCTGCCAATGAAAAGAAGTGCTTCTCAGGAAAATGGGTTTGTTTTTATTTTAAAGACCATCTCAAGACTGTGTACTTGATTATGTTTCTTGCCTTGATGGCTGGTAGGAAGCTCAAAGCGAACATTTTGGCCCAACTCTCACGCATGTCAGGGAACTTAAAACATACATATTTATCTCACCCCTGGCTTCCTCTTTTTTTCTCTGACCTTTGTTTTCCCTTTACTCCAATTTTCTTATTTCTTTATTGATGTATTATGATGATTTTTATAAGACACCTCAGAGCCTTTGTGGAAAGAACTGGTGAATAAAAGAGTTCATAAATTTAAATTTTGGGGTGCCTGGGTGGCTCAGTGGGTTAAGCCTCTGCTTTTGGCTTAGGTCATGATCCCAGGGTCCTGGGATGGAGCCCCGCATCGGGCTCTCTGCTCAGCCGGGAGCCTGCTTCCTCCTCTCTCCCTGCCTACTGCTCTGCTACTTGTGATTTCTCTGTCTGTCAAATAAATAAATAAAATGTTTTTTTAAAAATTTAACTTTTACTTAGTAATTCAATGTAATAAAATATACACATCATAAATAACAAATTACCTAAAACTCACTAGCACAAAGCTTACATGCACATTGCACAAACATAAAACAATATACACAGAGCACACATGCACATAATTCACAATCACAACACACCCTTCATGTTACATTCCCATGTAAACATGCACACATACACACATGTTGTGCCCATACCAAGCTGCTCGGCAAGGAGCCGGCCCTTCTCAGTGGGAACAACCCTCTCTTCCTCCATGTCACACTTGTTCCCAACCAGGATAACCTGTGCATTGTCCCAGGAGTAGGTCTTGATCTGAGTAGCCCTAAAAAGAGACAGAGAGAGGACAGTGTTAATGACATTCTGTTATGCTAGCAAGGACCCTGCAAAACTCAAAGACGTGGTTTCCCTTCTGGGGCTAGCTACACCCAAGTTGTATCAATGAACTCAGCTGAGGACAGATGGACACCTGCCCCAGCTCTGCCTGCAAACCTCAACCCAGATCCTAGAAGCCTTCCTCTAATACATCTGTCCATCCCTCTCCTCAATGGACAGAGAGCTCTTTTTGAAACACCTATCTTTTTAATTTTTAAAAAAGATTTTATTTATTTATTTATCAGAGATAGAAAGAGAGAGAGCATAAGCAGGGGGAGTGGCAGAGGGAGAAGCAGGCTTCCCACTGAGCAAGGAGCCTAATGTGGGACTTGATCTCAAGACCCTGGGATCATAACCTGAGTCGAAGGCAAAAGCTTAACCGACTGAGCCCCCCAGCCATCCCTGAAACATCTGACTGACCACGATAAGTCCTTTCTGAAAAGGACTCTCCGATGGCCCCCTGACTAGCTGTGTGATGAAGTCTAGAACCCTCAGGTGTTGACCATTCACATCCTGTCTCTCTAGCTTCATCCCACTTCCTCCTACTTCTCACTATCCCGAAATGCTCTTCCATGGCTTGTGCCTTTACCTATACTGGGAGTCCCTTCCCCACACTAACTCATCCCCCAGGGCCCAGGGCTAGTCTCATAATTCCTTGGGGGAAGACTTCCCAGGCTTTCTCAGGCCCAGCTAGCCTCTCCCTGATCCCCTGTGACTTACAAACATTCACTGAGGCCTCAGATGGTGATTCTTTGTGGAAACCAAAACGTCAGCAGTGATTTCCTTCACATAGAATGGTTATGAAACTTTTAAAAAATGCTTTTCTGGGGGCTCCTGGGTGTCTCAGTCATTAAGCATCTGCCTTCAGCTCAGGTCATGATCCCAGGGTCCGAGGATCAAGCCCCAAGTTGGGCTCCCTGCTTAGCGGGAAGCCTGCTTCTCCCTCTCCCACTCCCCCTGCTTGTGTTCCCTCTCTCACTGTGTGTCTCTCTCTGTCAAATAAATAAAATGTTTAAAACAACAACAACAAAAAACTTTTCTGTAGGGGCGCCTGGGTCGCTCAGTTGGTTAGGCAACCGACTCTAGATTTTGGATCAGGTCATGATCTCGGGTCATGGGATTGAGCCTAGAGTCAGACTCCAGCTCAGTGCAGAGTCTGCTTGTCTCTCTCCCACTGCTCCTCCCCCTCCCTGTTTGCTTGCTCTCTCTCTCTCTTAAATAAATAAAATCTTTACAAAACATTTTTCTGTATTTTTCAAAATTTTGAAAATGAGCATTTGCTACTTATATAATGAGAAACAAAATTTTAATATAATGAATAAAATAGGAACCTTGTATTGTGGATACATCTATTTGTGGGGATAGGACTCTCTCTAATTACCCTATCAAATAGAAATGATTACTTCTCCTTTTGGTCCCCTGTACCTTTACCATGGCACCTGTTACATTTGGCTGGATTTATAAGTCCCTCCTTGAAGGTGAGGATAGTCTCATTCATCTCTGGAGTGCCAGTCCTCAGCACAGAGCAGAGAAGGTGTCAGCAAGTGTCTGATGAACGGATAAGCCAGCTAATGGTTAATCCCAAAGCAGATCTTAAATGTGGCCCTGTCACTCTAACTCAAGCCTAACTGCAACATGGACCTATTAATGACTCTGCTCCTAAAGCTGATCCCTCACTAATCTTCTCTTTCTTTAAGGGTGAGAAGCCATTCCTTCAAGGTACAGAATTCACTCAGCCACATTTGTTGTGGGCTGACAAAGCACCAGATTCTGTGCTGAGCACTGGAGCTTAGACGGCTAGTCTCGGGCCACGTTGCTAGGAGCAAAACTGAAAGGCCAGAGCTTGGGAGAAAGAGACACTCAATCTTCGGCCTCAAGGCAGATAACTGGAGCCAAGTCTCCATGTCTCCCCAAACTACTCTTCCTGTCCTCTTCCTCCCTCCTCCCACCCCCATTCACTCCCAGCTCCCAGATTAGCAACTCAGGTTATTCTTGGAGAAATCGTCACCAGGTGTTAAAATCACTGTGTTCCTGAGACAGAAGGAACAGGGACTGACGGTGAACGGGAAGAAGGTCAAGACCAACAGGGAATGAGCAGCGTGGAGACACTTAAAGAAAGAGCTCATCCATGATAGGAGATGGGGGGAAAGACGGAGAAGGGGAGACAGATCATGACTGAAGAGAGGAGAGGGAATAAAAAGGGGGGAAAGGAAAAGGGAAGAGAAAAAAGGAGTAAAGAGGAAAGAAAGGAAGGAAAGGAGAAAAAGAAGATAGGGGGTACTTGTTAGAAAGGAAGAGAGAGAAAGGAGGAAGGGGAAGGTGACCACTAGGCTGAGAAGGAGAACACAGATCACTGTGAATGACAGACATGTGGACTGCACCCCGGACAATCGGCAAAGCCACTCTCAGCTCAAGCCTGCAACACACCAACAGTACTTCACAGATCATGGCAACTGTTTTGTCAGAGAAGGGAAGTCCTCAAAGGGTAGCTATTATGCTAAGGGGAGCAGGAGGTAAGCATAGCCCTGGCCAGCACTGCTGCTGTATGCCTGGCCTGTTCAGCCTCTCTGATTCTGAAGAAGATCCATGGCACAGATGTTCCACCTCCTCCCATCCTCATCCTTTGCACTGGGCAAGGCTCCTGGCCCTCCCTCTTACCTATCCTTTCCTTCAGCTCCCTTCTCCCTGTGAGTTATGCTCCAGGAAGGAATTTGTACATTACTCAGAGGTTGTACCTCTGGAGCTAATTTCCATGGTATACTGAATCTTTATAAACTTGGACTGGATGTACTCTTGACCCCCAGCCTAGGGATAAATTTTATGGGGAAGTCATATGTGGATTCATTCACTACTGTGACCAGAATGATTTTCGCAAAACATTAATCTGAACCTGCTAATTCCCTGTTCAAATGTCATCAGCTAGGAGATAAACTCCTAACTCCTTACCCCAGCACTCAAAATTCTTCAGGACCTCTGGTCTTCCACTTCCACCCCTCACTTACCTCTGGTCTTTGCACATCTGCATTCTTTTCCTGAAATGTTCTTATCTATTCACCCCCTGGCTAAGTCTTACAAAGTCTTACATCTTACAAAATGTAGCATCTGAGTCAACAACTCTAGGATGTCTTCCCTGCTAACCAAGCTGGGTCAGAGCCCTCTACTGGGTTCCCACAACCCTGGTGCGTGTCTCCATTACTGCACATCATGATATTCTCACTGCTTGCTTGGTGCTCTGTCCTCTCATCTCATCTACATGCTCCTTGAAAGCAGGAGCCATGTCTGATTCTTCTAGATTTCCCTAGCATATAACACAAGGCCTAGCACACATTAGATTTTTCTAGACAGTTTGATGAATAATGAATGAGTGAGGTGAATGAATGAATGAGATGAATGAATGAATCTCATACCAATCTTGGACAGCATTGAAGGATTCCTCATTGGTAATGTCATACATCAGAATGAAGCCCATGGCCCCACGGTAATAGGCTGTGGTGATGGTCCGGTATCGCTCTTGTCCAGCGGTGTCCTGCGTAGGAAAAAGAGTTAGCCTCCTAGAAAGTCTACTTTTGTTCCTAAAAAGTCCTCAGAATAATTTAAAAAAACCCAAGGTATATTTAAGGAGCACCTATTGTGTGTCTTATATTGTACTTGGTGGGTAGAATAAAATGTTTTTTAAAAACCTCATAAAAATTGGGGCATCTGGGTGGCACAGTAAGTTAAGCATCTGCCTTCAGCTCAGGTGATGATCTCAGAGTCCTGGGATTGAGCCCCACATTGGGCTCTCTGCTCAGCTTTTCCTTCTCCTCCTGTTCCTCCCCCCGCCCCCCCGCCATGCTCTCACTCTCTCAAATAAATAAAAATCTTCAAAAAATAAATAAAACCTCATAAAATTTAATAAGAAAATAATTGAGGGGCACCTGGTTGGCTCAGTCAGTAGGGCAGACAACTCTTGATCTCAGGGGGTCATGAGCTAGAGCCCCATGTTGAGGGCAGAGTTTACAGGAAGGAAGAAAGGAAGGAAAGAAGGAAGGGAAGGAGGGAAAATAATTGAAATTTCAACAGAAAAAAAGGGCAAGAGGAATAAACAATTCAAAGGAGAAGAGACCAGTGAATAATTATTATATTAAAAGATTTGAACTATTTTTTCCTAAGATTTCATTCATTCATTTGACAGAGAGAGGGAGCAGCAAGCAGTAGGAGAGGGAGAAACAGGCTGGTGGAGCAGAGAGCCCGATGCGGGGCTCTATCCCAGGACCCTGGGATCATGTCCTGAGCCGAAGACAGACACTTAACAAATGAACCACCAGGTACCCCAGATTTGAACTATTTTAAATTATAATCCCCATTATAGATGAGGATATTGTGAGATGTACAACCTCACACCTTGCTCATGGAAACTTGGTTGAGTCTTTCTGAAAATCAATTTGGAAGTATCAAGATCATTAAAAATATTTGCACCTTTAAAAAAAAAAGATTTTATTCATTTATGACAGAAAGAGAGAGTGAGAGAGGGAACACAAGCAGGGGGAGCTGGAGAGGGAGAAGCATGCTCCCCGCTGAGCAAGGAGCCTGACGTGGAACTTGATC
Source organism: Mustela nigripes (assembly GCF_022355385.1). NCBI lineage: Eukaryota > Metazoa > Chordata > Mammalia > Carnivora > Mustelidae > Mustela > Mustela nigripes. The sequence continues at coordinate 41,350,523 of NC_081570.1, forward strand.
CTAGGATGCCGGGATCATGACCTGAGATGAAGGCAGATGCCTAATGACTGAGCCATCAAGGCTCCCCAATATTTGCACTCTTGACCCAGAAATTTTCCTCCTCAAAATTTTTGCTACAAAATTAGAAAATCAGACCTATGTACAAAAATATTTGTTGGGACATGCAGCAGTGCTTGTATATGTGATATAGTATCACTTTTCTAACTATAGATGTAGAAAAGAAAAGTGGAAAAAAGCATATCAAAAGATTAATAGTTATTATCTCTGTATAAGAGTCAAGAATTACAGGGATTTTAATTTTTTTCATGCACTTTTATTTTATCTACAATAAGCACATGTTGCTCTTATTTAAGGAGAAATAAATATTTTGCTTAAAAAATAACCAACACAATTCTTTATCTCAAGCAGATCACAGCCCAGTTGGCAAGACAGAGGTGTAAGCAAGCAAGCAAAAACAAGACCAACAGTGTGACGTCACTGGAGCACATTGGGATGCTTCACAAACGTCCACACAGCCCTTATGTGAGGGACCAGCCAATCATCTCTGTTTCATTACAATTTCAGAATGCATGATCCTTGAGCATGTATAAAACATTTCCTCATATATTAGCTTATTTAAATTTTATAAAATCCCTGTGATGTAGGTATTATTAGCATTTATATTTTATAGCTGAGAATACAAAAATGCAGCCAGGGCATGTGACTTTCCCAAGGTCACAAAGTTGGTGACACAAACTATGCCTTAAATCCAGGACTTCTGATTCCAGATCCAAAGCACATACCACTAAACCTTAATCAAAGAAGGATGTATGCACAAATATTTCCTGAACACAATCTACAATGATAATAAAAACAAATAAAGGAACAATAATAACTACACCATGTCATTATTTGTACATATGTTGCACCTGTTATCCACATACTCAGAAACACTCTGTAGGTTACTCCATTTTACTCCAGATGAGGAAATTGAGGCTTAGACAGATCACCACTATCAGAACTGCAATTCAAAATAAGTCTATGTGGCTTCCCTATGACCCTGCAATTGCACTACTGGGTATTTACCCCCAAAGATACAGATGTAGTGGAAAGAAGGGCCACCTGTACCCAGTGTTCATAGTAGCAATGGCCAGAGTCGCCAAACTGTGGGAAGAACCAAGATGCCCTTCAATGGACAAATGGATAAGGAAGATGTGGTCCATATACACTATGAAGTATTATGCCTCCATCAGAAAGGATGAATACCCAACTTTTGTAGCAACATGGAGGGGACTGCAAGAGATTATGCTGAGTGAAATAAGTCAAGCAGAGAAAGTCAATTATCATATGGTTTCACTTATTTGTGGAGCATAACAAATAACATGGAGGACATAGGGAGATGGAGAGGCAAAGGGAGTTGAGGGAAATTGGAGGAAGAGACGAACCATGAGAGACTGTGGACTCTGAGAAGGAGGGTTTTGGAGGGGAGAGGGGTGGGGGATGGGTGAGCCTGGTGGTGGATATTATCGAGGGCATGTATTGCATGGAGCACTGGGTGTGGTGTATAAACAATGAATTCTGGAATACTAAAAAGAAATAAATAAATAAATTTAAAACAACAACAACAAAAAAAAACACAAAATAAGTCTATATGACTCCTACACTCATTACAATTATATTATGAATTTATACTATGAATATGTAATTCATAGCCATGAACCATACTTTGTGTGATCTAAAAATGGAACAAGCACTATGCCTGCCCTCAAAGAGCCTCAGTAAAAGAGCAGAGGTAGCTAAGACATACACTGATAGACTGATAATAAGAAGTATGTGGCAATATGTCTTGAGTTCCAGATAATCAGTATAAAGAAAACATGTCACACAAATCAGGTAAGGTAGAAACATGGTGATTTTGAGTAATTATAGAAGATGTCAAAGTAGAGATAGTGTATCTGTTAGGATATACTGAGTTACTCAGTAACAAAGCAATGCCTAAATCTCAGAAGCTTAAACAAGGTTTTATTTTTTACTATTACTACATATCCATTAAGAGCTGGGTGCTCTGCTTTTTGTCTTCCTATTCCAAGATAAAGACCAACAGAGCAGCTACCAGAGGGAAAAAGTGTGAGTCATGTGCTGGCTCTTAAAACTTCTTCCACTTCTCCCATTTCACTAGCCAAAGCAAGTCATACACCCACATCCAAGAAAATGCAATCTTTTAATATGCCCAGGAGGAGAATCATAAATGTGGCAGACAGCGTAGCTCCCACTAATGGAATCTGTACCAAGTCCAGAAACACTGGTCTGAAGATGTGCTTATCTGACAATAGTAGGAGGACAACATGGATTTCTTTCTAAAGAAGAATTTTCCAAGCAGAGAAGTGAAGGAAAAGTTTTTGCCATTGAGTTACTCCAAAAGAAATAAAGGAATGATAGGAAATGGGAAATGGGTAGGTGCTAAAACTAGAAAGAGATTTAAAGGCTGTGCTATGGGGTTTGGATTTTATCCTTTTTTTTAGGCTCCATGCCCAGCATAGAGGCCAACATGGGGCTCCAACTCATGACCCCAATATCAAGACCTGAGCTGAGATCAAGAGTCAGACACTCAACCAACTGAACCACTCAGGAACCTCTGGACTTTATCTTTTAAAATGAAAGATTTTGAGGCAGGGAATTAACATAACTAGATCTTAACTTTATTTAGAAAGATCACTCTGGCTGTGATGTAGAGAATGGACTGGAAGAAGAGATGGAAAGCAGGAATGCTAGTTAGAAGATCTTTGCAGTGGTTCCAATGGGTCCCAGTAAGCATTTGAAATAGAGGGGTAGCAGTGAGAATGAAGTAGAAACAGATCCAAGAGGTGTTTAAGAGGTGAGCTATAGGACATGGTGATGGATTAGAGGTGAAGAGATGAGAAATTAAAGATAACAATTATGTTTCTGGCAGGGCTTATTCTCTCCCTGTTCTCAGCAATTCAGCTCTGGCCCAGACTTGCACAACCTTACTCAGAAAAACTGAATCTGTACTTACTACTCCCACCATTCTTGGGGAGCATATAAATCTCGATCTCCTTTTGTTGAGCATGGTCCTTGGGTATCTTTTTTAAAAAAAAATATTTTATTTACTTATTTGACACACATACACAGAGAGAGAGAGAGAGATCACAAGTAGGCAGAGAGGCAGGCAGAGAGAGAGAAAGAAGCAGGCTCCCTGCTGAGCAGGGAGTCCCAGGTGGGGCTCAATCTCAGGACCCCGAGATCATGACCTGAGCCAAAGGCAGAGGCTTAACCCACTGAGCCACCCAGGCACCCCTGGTCCTTGGGTATCTTACTCTTCCTCTCAAGTGGCTTATCAGAGTATTCATTCTAACCACATACAGTACTTTTCCCTAAGAGTTCTAGCAAATATAATTTTCTCCATTTCATAACTGAGTATGCAGATGAATTAATTAATGAATGAGTAAAAAGATGGATGATTGAGTGAACACGTAACCCTGGAAATTTTAGGCACTGCTGAGAGAAATCATCAGCTTGCCATATCTATGCATAAGTTGTGTGTGTACCTCTGGAACCTGCCAACAGTATTTGATCCACTCCACCCCCACATACCCTTGCTTCAGCTTCCTGAACTCCTTGGAGTCAACACCATAGATGAGATTCCTTCCACCCATCGGCAGGGCAGGCCTCAAATCTTGTCCTATAGGGTCTAGAGTTTATTCAACCATCCCAATCAGTGATATAGAGGCCCAGGCAGGATTTCTGAGCCGCTGCATGGCTAGCAGGTCTCAACTCTTCTCTCCATCTGTGTTGTAGCATTTCCTGTGAGAGGTGAGAGTCCCCCACCTCTTGACTAGAGCCTGGCCCTGTGTGCCAACTCTTTGACAGGAACCAGTTCCATCTCCATGCTCCTAGTGCCTAGCATAGGGCTGTACATACAGTAGGGATTCAATCACCACTCGCTAAACACAAAGGCCACATAGTTTTGAGACTGAGTGTGGTCTCTGAAGTTAGACTCCTGGGTGTGAATCCCTATTCGACCACTTACTATGCAGCTATGGTAGGCAGCCTCTAAAATGCCCCCCAAATCACTGTCCCCTGGTATTTATGCTCTAATGTAATCCTCTCCTTAGGCAATTTTCCTTTCTGAGTGGTATTCTCTCCATCTATAAAGTGGGAATAAAAGTGGTATCTACTTATTATGAAGATTAAGAAAGTTATTATATTTAAAATGCTGGGAATGTTTCCTAGTAGATAGTAAGTGCCATAAAAGAATCAGAATTGTTATTTCTGCACTTGCAGAGTTAGCCCCAGGAACAGGGCCAGCTTCCCAGGGTCTGCCCAGCTGGAGTAGATGAGCTTCATGAAATGTGTCACTTCCCACTCATTCAAACCTGCCCAGGGCTGCCTCCAGCCAGAGTCTTCCCTCGGGGAGTAGCAAATGGTCTGATAGAAAGGGATTGGATGAGCATAAAAGTTGAGAAGGGTTTGGTCTGACTCTCAACTCTGCATTCATCAGTTGTGTGATTTTGGAAAGCTTGTTGCTTTTTTTTTTTTTTAATCTCTCTGAGACTCAGCTTCCTCACACCTAGACTAGATATAATGATGCCTCCCTTGTAGGCTGTTTGCAATTACAGAAGATTTTTTAAAATGTCTAGCTCATAACTGCTACTCAAATATGAGAGTACATATCATTTTCATTATTACTTAACTCTTCTAAGCCCCAGTTTTCTCATTTGTAAAGTGGTGATAATAATACCACCCTTGAAGTGCTTGTGTGAGGACTACAGATAATGTATTTGTAGTGCCTGGCAGAAGGCCAGGCACACAGTAGGTGTTTAGTAAAGCCCATAGTAGCTCCTGCTACTACTGTTGATATTGTTGTTATGGTTATCTCACTTGAAGAAACACAAGGTTGGAACAACAACAATCCAGCTCTCACTATCCTGTGCTCAATGGAAAGTAGCCCAGAGAATTGCTCCTGAACCTCCCTCTCTCTTTTATTTTTAAAAATCACTTTGACAAACATTGATTCCCCTCCTACTGATGAGAGTCAGAAATAGAACCAAAGAGGAGACAGGAAGGAGGAGAAAGAGGCATGACTCACTGGCTACTTGAGGAAAAAGACCATGTCATCAAAAGCAATCAATTCACTTCTATGAAACAGGCATTCATTGAGCTCTTTCTGTGGGCCAAGCATTATGCCAGAGAGTGGACACCAGGGTGAGCAAGCCACTGCCCAGCCGCACATGGCAGACAGACACACAGGCAAGGGGGAAAGAAGTTAACATCAACTGAACACCTACCATGTGCCAGACATTTTGATAAATGCTTTATATACAGGCTCTCATTATTTACAGTAATAAAATAAAACTGCTAGTTGAACATTGTTATATCCCAGGCACCATGCTAAGCACCTTTCCTATTTTATTTAATCACCAAACAGCCTTGACAAACTCTTATCTCTATTTACAGATGAGAAAAAGTTAAATGACTTGCCTAAGATCCTGCAACCAGTTCATAGCAGACAGAGTCAGACCTGGGGTCTGTCTGATTCCAAAGCCCATTCTCTTCCCAGGATGCCCATCATTTCCCATCGTTTCTCTTATCTGTTGCAGCAGCCTAAAGCAGGATAAGTTTGAGTCTCCATTTTATATATAAATTAGCTGAGGGTCACTGAGGTTAAGTAAACTGCTACTTAGATAGAGTCAGGATTCAAATTCTGTCTTTTGACCACAGCCTGTGCATCTTCAATACAACCTACAGCCCAACCAGAATATTCTTGATCCCTTTATGCCCCCTAAGATAGGACCCAACACACTCTGCAGCATACCATCCCCCCAGATAGGAGGTCCTCTAAGGCTTCCTGGGGCAAATGATCTCCCCTCCACCAGAGGGTAAGGCTGTATCCACAGAGCTTAAATACAATCACATGTGTCTGCCACTCAGGTGCTCAATCAATATTAGTTATCTTCTTTATCTTCCACTGACTCACCAATCCAACACAGACCCTTCATTTCTCTCTAGAGTTTCCTCATGGTCGCCCACACGTGCCACACTCATTTCTGCTCCATATTTCTGTTCATGCTACTCTCCACCATATCTTCCCTTTCTCAGCTCCTCCACTTGTCTTGACTACCAGATTGTTGAATTCTAAAGCTAAAAGAAAACCTTAAGAGTTTTCAATTTACCCTCTTGCTCAAAATAGGAATTCATTCTACAGCATACTTGTATTGAGTGTTTCTAATGCTGGATGCCCACCACCTTAAAAGGCAGCCATTCCACTGATGGACAGTTCTGTTTATTAGAACATTTCTTCCTTCTGTTGAGCTGAACTCTGTATGTGGTAATTTTTATCCATTGATTTAATTCTGTTCTCTGGAGACACAAAGAATAAATCTAATTTTTCACTCCCGTGGCAGCCTTCCAAATATTTAAATCCTATGTTTGCTTAGCTCTTAGAGGTTATAAAGTTTGTTCTTATTATCTCAGTTAATTCCCAAAGAAATCCTATGAGAGGAAGAACCAAATCCCCTTTCCACAACGGAGGCAACTAAAGCTTGTGGAGGCAAAAGACAGTAAATGATGGAAAGGGGCTTAAGTAAAACCAGGTCTTTTGGCTCCAAGGGACTACGGCTCTTTACACAAGGCTACAGTTCAGTTTTAAACCACCTGTCACAGGGACTTGGACAATTAGCTGAAGGACCAGAACAGTGATGGGAACTTGAAACTGTATCATGGAAAGACAACCACAGGAAGGAAGATGTACTAGCACTGCTATCATCCAATATCTAAAGTGCCTAATAGGTTTCCCTCCTCTGCCTTTCTTTTCTTTCAAATCTTCACTGGCTGTGGCAGTGTTGGCCAGGTCCTGACGATCAAAGGATACTACAACACATACTGGCTTCAAATCTGCTGCAGAAGGTAAACACGCATTGGATGGAATTCTGAGGCCTGAGGGCCTGTTCCCATAGAGCCTTCCTGTGCCTTTTCTTGAGGCAATACTCTTCCTTTGAAGCGCAGCTCAGCTCAGCAGAGAAGCTCCCCTGACCATCCTGGCAAAGTCAAATGCTCCAATTACATGCTGTGCTGGCACCGTGTACTTCTCCTTTGTGGCACTCATCCCCACTGTAATTTTGTATTTATTTGTGTAATTATTGGATTAAAGTCTGTTTCTTCTGCCAAACTGCAAGTGCCACAAGAACAGGATGTCTGGTTCTGCTTACTATTGTGTCTCGGTGCCTGGCACAACACTAGCACATAAGGTGGGGGAGGTTTCCAATAAATACTTGTGGGAAGGATGAATTTATTGGGTGTCTGCAACATTTTCAATATAGCACACTGAATGTCAGATGGGTCTTTTCTAAAATCCAAATCTCATTATTTCCCTCTTGACCTAAATCCCTTCTCTGGCCTCCCACAGCCCACACCACAGGGTCCAAAATTCCCAGTAGAACACACAGACCCTTCAAGGAACTAGCTCAGGCTTCCCCTCCAGTTCCTTCCCTCTCTTAGCTCCATTTGACCCATGAGTTCCAGTTTTGCCTAACTACGTGTGGGCTTTTGCAGATTTGCAGATGTTTGCCTGGAATCCCCTTCTCTTTTATAATTTACAAACTCATTCAAAGGTCACATCCTCTCTCAAGCTCTCCCTGACCCTCTCTCCCCTGACAAAATAACTTCCCTCTCCACTCTTTGATGCTTTGGTATTACATCCCTGAACACGTCACATTTAATATAGTTACTGGTTTATTTATCTGTCTCCTTTTTCAGATTATGAACATCTTAAGACCCAATTTTATATTTAGCTAAATACCAGACCCTTGACTATAGCACCTGACACACAGTAGGCTCTTAATAAGAATGCTGAATGAAACTCAAGGGGTGAGCATGAGCTGGATAGGGAAAACTCACTTAGTAACTTCAATACTGATTAGAAAAGGTCTGTGAGATCGTACAAACCACCTCCTCTTACTGGTCCCTTTCCATGTTATAGACAAAGGGAGAGGCCCAGAGCAGTGACAGAACTTGGAATGTCACACAACTAATAAGAGGTTATTTCTGGAGCCTCCATCCCTGGATACCACCCTGCTGCATACCTTCTTCCCCGGCCAGACTCTTCCCTCCTCCCTCTTCAATTCACTATCTCTGAGCCATGCTGGGAATTAGAAATAATGAACACTACGAAGGCAGGTAAGGAGAGCTTCTGGACTGGTTCTCCCCACACCCCACCCTCTTACCCATAGCTGCCATGCCCCAAGTTCTCTGTATTTTGCAGCAGCAGAGAGCTAAGGCATTATGTCCCATGGGAATGGTAGGAAATCAGAGATAGAGGGCTTTTCGGGGAGGTTCGGTGGTGCCTGGGAGAAGCAAAGGACTAAGGAATGGAAAAAATGATCTCTTGGAGCTACCTTGGTGTTATAACCATCTGTCCTCAGCAGTATAAACCACACTGCGGAGCACCTACAGTTTATAAACATTTTGTTGCATCATCTCACTGGATACTAACAATAACCCTGGATGCAGACTTTTTTTTTTTAAAGATTTTATTTATTTATTTGACAGAGAGAAATCACAAGTAGATGGAGAGGTAGGCAGAGAGAGAGAGAGAGAGGGAAGCAGGCTCCCTGCCGAGCAGAGAGCCCGATGTGGGACTCGATCCCAGGACCCTGAGATCATGACCTGAGCCGAAGGCAGCGGCTTAACCCACTGAGCCACCCAGGTGCCCTGGATGCAGACTTTTTAGAGCCAAAAGAAATCAATCTTAGCTCATCCTGTCTGATTCCTTTATTTTGCAGGTAGGGAAACTGAGACCTAGAGGTCTTCCCAAGGTCATACAGCTACTTGGCTGGTCTGGGATTCAAATCTATTTGGACTCCACAGGATGTTCTTTCCAGCATACCATAATTATTATCACTACTGGTTTACAGGTGAGAAAATTAAAGTCTAAGGGCATATAGGTGGTAAGTGATGGAGCCTTGATGGTGAAGAGCAGGAAAGAGGTCACTGGAATCCAGGACTGGGGATTATACAGCACTTCCCTGCCTGCTGTAATCCTATCTAACCTTTGAGGTCCAGGTCAAAGGACATCTACTCCAGAAAGTTCTTTAGGATCCAGCATCGAAATTTGTCATCATTCCTTCTGAGCTTCCACAGAATGTACATGGGACTTTATTTTAGTGACAGCAGAGTGCATAATATTAGAGCAGAAGCTTCCCTTCCAAGAATAATCAATTCCACAACTATTTATTGAGCCCACACTGTGCCAGTGAAAAAGTTCCATGTAATCCCTGCTCTGGGAATTCTCAGTCTAATGGGAAAGGTATCTCAGATGTGACAAATCCCATGATAGATACATATAGGGTCAACTCCCTCATTTTACAGAAGCCAAGGCCCAGAGAAACAAGTGCCCTGGATTCTTATTTTTGGCATTGGTCTCTTACACAAAACCCTCAAAAACTGAAAACTCAAAATCTCTCAAGGATATAACTATTGCTTTCCATCAAGATATAGGCATGACATTTTACTTCAGGCAGGTAAACTAAAGGTCACAGGACTTCCTTTCATTGTCCCTCAATATATCTAACATGTCTTGGGTATTCAATAAATATTTTCTGAATGAATACATCACAGCACTTGTATCAAGGATTTGCTTCCACTCCCATCTGTATCTCCTCATTTAGACTGTGGTTTAGGGGCTATGTCTTTCATTTCTGTACCTTCAGCAATATCTAAAGCAGGGCCTGGCACCTGGCAGGTATTCAAAAATACTAAATGAACAAAGAAATGAATGAAGGAGAGAAGGGCAGATAATGTGATCTCTCTGTTGCCCTAATTAACAAAGATGACATCTCCAGACACACATTCCTAGTCTTGAAACCCCTCCTTTCCACTGCATCTATGAAACCTTGCTTCACCAGTATGTTAACTTTATCTCCCCCTACTCCTGCTCTGTATTCTACATTGGCTCTTTACCCTCCCCCGGGCCCCTCACTTCCAAGTTTCAGATGGAAATTTCCAATTATCTGCTGAACCTCTCCACTTAGTCTGAATGCCTTTGAAATGTACATAGTTGACTATTAATTATGACCTATTTCATTTGTGTCTTCTCTAACTAATAAGCCCTTATCAGTACCCAGCACAGGCCTGGGCACGTAGCAGGTATTTTAAAGATGAATGAACACTGAATGAACCATCATCCATAAAACCAGAGTGCTTTGGCATGGACAAATTTAGCATCAGACTTGCCAACCCATTTCCTCCTCACCCTTTTTGCCTCCAAATTGACATCAGCACCATTAAGAGCATTCTGAGAAGTCTCTCTGGGGAAATCACTTAATTTTTCACTTCCTGTATCTTATAGGTGACTCACCCAACTCCCCTTCAAGACAGGAAGAGGTGGGGGAAGAAGTGAGGTAGGAAGAGGGCTAGCAGGGAAAAAAAGAAGCTTGGAACAAGATTATACTTAATACATTCCCAGGTCACAGCAAGTAAAAGGATATGAGAGTCAGACCTGTACTGAGAAATTGTCAGAGATAAAAATAGGAATCTTGTCAAACAATTTGTGGAAAACAAATGGTTAATAAATATAGAAATGATTGCTCAATAAGTAATCAGAAAAATGCAATTTGAAATGACGAGGTAACATTTTTTTAACCTATTGAATTAGCTAAAATTAAATAACATAATATTCCATGCTGGCAAAGATAGAGTGAAATAGGAATTTCACTATTGAAAATCTATTTAAAGGAAATAATCTGAAACCCAGGAAAAGTTTTATACACAGAATGATCACTGATCACTGTAACATGAGTCATAACAGCTCCAAACTGAAAAGTAGTTAAACATTCAAATAACAGAGAACAGTCAAGTTTAGCTTAGAGGCCATAGACTGTGGCTTATTCTTTTACCATGATTTAGAGTACCCAACACATGTAAGTGCAACAGATACAGTTGAATGCATGAATTAATGAGCGAATTTGGTACACCCTCCCTATAATGTACAATGAAGTCATTAAGAACATATTCATAAAGATTTTCTAATGTTAGCTATACTTATGCTATAATGTTACTTTTTTTAAGATTGATTTTATTTACTTATTTATTTATTCATTTGTTTATTTGACAGAGAGAGAGAGAGTATGAGAGAAGGAACACAAGAAGGGGGAGTGGGAGAGGGAAGAAGCAGGCCTACCACCAAGCAGAGAGCCCAATGCAATGCGGGGCTGCATCCCAAGATCACAGGATCATGACTGGAGCTGAAGGCATACACTTAATGATTGAGCCACCGAGGCGCCCCTATAATGTTATATATATTTTTTTAAAGCAGAATATAAAATTGAATGTACAGTATGACTGCAATTATGTTAAAAACTCATGGAAAAGAAACTGGAAAGAAACCAACCAAAACATCAAAAATGTTTTCTTCTTTATGCTTGTTTGTAATCTTAAAGTATTTTTTTTTAATGAGCATATACAATTAAGAAAAATTAAGCCCATAGTAAGTATTGGCAGTTGCTATTCATTCTAACAGTCCCAGAAGAACAAAATATGGGGAAAACATGGAGGATAAACTATAAGTTGATAATTGTTGCAGCTGTATTATGGAGGTGACGTTATATTTAGTATCCCTACTTGAGTGTGTGTTTGAAATTTTCCATAAGAAACAGTTAAAAAGGAAAAAAATAATAATAAAGCCTGAAACAGCATGGTGTCTGGGGAAAATACAGGCAGTTCCATTTTCACTGAAGTATAAAATACGCAGAAGGATTCTAAGATGTCCATCTTTTTCCCAAATTTTAGCATCTGTGAAATAAGAATATAAATTATAATTGATAGCATTTTAGATTCTCTGAAAAATAGTACTTAAAATACTGATGGGGGGGTGAAGTTGAACGTAAGGCTGGAGCTAGCTAGATCATCAAGGTCTTGAATGCCAGGCCAGGGGCTTGGACATTGTCCTGGAGAGAACAGGGAACTCCTGAGGGGTTTTTGTGGTGTCCAACATAGGGCCTATCACCTGCAAGACTTCAGAAAGTGCTAAACGGTGAGGCCCATGGGGATGAGGACACTGTTGCGTATGCCAAGGGCCAGGGAAATTGCCCTTTTGAGAGAAGTGTTTGAGGCCTTGCTCTGACCCCTCATCACCTCCTGAGAACCAATTCTCTTTGAATTGGGTAGAACCATGGGGTTGTCATAAAGTTGTCTTCCTCCCTCCAATCCCCTATAGTACTTCCACTTTCCTGAAAGGAAGGATAATTTCTCCAGAACCTGAGCCAGCACCACAGCTAAAACCTGATGTGAATACCCACATGCCTGGGTTCCACAGCACCTTCTGACATGACATTCAAATCCCAAAAACTCAGCTTGGAGCCTGGCCAGAGACCTACTCATGAACTCATTTCCAAACAGAGACACAAAGAGTTAAAATAGAGATGGCAGCTGAGAGATGAGGATAAACTCCCCAGGACTTCTAGGACTTCACTAGAAACACAGTCTGGGACCTCCCCCCTGCCCCGGGCTGTGCTTTCTCTTTGGTTTCATGGCTGATTTCTTTGGGGAGTTGGCCCAAGTCACCATAGCAGACAAGGCCCCTGAGGATCATTTGCATACAGGTGCCAGAGTGTTCTAAAAATAGGATAAATACAAAGCAAATGCCTTGGAATGTATTTACAAGGGATGGGAGACAATCATCAGAAGAGGGAGAGGGAATCTGTCAGAGGCAACCTGATGATAGTAAGGGAGCCACATGGTGCAGGCTGGGAGTCAGGAGGCCTGGGCATGATTTAATTCTACCACTAACTTGCTTTGTGGAGTTATAAATATGCCCCACACTGGGCCTTGGGTTTTCTATCTTTTCAAAAAAATTTTTATTTAAATCAATTTAGTTAATATATACTGTACTATTAGTTTTAGGGATAGAATTTAGTGGTTCATCAGTTGCATACAACACCCAGTGCTCCTTCCCTCAAGCACCCTCCTGAATGCCCATCACCTAGTTACCCCATCCCCCACCCACCTCCTCTCCAGTTTGTTTCCTACAGTCAAGAATCTCTTACAGCTTGCCTCCCTCTCTCTTTTTATCTTCTTTTATTTTTCCTTCCCTTCCCCTGTGTTCATATGTTTTGTTTCTTAAATTCCACATATGAGTGAAATCATATGGTCTTTGTCTTTCTCTGACTTATTTCACTTAACATAATACACTCTAGTTCCACCCACACTGTCACAAATGGTAAGATTTCATTCTTTTTGATGGTGGAATAATATTCCATTGTGTGTGGAATCTTTATCTGTTCATCTGACAATAAGGGTTTTCCATCTTTAAAATAGGGATATCAGACTAGGTAATTTTGAGGGCCTCTTCTAGTTCTAAGGAGTCATGATAAATAGTAATAATAATAATTATTAAGATAAATCGAGTATTACCAACTGTCAGGCACTGTGACAAGTGTTTTTCATGCATTATACTTCACAATCTTCACAACCAGCTCTATGAGAGGCACAGAGAGGTTAACTACTTGTCCAAGTTAGTAAATGCTGAAGCTAGTTTAACCCCGATGCCTTCCAGAATGCTAGGATGCTAAATTTATCCCTGGTTTTCTAACTTAATAGTTTGACTGCCGTAAGCTCATGCCACTCCTCCCATTCTTTCTACCCAGCTTCTAACCACCCTGAGCTACTCTCCAGGTCCCAAATATTGTGCTCTTCAAAGTCTCTGTTTTTTTCATGCTGTTCCCTCTGCCTAGAACAACCTGATCCCCTACCCTGCTGACCCAGTCCCTACTTACCATTCAGAATTCAGTTTCCACTTCTCTGATTCACATTTTCCCCCCAATAACCCACAGGCAGAAGTAGTGACTGGCTGCCATTTGCTGAGACTTAGAGTGTGCTAGGCAGTGTGCTCATTCGTTATTACCTCTTTCTGAGAGAGGTTCCATTATCATCCCCCTTCAACAGATGAAATAATGGAGACTCAGAGGTTAAAAACTTGCCTAAGGTCATGCAGCTGATAAAGTTCTGAAACAGGAAGTCTGACCCCACAGCCTTCCTAACCTCCATTCTACCCTCCCTTAATGAATACTGTCTGAATTGCCAAGTTGTCTTATCCACGAGGCCACAAGCTCTTCCCGTTTTGTTTTTCATTTGGCCTGGTTTTTACTTTTTAGGATTGACTGAACTGCTGGGAGGTTATTTGGAGTAGCACACCTGAGGGGAAAAAATCAGGCTAGAGTCAGAACCAACCTAGAAAAGAAAGATGAAGTTCTTCACTCTGTCTCACCTTTCTTTACCACTATAAATCCCTTTGGAGGGGCGCCTGGGTGCCTCAGTCCTTGGGCACCTGCCTTTGGCTTGGGTCACGATCCCAGGGTCCTGGGATCAAGCCCTACATGGAGCTCCCTGCTCAGTGGGAAACCTGCTTCTCCCTCTCCTACTCCCCCTGCTGTGTTCCCTCTCTGGCTGTGTCACTCTCTGTCAAATAAATAAATAAAATCTTTTTTTAAAAAAATAAATAAATCCCTTTGGAAACAAGACCAAAAAAAAATAAATACTTTTTAAAATTCCATGTATTGGTATTCAATTCTATTCCCATCTCACAGGTGGGATCACCTCCTCCAAGAAGCCTCTTAAAATCCTCATTCTCATCATCCCCCTAATTTAAGTGTACCTTCAGCACTTATTTGTCACTTAAACATCATAAGCATTTAGTGAGTGGGTACTGTGAGGGGCAGCAGTAAAAGGATGGATTTGGGGGTCAAATTTCCTGAGATCAAATTCCAACTCTGTCACTTCCTGACGTGTAACCTTAGACCAGTTATCTGACTTTCTGAGTTGATCTGTTAGCTGCAAAATGGGGCTGATAGTAATATCCTTTTCCCTGCATTCATGGGAGGATAAAATAAGTGTTGTGACAATGCTTGCACAGCTGTAAAGCTCTGTATAAACATTAGTCATGTTCATTCAATTTACAGTTTGCCCTCAATTATCTGCTGTTCCTCCCCTGGTGCCACATTCAGAGCAGGCAGATTCCCCGAGAGCTGAAGGTGTGGGAAAGTGGGAAGAGGGAGGAGCCCAAGAAAACAGGGCTGGTAACTACCTGAGCAAACTTCCGCTGAAAGGAAATTAAAAGGCTAATTATGCCTCCACTGGTGGTAAATTTCCAGGCCAGCCTTCAGGCTCAATCAGTTGACACAGCAACACAGTGGTGGGGGAGCACAGCATCCTGAGAGAACATTTTTCTCCCCTCACAAAATGACACCTCCTAGGAGCCTGGACACCATGTCCAACCTTAGCATCACCTCTGATTTCCTCTATTCACTCTTTCTCTTCTTTCTTAACTCCCTTATCTCTTCCTCCCTAAGTCCTAGTGAGGAAACTGAAGGGTTCAGCCTGGAGTCCTCTTTATTTTTTTATTTTTTATTTTTTAAGATTTTATTTATTTATTTGACAGAGAGACAGAGAACAAGAGTGGGAGTGGGAGAGGGAGAAGCAGGCTCCCCACCGAGCAGGGAGCTCAATGTGGGACTCGATCCCAGGATCCTGGGATCATGACCTAAGCTGAAGGCAGAGGCCTAACAACTGAGCCACCCAGGCACCCCTGGAGTACTCCTTTAAAACAGTGCCTGTGGAGGAGCCAGGGATATCCTGGGATGGCTCCAAAACAGCACTAAATTGTTGCTTCAGATAGATCTCATTTTTTTATATGTAGAAACACTGTGATCCAGTGAGAAGAGCCCAGGTTTAAAGGTGGGTCATGAACGCCTGGGTTCCTGTCTCACTGAAGCCATTTGCCAGCTGTGTGACCTCTGGAAAAGTACACACACTCCACCTCTCCGGGCCGCAGTGTCCTCATGTGTCCAATGAGGATTACAAGACCTCCTCTCAGGATCAAATGAGATCACTGATGTATCCAATGATCTAACTGGACTGGTGTCCACATGTCTCCTAGAGGAAAGCCCGTGAAAAAGCAGTTTGGCTATTCTACAGAGGGGCCAACCGAAGAGGAGCTTCTGATCTCCCAGCCACAGAGGGGCAGAACTGACCAGAGGAGGTTGCTGGAGGAAGCAAAACTTAATACAGGGCCAAAAGAAGGGTCAGACATGCCAGGTACAGGAAGAACGGCGGGCCTTGACTTGGAGAAGTATAAAGCCACGCACGGCCTGAGCACTGACTTCCATTTTGCCAAGCTCTCTTGAATGCTTACTCTTTGCGAGGCCCTGCTGGGCAACAGAAGTGTAGACATGAATCAGACCTGACCCTACCCTCATGGAACTTGTGGTCTGGGAGGAAAATCAAGTACCAAACCATTGCAGTACAGCTGGTAAGTGTAGGAAGTAAAGGCTGGGTCCTTAACCCAGGCTAGAGGTGAGGTGGGTCAGGGAAGGTTTTTGAGAGGAGGTTCTATTTGAACTGAGCCTTTAAGGTCAAATGGAAGTTTGCTGGTGGTAAAGGGGGGTTAAGGGATGAGAAGGGGAGAAAGGGGAGGGTAATCCCTAGGGAAAGGGAAAGCAAGACACATAAGGTACATCCCAATGCTCACAGTTGAGCCTAATGCCTAGTGCTTGTGATGCCGAAAGCAGGCATTACAATTAAATGCAGTCTGATAGGGCGCCTGGGTGGCTCAGTGGGTTAAGCCGCTGCCTTTGGCTCGGGTCATGATCTCAGGGTCCTGGGATCGAGTCCCGTGTCCGGCTCTCTGCTCAGCAGGGAGCCTGCTTCCTCCTCTCTCTCTCTCTGCCTGCCTCTCTGCCTACTTGTGATCTCTCTCTGTCAAATAAATAAATAAGATCTTTTAAAAAAAAAATGCAGTCTGATACCTTAGATGGGATCCTGGAAGGGGTATTAGGTAAAAACTAAGGAAATATGAATAAACTCTGGACTTTGGTTAATAACAAAGTATCAATATTGGTTGTAATTAGAAAAAATGTACCAGGGGCGCCTGGGTGGCTCAGTGGGTTAAGCCTCTGCCTTCAGCTCAGGTCATGATCTCAGGGTTCTGGGATTGAGCCCCTGCTTCCTCCTCTCTGCCTGTCAAATAAATAAATAAAATCTTAAAAAAAAAAAAAAAGAAAAAAGGTACCATATTAATGTAAGATAGTAATAGTAGGGGAAACTAGGCATGGGGTAAATGAGAACTCTGTGTTATATTTGTAATTTTTCTGTCAGTCTAAAACTATTCTTTTTTTATAGATAGGATTTTATTTATTTATTTGAGAGAGAAAGAGAGAGAGGGAGGGAGCATAAGCAGGGAGAGGAGCACAGGGAGAAGCAAGACTTCCCACTAAGCAGGGAGTCAGCCAAGAAGCTCTATCCCAGGCCCCTGAGATTATGACCTGAACCAAAGACAGATGCTTAACCAACTGAGCTACCCAAGCGCCCCTAAAACTATTCTGAAAGATAGAGTTTGTTTGTTTGTTTGGTTGGTTGGTTGGTTGGTTTTTTAAACTGCATCCTGTGTTTGGACTGAGCATTTGGAGAACATATGGGTGGAGTATGGACTGACTGCCTGAAGGGTGAGTAACTGAAGATGGATCTGGGAAGGCAAAAAAGGGCCCGGAGTGCCAGGAAAAGGAATTTATTGGGTATCAGTAGATAGCCCTTTCTGGGTTTTAAGCAGTGGAGTGACCGGAATCGGATAGCATATGGAGCGAGCAAGACTAGGGCAGAGGGAGCCACTCAGGTTGCTGCTACGGTCTAAGGGGGGAAGTAAAAGGAACCGAGGTAGGAAAGTGGCAGAAGGGAGGCTCGCAGTTAACCCTAGATAAATGTTTATGGAGCAGAACCAAGGAGGGAAATTTGGGAGAACTGATAGTTCGCATGAAAACCTAGATGACTAGGACAAGAACTGAGGAAAAAAAGGAGGACCCTCAGTGTTGAGGCAGAGGCTCAAAAAGAGAAGGAGTATAGATATTACCTTGGCCTTCACCTCCCCTCCTTTTGCCCTCTTGTCCACCTCCACCCCGAGGCCTGAGCTCAGAGCCCATGCGTCATTAGCACAGAGCTGACAGACTTCACAGAGGAAGGGCAGAAGCACGGGAGTACAGACAGGATAAGAGTTTCCAGTTGTCCCCTGGCAACCCAGGGTGTGGGGCAACGGTGCGGGGGAAAGGGGAGGCCGTAGAAGGAAGGAATTATAAAGCCTCAATAGCATGGCCTCCCCTCCTCCTACCCCTGCCCTCAGCAACCCATCAGGCAGGACCCATGCAAGCTGGGAGAAGCTTTAAACGCTTCGAAGGCAACTGGGCACCTTTAGAAGCAGAGCCCTGCTACTCTATCGCTCACTGAAACTGGGAGTAAGAGTTCCACCACGACTTATATCTAATTTCTCTGCTGATGGACTCCACCCTGCAAACCCCACACCTCACAGTCTTTGAAACAGCAGTAACCAAGATCAGTCACAATAATGTGGCGCACCAGGGGCGCCTGGGTGGCTCAGTGGGTTAGAGCCTCTGCCTTCGGCTCGGGTCATGATCCCGGGGTCCTGGCATCAAGCCCCGCATCGGGCTCTCTGCTCGGCGGGGAGCCTGCTTCTCTTCTCTCTCTGCTTGCCTCTCTGCCTACCAGTGATCTCTGTCTGTCAAATAAATAAATAAAATCTTAAAAAATAATAATAATAATGTGGCGCACCAGAACACTCATGAACTTACCCCAGCTCTACACTCACCACATGGCTTTGGGCAAGTTTATTGAGCACCAAATATGTTACAGGCACCATGTTAGGTCCTTTCCTTATATTGTCTCATTTAATCTTTACTGCACTACTGAAAAATAGCCACTAATACTATTCCTGTTTTACAGCTGAGGAAACAGGTTCAGAGACATCATTATTTTTTACATTGCTGGTGCTGTGTTTTCATTCTGCTTCTACCACAGCCAAACTAAGCCAGCCCCACCCTTCCTTTCGCTCCACCAGGTCGTGCAGCAGCTCCTTACACACACTACTATGCTAAGTTCCAAGTCACGTACTTACATACCTATATATCCTTGTGGCACAACTTTGGATGCCCATTAGAATCACCTGTGGAGTTGCAGGAGGGTGGAGAGAGGGAGCAGAAGGAGGGCAGCTGGAAAGCTAAGAGGAGATAGTTTACAACACATAACCCATGCTTTCTGGGTGTTTGTTTCGAGGCTCCAAATTTCAGCAATGATATTGTCTCCCTACCACCCGTGAACTCCTTGCGGTATCACAGGGCAGTGGGAAGACGGAGGGAGCTGGCTATGAAAATGATACGGGCCATCTGGAGGCACCTGGGTGACGCAGTCAGTTAAGCATCTGACCCTTGGTTTCAGCACAGGTCATGATCTCATGGGATCTCAGGGGTCGTGAGATCAAACCCAGATGGAGCCCTGAGTCGGGCTCCATGCTTAGCAGAGAGTCTGCTTAGAGATTCTCTCCCTCTGTCCCTCCTCCCACTCGCTCATGCACACGCTCTCTCTCTCAAATAAATAAAACTTAAAAAAAAAAAAAAAGAATAGAGGCTCTGGCAGCAGATGACCCTAATTTTGAATCCCAGCTGTGCCATTTACCAATCTTAGTAAGATTTGGTCAAGTTCCTTAACTTTTGAGTCTTAGTTTTCTCATTTGTTCTGTGCATTATGGTTGTAATAATTTTTTGAAAAATGCATGGAGAGCATTTGTACAATATATAGTTGCTCTTAGCAACATTGTCACCGTCTATTGAATATTTTCTAAGCACCCAAGCCCTTACCCATGTGAAGATATAACAAGGAAGGGAGGGGAACAGGGCATAAGACATAAAGGGGTTTTGAAGACAGACCTCAATTCAAATGTGGACTCTGCCACTTGCTACCTATGTGAACTGAAGTAAGCAACCTAACTTCCTCTGCACTTCAGTTTACTCATCTGTAAAATAGGGACAATAACAGTACCTAGCTCACAGGGTTTTGTAAGGATGAAATGGGTTCATAAAAGAACTGAGAACAGGGGTGCCTCACTGGCTCAGTTGATGGAGCATGTGACTCTTGATCTCCAGGTCATGAATTTGACCCCCACACCGGGGACAGAGATTACTTAAAACATAAACATATATATATTTTTTTAAAAGGCACTGAGTACAGATGGCCATCAGCCAGTGCCACTGGCAGCTCACACCAGCCCCGTGAGAGCTATTAATAGCCCCACGTCACAGGTGAGGATATTTTACATAAGTGATAGTTGGGGCTTTACTGCTACAATAATTACTGATGTGTGAAATCCAGGGGGAGGCATTCCATGTAAGACTGGCACCTCCACCAGCCTCTTTTTTATTTAAGATTTATATATTTACTTGGGGTAGGGGAAGCATGTGAATGGGGGGAGGAGCAGAGGGAGGGAGAGCAAGAATCCCAAGCAGACTCCCCACTGAGTATGGAGCCAGATGCAGGACTCCATCCTACAACCCTGAGATTATGACCCAGCTGAAATCAAGACTCGGATGCCTAGGGAGCCTGGGTGGCTCAGTCAACTAAGTGTCTGCCTTTGGCTCAAGCCCCGATCCTGGGGTCCTGGGATGGAGCTCCACACTGGGATCCTTGCTCAGTTCAGAGCCTGCTTCTCCCTCTCCCTCTGTTGCTCCTCTGCTTGTGCTCACTCTCTCTCTCAAATTAATTAATTAATTAATTAAAATCTTCAAAAGAAGAGTCAGATGCTTAATGGACTGAACCACCTAAGGGCCCCTGCACCAGCCTTCTGACCTCTAAAAGCAGAGATCAAGAAAAAGCAAGGCCCTGTTCTCCCTTGCTCCATAACCACTGTCTGTCTTGGTGTCACCTGTCTGCATTTTAACTTTTTATGTTGTACCTGTTATTCCTCTATTCATGTCAGTCATGACAAGCAGCCCAAGGTTTCTCAAGCCGTCCTTGATTTCTCTGTACTCTGAATCCCATACAGTTCTGCACTTTATCTTTTCTAGCCCTAACCCCTCCCCACTGACACTTCTCCCTGGGCCTTCTGAAACCCACAGTCAGTCATCAGAGAAATCTCTTCTCCCTCTTCTCTGAATGGTGACCTGGCTTCTCCTGAGGATACACTTCCTCTAAAGCCTCCAAACTGAAGGTTGCTTCCTCCCTCCCCATCTTTAAATCTCTAGGCCAGAAGGTGGAATAGATATAATTGCTTTTCACCCTGCTTCCAGATCATTTTCTTTTCCTCCTTCAAAAATCAAAACACCTCCAGCTTTGAATCTCACATCATGACACTACACCACCATTATCTCTCTACTGTCCAGTCAACAACTCCTGGTTCATTTGTTATTCTGGAGATTTTAATGTTTGGAGAGATGAGCCTTCCAAAATCTTGGACTCTTTACTCCTTGAACTTCTTTCCTTCAGTGATGTTCATGTCTAACCTCTCCCAGCTCAGCCACTCATCCTAATCATTGTACCCTGTACCTTGTCATTGTCAATAGTCATTTCCAGCCTCCCATCTTCAGATCTCTGTGACCTTTTTAGCTCATTGCTTCAATGGTCATCAACCCCTATGATCTTTTCACTGTCTTCTACCCCACTTACTCATCACCTCCCTCTCTGCCTGGCTTGAATCCTTTGGCCAATTATACAATGACTTCCTGTACACACTCCTGACTCCCTTGGCATTCTATTGCTTTGTCCATACTCGGCAAAGCAACACTTTCATTAAATCCAACTCTCTGCCTATTCTGTGACTTGTATCCACAGAGCAAAACACGGTTGGAAAGAAACACACAACCATGCTTCAAATTCATGAATTCATGAATTTAAATTTATGATCACTAATTTCAACTGGAGCCTTCATGTTAATGAGCAATCAATTTACATTTCCCCAGTCTGCTCACTCTTCTGCCTTCCTAGATGATATTCTCCTCTCTCCTCAGATCTCCGTACTTCCTGTCCCCCATCGTCACTCTCAGCTGATGACCTTGCTTCCCACTTTATCAGAAAATTATATCAGGAGAACTCCCACCAGCACATGTCGCCCTGGCCACATCTGTGCCCATAATCTCTATTCTCTCCCGTGTTGATGTGGCTGCACAGTCTGTGCTCCTAAGCAAGGGCTCACCCTCTGCTTGTGATGCCATGCTCATCAATTCAAGGATATTATCCCAGCAATGCTCCCCTCTCTCCTGTAGCATCAGTTTTGTGTTTTTGTTTCTTTAGTGGTTGCTTAGTTGGCTGATCTCTGTTGGATTGCTCCACCAGCACACAAGCATACCGTACTTCGACCATCTTAGAAAAAACAAAAACCTTTCCTGACTCACACCGCCCCCCTTCACCTACAGCTACCACCCATTTGATTCCTTTTCCTAAGAGCAAAAGCCTTGAAGGTGCCATGCATACTTGGTCTGTCTGTTTTCTCTTCTCCTACTCTGATTAGGCTTTTGTCCCCACTACTCCAGCAGACAGCTCGTATCAAGGTGACCACTGAACTCCGTGTTGCTAACTCCCGAAGTCAATTCCCAGGGCTCCCATTCATGACTAGCAGTAGCATTTGAAACAGTTTGTCTCTCCTTCCTCCAAAAAGCTCTATCTCTACTTTGGCTGCCAACACACCAAACTTTCCCTTTTCAGTTGCTCTTTTTCAGCCCCCTTTGCTCCTTCTTTTACTCATGTTCCAAACATTTTAGTGTTGGAATGCCCCTGAGCTCAGTCCTCAGAACTTTTCTTCTTTCTAAGTTCTTGCTATCCGTTGATTTTATTTGGCTTCATGGTTTTAAAACACCACCTCTATGCTGATGACTTGCTAATTTAGATCTCCAGCCAGGGCCTCTGCTCTGAACTGCAGATTCATGCATCCAACAGCCTATTCTGTTATCTCCACTAAGTTTTCCAACAGGCATCTCAAACTTAACTAAAACTCAGCTCCAACTGTCTCCTTGAATCCTGCCCTCCCTGAAGTCTTCCTTTCTACATCAGAGGGATCCTCAACCTTCTAGTCACTCAGCCCAAACCTCAGCATCATCCCTGACCCCTCCTCTTCCTTCTGTGCCCACATTCAATTCATCAATAAATCCTGTCAGCAATATTTTCAATATATACACAGAATCTGACTACTTTCACTACCACCACAATTACCACTCTACTTCCAGCCACATCATTCCTGTCCTGGATTATCACAAATCCTAACTGATCCTCCCTGCTTCTGCCCTTTGTCTGTTGTGATTTATCCTTGAAACAGTCATAATCCTTCCTCAGAGCAATCCTATTAAATATTGAGACATGAGTCACTAGAATATTCTGGAGTTAGTAGTGATGCTTGCACAATTTGGGGAACACTAAAAATCACTAACTGTAGACTTTAAGAGGGTGAATTTTATGATCTATGGATTATAGCTCAACTTCTACAATATGTTATTAAATATAACATGAATCAGTAAAAGGAACATTATTTGAAAACTAGAACAGTAAAAGGTTGAAAACTAGTGAAATCCAGATAAAGTCTATAGTTTAGTTAATAATATTGTACTAATTTTAATTTCTTAGTTTTGCCAAATGCACCATAGTTATGTAAGATGTTGATATTAGGGAAACTTGGTGACGGAAATATGAAATCTTGCTGTACTCCCCTTGCAAACTTCCTATAAATCTAAAATTACCCAAAAGTAAAGTTGGTTTTTAAAATGTTAGTTAGATCATGTAATTCCTCTGCTCAAAGCCCTCCCAACTCATTCTGAGTAAAACCTAAAGACTACCCTAATTTTCTGAGGAACCTCAGTTTTCCATAGTGGCCGCACCTACATTCCCATCAACAGTGCACAAAGTTAGAAAAGTGTACAAGTGGAACAATGGTTCCAATTTCTCCACATCCTCACCAACACTTGTTTTTTTTTTTTTTTATAATAGCCGCCCCAACATATGTGAGTTAATACCTTATAGTTTTGATTTGCATTTCCTTGATGACTAGTAACGCTGAGTCTTTCTCATTTACCTGTTGGCCATTCGCATGTTCTCTCTGGAGAAATGTCTTTGTAAGTCCTTTGATAGAACTGCCCTATAATCCAGCAATCCCATTTCTAGGTATGTACCCGAAGGAACTGAAATCAGAATCTGAAAGAGGTATCTGCAATCCCATGTTCACTGCAGCATTATTCACAAAAACTAAGATATGGAGACAGCCCAAATGTCCATTGCTAGATGAATGGATAAATAAAATGTAGTATACACATACAATGGAATATTCAGCCTTTGAAAAGAGGAAATTCTGCCATTTGCAACATATGAATGAACAGGAAGACATTATTCCAAGTAAAATAAGCCAATCACAGCAAGGCAAATATTGCATGGTTCTATTTATATGACATACCTAAAGTAGTAAAACTCAAAGAAACAGATAGTAGAATACTGGTTGGTTTCTAGGAGCTGGGAGGAGGGGGAAATAGGGAGATGTTTTTGCTGTGCCTATAGTGCCTAAATTAATAATACTGTACTGTGCACTCAGAATTTTATAAAAAAGGGTTAAATCTCATGTTAAAACTACCACACACACACACACACACACACACAAGATGTGGGGACACAAGGAAACTTTTAGATGTGATGAATATGTCTGTTATCTTGATTGTGGTGATGGTTTCACAAGTTTGCCTAAGTCCAAATTTATCAATGGCATCCATTAAATATGTACCTTTTTTGGTGTATCAACTATACATTAATGAAGCTGTTTTTCAAACCCCCAAAGTCCGGTTATGGAATAACCAAGTCACGAGAATAAAGGACGCAGCATAGGGAATAAGGTCGGTGATGCTATGACAGCGTTCTAGAGTGACAGATGGGAGTTACACTTGTGGGGAAACAAGCTTAATGTATAGAGAAGTTGAATCACTATGTTGTATACCTGAAACTAACGTAACATCCTGTGTCAGCTATACTAAAATTAAAAAAAATTTTTTAAACACCCAAGTTTTTACAAAGACCTCTAAAGTCCTCTAAAATGTTCCCTCACACCAACTCTCTGGCCTCATCTCTGACTGCCTTCTCCCTGCTCAAGCCATACTCCCTTACTATTTCCGGAATGTAGGGATACCCCTGCCTCAGGGCCTCAGGGGCCTTCTGAATTTGCCATTCCTTCTGTTTCTTGGGGAGGGAATGGCTACGCCACATTGTGTAGGAAGCAGAGGCAGGAGCTGTGACTAGTAGGTTTCGGAGAAGTCCAATCACCTCACAGGAAAAACACTGCCCAAAGTACAGTACAACTCATGCCCTCCCTTACTGTCAACCTCCTTGCTCGGGATGTCTCCATGACACCACTCCCTCTTTCCCTGTCCTGTAATGTACCCCCCCACCCCATCTTCCTCCCAGAAGCCTTTTTTACCCACTCTTCCCGATACTGAACTCTTTCCTTTACATCTCCATTGCATTCACTCTGCACCACACATTTTAGTTTTTTACAGTTTTCTAAATTGTTTTAACTCCTCAACTAAACAGCTCTCGCCGTGAGGGCACAGCTCTGCCAAAAGGGTTAGCCACCAACCATCACGGACTCAATCAGGACTCAGAGGAAGAATTCAGGTGGATGTTCATCGATTCTTAAAAGAGATGCAGTCGAGATCACATCCAGACTTCTCGTGCCACAAATCAATGCCTGTGGGTACCAGAGTTAATAAAAACAAAAACTACCAACTAATGATCGTTTACTATGTGCCAGGGACTATATTAAGCATTATCTTATTTCCTTCTCTCAACACTATGTAGGTGTTACTAAAATTCTCCTTATTTCAGAGAGAAGAAAGCAAATCACAGGGAGGTAACAAGACTTGAACAAGGTAATAATGGCAGACATGGGTTTGGAGCAGGGGTCTGGCTCACCCCACACCTCTGCTCCTAAGGACATGCCGCACAGTTTCCTGAACATGTAAATCATTCCAGGCAATGTCAGAACACTGCCACTGAGTCAAAAACAGCGGTCAGTCTGGACCGAAGAACTAGATGAACAAGACAGAGAGCCCTGCCTTAGAGGATGTTATTCTCTGCTAGACCTGACTCTCGTTACAATAAGGCCACCTCCTCCATGAAACCCTCCCTAATGCTCTCAAGCTGAGGGACCACTCCCTCTCTGAACTCCCTTAAAACGTTCTGTACCTCTCGAGGCATCATTCATGTCCATAGCATTGCTGATATTTGTATACATGTTATATCTGTCTTCTTACTCCACTGTGTGCCTCTTAGAGATATGGATGTTATCTCACCTGTCCCTACCACAGCCAGGCATACGAAGGGTCCTTAAAAGCAATCATGCTTTTGCAAATGTCTTTTCTTTTCCTTGTAAAGATCTTCCCCAGCATTAACCTGAAAAACTCTGACTCATTTGCCAAGACCCAGCTCAAGTGTCCCCTCCTTTGCAAAGCCAAAAATAACTTCCCTAGGCAGAGGTAACAGCTCCTTTCCCTTTCCCACAGCACTTTCTTTATCCCTTTATTATATCGTTCATATTGTATCGTAGCTGTTTATTTGTCCTCTTATGACAGTGCCTGGAACATAATAGGTATAGGTTTATTGAATGAATGAGTACACAAATGGCTTGTAGGTATCTACATTTCTCCCACACCGACTTAGGTAGAGGTAAGGGGATAGTGGCCCGGAAGAATGGAGGCCTGTCACATAGCCAATAATGCCTTTTGGTTAATTCATTTGCAAATCGCAAAGGCAGACTACGCCTGTGATTCTGATTTGACTTCCTATAGTCTTTGTTGTGATTTTAAAAATCAGATTAAACCTCTCCAGCAGCTGGTTCCTACAGGCTTTGGGGAGATGAAAGTGTCAACATGTCGCTGCAGCCACACCAGGAAACTTGCTGCCTAGAAAAATCAATTCTAATTATTGTAAGAGCTAAGTATGAGATGCTGTACCCAGGAACTGTCTCCATATTCCTAGAGCCACAGGGACCCGTCAGAGCCCCAGCATCCCTGTTAAACCTCCAGCTTCCTCTGTGCTGCCCACCTGTCCTTTGTGGGTCCCCATCTATGTTCAGGTGGCCAGATTTTACCTTCCTCAAGTGGCAGGAAGAGCACTGAAATGTGTTAAGAAACCTCACTGTGAGCCCTTAGTAAAGTCTGCATCTCTCTCAGGACCTCAGCCTCCTCATGTCTAAAATGGGAAATTGAGATGTAATGAGCTCTGACCTCATAGGCTTGTTGGCACCTTACAAGGGGACAAGAACTCTCCATGGGCAGTGTGAGCCTAAGACACAAACAGTACCTGTTGCAGGCAGTTAACAGAGGGGACTATCACCGGAGGCTAGGGAACCCAAGTTACAGCCTTAAAGGATGGGGAGCATTGATAGTAGATCCTTTTCTGTGTTATTGTTATTATTTTTTTGTTTCTATCACTTCTAGTTAGTTATTATTTGTTTGTTTTTTAAAAGATTTTATCTATTTATTTTTCAGAGAGAGAAAGAGAGCACAAGTCGGGGGAGCAGCAGGCAGAGGGAGAAGAGCAGGCTCCCCGCTGAGCAAGGAGCCTGATGTGGAACTCGATCCCAGGACTATGGGATCATGACCTGAGCCAAAGGCAGATGCTTAACTGACTGAGCCATCCAGGTGTCCTTTTTGTTTGTTTTGTTTGTTTGTTTCTTTTTTCGTTTTTATCTAAAATTCCAGTTGGTTAATGGGGTTCCTGGGTGGCTCAGTGAGCTGGGCATCCAACTCTTGATTTCAGCTCAGGTCATGATCTCAGGGTGGTGAGACTGAGCCACATGTTTGGCTCTGCACTGGGTGTGGAACCTGCTTATGATTTTCTCTCTCCCTCTGCCCCTCCCTGCCCCTTGTGCATGCACAAGCTCTCTTACTCTCAAAAATAAAGAAGGAGATAGATAGATAGATAGATAGATAGATAATGAATTCCAGCTAACGCACTGTGTAATATTAGTTTCATGTATACAATAGACCTTTTCCATGTTATCAACAGATGCTGTGGTAGTCAGAACAATAGCACCCCAAAAGATACTCACATCTTAATCCCAGAACCTATGAATATGTTACCTTGCATGGCAAAAGGGACTTCACAAATAGCATTAAATTAAGGTTTGGAGATGGGAGATTATCCTGATTATTCAGGTAAGTCCAAGATAATCATAAGGTCCTTATAAGAGAAAAGCAGGAAGGTCAAAGAGCAAGCCAGAGAATCAAAAGATGTTGCATCTCTGGCTTTGAAGGTGGAGGAAGGGGCCACAAGGAAAGGAACGCAAGTGGCCTCTACAAGCTGAAAAAGGCAAGTTAACAAGTAGCTTCTAGAAACGGGAAAAGGCAAGTTAATGGATTCCCCCCTGGAGCCACCAGAAGGAACACTCACCCACCAACACTTCAATTTTTAACCAAGTGACACCAATTTTGAACATCTGACCTCAAGGACTGTAAGATAATAAATCTGTGTTGTTTTAAGCCACCAGGTTTGTGGTAATTTGTTAGAGCAGCAATAGGAAACTAATACAGACATCCATGAGACAGCTGCCCAATCTCATATAATAACCCATTATTATAGATACTTAAATTCTTGAAAATAATCTCTCTCTTGATGTCCTAGTTTATTTCCCTTAACAGGAACAAGAGAACTGTGCTACTCATTTTATTTCACTTTTAGAGCTCAGAGGTAAATCCAGTCTCACTAGTTCTGGAGAGCAGAGAGTGTGTCACTCTATTAATTTCTCTATCCCCAATGTAAGCCATAGTAAATATTTGTTAAAAAACTGCTTAAGAGCCACAATCCTGGGGTGCCTCGGTGTCTCAGTTCTTAAGCCTCTGCCTTCTGCTCAAATCATGATCCCAGTGTCTTGGGATCAATCCCCTATCAGGCTCCCTGCTCAGTGGGGAGGCTGCTTCTCCCTCTCCAACTTCCCCTGCTTGTGTTCCCTCTCTCGCTCTGTCATAAACAAATAAAATCTTTTAAAAAAATAAAAATAAAAAGGAGCCATAATCCTTCTTCTTAATGTAGGTTTCCAGTGTGGTTATATTTCCCCACATTCCTAAGCTCCATTACATTAATTGCACTTTTTTTTTTTTTTTTTTTTTTTTTAAAAGCAAAAGCAAGAGAGCAGGGCAGAGAGCGGTAAGGGGAAAGGAAGAGAAGAGAGAAAAAAAAATTTTTTTAAGATTTTATTTATTTATTTATTTGACAGACAGAGATCACAAGGAGGCAGAAAGGCAGGCAGGGCAGTGGGGGGAAGGGGGAGCAGGCTCCCCGCTGGGCAGAGAGCCCGACGCAGGGCTCGATCCCAGGACCCCGAGATCATGACCTGAGCCGAAGGCAGAGGCTTTAACCCACTGAGCCACCCAGGCACCCCAAGAAGAGAGAAAATCTTAAGCAGGCTCCACACCCAGCATGGAGCCCTATGCACAGCTCGACCTCATGACCCTGAGGTCATGACCTAAGCCAAAATCAAGAGTTTGACCCTCAACTGACTGAGCCACCCAGGTACTCCCATATTTATTGCATTCTTTTTTTTTTTTTAAAGATTTTATTTATTTATTTGACAGAGAGAGATCACAAGTAGATGGAGAGGCAGGCAGAGAGAGAGAGAGAGGGAAGAAAGCTCCCTGCTGAGCAGAGAGCCCGATGCGGGACTCGATCCCAGGACCCTGAGATCGTGACCCGAGCCGAAGGCAGCGGCTCAACCCACTGAGCCACCCAGGTGCCCCTATTTATTGCATTCTTATATTACTGGTTCTAAGATATAAGTCTTTGACATTCCCCAATCTAATTCACTACTTCTCTTATTTATAAGTGACTCAAAAGCCATCTTGATAATCTAAATTTCAACAAGGTGGCTAAAGGAATAAGGGAGTTGGCTACTAAGTGAACCTAGCTGACTTCCCAACAGCCCTATCTCATCTGGTCTTATTATTCTCAGCTCCTGGTGATATATAAAGTCACTTGTTATTACTGTAGAATTCAGGATTCCCAGGAAATCTCTTAGGACTCCTCCTATTTTTCCCAACTTTCATTATTCTGCCCAGCTTCCCTTTGGAGTGAATGCTTACCTCTATCTATCTCTTCAATTATAAAAAGAGCTATTGGAGGAGGGACCCTCCCTCCCTCCATGAGGAAGACTGAACATGGAGACAGAAGCATCTAATAAAGACCTGGGTGGGATGCTTTAGGCCTGAAGCATTTTAAGGCTGGGCCACATGGACTTTAACCTTAGGTGCACCCTGCATAAGCTAATTGCAGCTGGCGCATGTTGGCCTATGATTGGTTTCTACATCTACCTGACTCCAGAGAGAAGTATTAGCAAGCTCCACTTCCCTGTGGAGCTTCTTCATCCCACCTTTTATCAGCAATAAGGCTGTCATGTTACTCCCCATCTATCTCTCACTTGGTTCCAAACTTAAGGAGGGAAGAAAAGGAGTATCATTTCTTGATCTCCCTGGAACCTTAACAAAAACTACTGTTTGTTGAGTGTTTACTCCAAGCCAGTCATTATGTTAGTGCTTTACACATTGTATCCTTCCAATATCATTGCCAACACAACAAGCACAATAATGGCGGTACACACAAGTGCTGTAGTAACTGAGGGCTTCAGAGGAATGAGCTGCAGAGAAAGAAAAGATGATGGAAAACTGTGATACCAGCATAGGCCCAGGAGTAAGGACAGTGGCCTATAAAACCTTCACAAAACAGAGTTCTTAAACAATCAAAGAAGAATATTGGGGAGGCCAGCCGGTCCTTTCCCAATTTTTATACAAATAATCCCAGACGCATGAAGCACTCCTATCTTTAAAGTCTTCTGGACATGCAGGGCACCAAAAAGCCTCACTGGTGGGAACAGGCAGGAGAGATACTATCCTTCCACAACAGAGACCCCTGCCACCATGTCTCCTGACAGAGATAGGCCTGAGGTGAACTGGTGTGGTAAAGGTCATCCACAAAGCTAGCCTTTTAAATTGTTAATAGAATTGACCCTGAACTCCAGCTGAAAGCCTAGGGATGAGATTAAAGTCATATTTCAGTGATTTCAGAGCTCTGGGTCCCAGGGCCCAAGTTTGAAACAAGTCTATTCTTCTCCTTACCACAGATAAAATTAGTTTTTTTAAAGATTTTATTCACTGGGACACTTGGGTGGCTCAGTCCATCAAGTGTCTGCCTTCAGCTCAGGTCATGATCTCAGGGTCCTGGGACCAAGTTCTCCAATGGGCTCCTTGCTCAGTGAGGAACCTGCTTCTCCCTCTGCCTGCTCTGCCTGTTTTGCCTGCAGCTCTCCCTGCTTCTGCGCTCTCTCTCTCTCTGACAAATAAATAAATAAAATCTTTAAAAAAAAAAAAAGATTTCATTTATTTGAGAGAGAGAAAGAGCACACATGCAGGGGAGGGGCAGAGAGGAAGGAAAGGGAAAGAATCCCAAGCACACTCGTGCTGAATATGGAGCCTGATTTGGGGCTCGATCTCATGACCCCAAAATCATAACCTGAGCCAAAAACTAAGAGTCCAAGGCTTACATGACTGAGCCACTCCGGCATTCCCCCAAATTAGGTATTTTTTATTCATGTACTTTGTGTCTCTCTTCCCTCCTAGAGATAAACGCCATGTGAGCAGGAAGGCTGTTTCCCCACAGCTAGTACAAGGCCTGGCACAAAGTCTACTGAATGAATTAAAGAATGAAATTTACAATTTGGATCCACATAAGGAACTTCACATCTCCAATGTCAAACACTCATTCTTTTTTTTTTTAAGATTTTATTTATTTGTTTATTTATTCGACAGAGAGAGACACAGCAAGAAAGGGAACACAAGCAGGGGGAGCAGGAGAGGGAAAAGCAGGCTTCCCGTAGAGCAGGGAGCCCAATGTGGGGCTCGATCCCAGGACCCTGGCATGATCTGAGCTGAAGGCAGATGCTTAAGGACTGAGCCACCCAGGCACCCCTCAAATACCCATTCTTTACAGAGATAACTACCTCCCTGGGTCAGAGGGAAGCTGGGAAAGATACAAAGAATGATTGAAATCACATATAAGAAGAATTTTCATGGGGAAAAACATCCATGATCCCCTGATCTCCTCAAGGTTTCAGAGTTCTCTTTAGGCTCTCCTTTGCATTTCCTCATTTCATCTTCCTAACAACTCATGAGGCAAGAGGAGCAAGGATTATTTTCTCCCTCTGGTAGTTAGGGAAACAGGCCCATGGAGGAGAAAGTTCCCTCCAGATCACATGACGAGAGGGCAGAGAGCCAGGACTAAAACCCAGGACTCCAGAGTCCTGGGTCAGTTCAGTCCTACAGACCCTGATTCTTCTGTTGACCAGCACCAGACCCAAGAGTTCCAGCAGTGGGCCCCAAATGGAACTAGTGGAAGGCCCTCTCCCACTCATCTCTTCCCACAGGCCTCCAGTGGTTGCTTGGCAACCAGAACCCAGCAGTAAATGGCCTCCAGTCAGATCTGTTGCTGTGGAGTTACCAAGTCTCTCTCCCTTCACACCTGTGCATGCTCTCACTCTCTAGTAATGAGACTTCTCCTCCACCCCCACCTCCCCAGTAAGATTCTCTTCTTGATGCACAGTAATTAACCTCTCATGAAACAGAGGGGGCTCTCAGGGACCTATGCAGCCAAGGACCCCAGGGAACAAAGCACTACCAATGCCTTCATCATCCAATATCCTCCAGAGATGAGAGAACTCCTTTCGTGAATGGTCCTGCTCAGCAGTGCTCAGAAACTCCTCTTGTTCTCTCTCTACCTTCCACCCTGACAAAGGCTTTCTGAAATCCTGAGAGATCAAATTGGCTGGAGAAATTTAATTGAACACTTCAGACAGCGCCTGTCCTGTTCCAGCACTCCTGGAACCACAGGAAAACCTGCGAAGGGACCCAGTTAGCCTCTGCATATGAACTAGGGGCAGAGGGAAAAAAAAGAACCTAACATTTATTGTGTTCCTAATACATGTCAGGCCCAATATTATGTTATCACATGTAGCCCCCCCATCGACAAACCTGTGAGCCTTTTACAGTTGAGGATATTATCTATTCACAGAAATAAGGTAACTTACCAAAGCTCACATGGCTTTAAAAAAAAAAATCACAGAACCTTTGTTTACAGAAGTCTATATGTGTAAGTTGATATATATAAATAGCTATGTGTTCCTCCTCCTTCCTAAACAATTAATGGATCATCCAATTCTGTAAATTCCAATCCTAAATCTCTCTCATTTCCATCCCTTAGGTCATTTTGTCAGTCTTACTATTATGTTCCAAGTGTTGTATTCTCCCAAAATTCATACACTAAAGCCCTAACCCCCAATATGGCCATCTTTGGAGATGGGGATTCTAAGTTAGTGATTAAGGTTACCTGGGGCCGTAAGAGTCTGGTCCTGATCTGATAGGATTAGTGTCCTTATAAGACAAGACACCAGAGAGCCTGGGCATTCTCCATACATAAGTCCCAAGAAGGGCCATGTATACACAGCCACCTGCAACCCTAGGGGAGAGCTCTCACCACACATCAACCTAGCTGGTACACTGACCTTGGACTTGCAGTCTCTAGAACTGTGAGAAAACAAATTTCCATTGTTTAAGCTACTGAATCTGTGGCATTTTGTTACCATAGCCAGACCAGACTAATACACTTAATTCAGGCCCTTTATAACTTACTGGAACCACTGGCTTCTTTGCCTTGCTTCCACCTATCCTCAAAACTGAAGCAAGGGATTTTTCTAAAATGCAAAGCCGTCCTTGTTAAAACCTTTCTGTTTTAAAAACTGTTTCTGTTTTAAAAACTTTCTGTTTTAAAAACTGTCTGGCAATGGTCTCCAAATTTAAGCCCCTGTAAGTAAGGCCATGTGAGCACATTCCCACAATATTTGTGTATTTACTTAGATCATATGTACATACTTATCTACTTCTGTACACAAAAGATGTTAAAATACATAAAAATGATATAACTACTATCTCAATGTTCACATTTTCATGTATTTATGAACAGTACAGACCTTTTTTTTTCTACTGGAAAGCACACATACATACATGCACAAAATCTCTTCGGTAATTTTTTTTTTTTTTTTTTTAGCAAAAGCAATGTGATTGACTATGTCAGATCTAATTAGATCATCATTGATTTTACCTCTAAACATGCTTGACAATGAACTTGTGCCGGGAGTCAGAGAAACATCAGTTCAGCCATTTTCCGTGTTCTCTTGGGCTTACTATACTGAGTATCGTCTTCAGGCAGAGGTTTCTTTGCAGGACAGTTTTAAAACCACATATCCATTGTGAAAGTTTATTTAGTTAAATCAGGTGGTATAATGAGTAAATCCACTGCAAAAACTCACAACAGCTGGGCATAAATGAAGGCGTGAGGGAGCCACCACTGCCAATCCCTTAGAAGGACAGAATGTCTTCCCTTACTTGAAGACTTTATGAATTCAGGATATGTGACCATGTGATATGGAGATCACATGAAGACATCTTTGTCAATCCACATAGGAAATATTAGTAAATATGCATTTTATGTTCATAGACAAAAATAAATTCTAATTATTTCTTCAGCTCTCTCAACAATCATCAGATAGGTAAACTATGGCCCATTACAAGAAACTTCTATTTGCTGTGAAAGGTCTCCCTGACCTTCAAGATGCTGCCTTCCAGCAAATTTCTCTCTCAGCACCCCTCCCTCCTCTTCACAGCCTTGCTCTATTTCCCCTGTATTGCTCACCATGCCCCCATATTCTGTGCTCTCATCTCTCCATGTATTGGCTGTGAAAAGGATGTTAGACCACACAGGAGGAAACGTTCGGCACACATACTTAATAAATGCTTATTGAATCTCACCATACGATTGGCAAACCAAATGGCAATTAAACCAAAGTGGTTCTTCAATTTTAGCCTGCCTCAAAACCACCTGGAAGTCTTGTTATAACACCACATTGTGGGGCCAAAGATCAGAGTTTCTTACTTAGTGGGTCTCAGGAAGGGTGTGAGAATTTGTATTTCTAACAAATTCCCAGGTAATGCTCCTAGAACCACTGAACCAAGTCTGTTCAGCTTCTCGCATCTCTAATAACTCATCAGTCCTCAATACTTTTAATAGAGACTAACTGAACAAAATAAACTTTTATCTCTATATAAATTAATAATTAACTTTATTATAAATGGAAATATGGGCTCTGGAAGACTCAACAGCA
Organism: Mustela nigripes; assembly: GCF_022355385.1. NCBI lineage: Eukaryota > Metazoa > Chordata > Mammalia > Carnivora > Mustelidae > Mustela > Mustela nigripes. The sequence goes on from NC_081570.1 coordinate 41,385,567, forward strand.
CAGTGCAGAGAAAAGAGCACATAACTTGGAATCATCAGAAGGTCTGAGTTGAGGGGCGCCTGGGTGGCTCAGTGGGTTAAGCCTCTGCCTTTGGCTCAGGTCATGATCTCAGGGTCCTGGGATCGAGCCCCGCATCAGGCTCTCTGCTCAGCAAGGAGCCTGCTTCTGCCTCTCTGCCTACTTGATCTCTGTCTGTCAAATAAATAAATAAATCTTAAAAGAAAAAAAAAGGTCTGAGTTGGAATACCACTTTGCAAATGTGTGGTCAATCTAACGCAAGTTAATTACTGAGTCTGGATTTTTTTCTTCTGTAAAACAGGAGTGAATTAAAATAATATCTGCCCCATGGGGTTAATTGTAAGATAATAACATACGGAGATAATTTATAAAAAGAAAGTGTTGTAAGATATATGCACAATGTATTAATGTGCATTTAACAAGTTGAACGGAGAGATAATAAATAACACATGCTTTGAATACTTTAAATCACTAATCTTCAGAATTTCCAATCCTGGTACTAATTCATTATTGAAAAGTATATGATCCACACTTTACTATATCATCTCAAATATATACATACATATTCATTTATTTATTTAATTTGTACTACTGTGCTAATAAATTTGTAGTAAATACCAATAATAGTAGTTGTGGTGGCCAGCTTCCAAGATGGTCCCCAATGATCCTCACCTCCCAGGATTCATACCCTGTTTACTTTCCTCCTACAGTGATTCAATGACCAGCAGACTACTCTAAGTCTAAGTAATAAGAGACATTGCCACTTTATCTCTGGTTTCTTGGCTCTCTTCCCCTGGGGGATGCCATGAAGATGCTTAAGCAACTACATGAAGAGAACCACATGGGAAAGAACTAAGGCCTCCTGCTAACAGCCAATACCTGATACACATGAGTAAGTAGCTTTGGAATGGGACCCTCCAGCCCCACTCAAGCCTTCAGATGACTGCAACCCGAGCCAGTATCTGGCTGCAACCTCCTAAGAGGCCACAAGACAGACACCAAGCCACTCCCAAATGTTTGATCCACAGAAACTGTGTAATAATGAATTATTGTTGTTTTAAGCCATCAAGTTTTTAAGTGATTTGTTATACAGTGACAGATTATGGACAAAAGAACTAACATTTACTGTGAATTTACTTTATTCCAGGAACTATGCTAAGAAACATGAGCCTTATGATGTAGATGTTATTAGGATCCTCAAAAAGGAAAATGTAGCCTAAAAAGGTTAAGTAACTTAGTCACAATTCCATGATTAATAAGTGGCAGAACTGGAAGCTGAATCCAAATTTCTAACTCCAAAGCCCAGATTCTTGGTCACCCATTTGTATGAGCAGGATAAAGCCTCTTAGACAGTTAAGCAGCAGAAGCAACTGAGTCCCCAAGAGGAGAAAATCTTCTATAAAATCAGCAAGGGGCAGTCCAGAAGCCAGGCCTTCAACAGCACTAGTGCTTGATGCCTTAAGACCCAGAAGTTCCACATTGGCCCCCACCTCCCAGCCCTTATACTAGCAGACTAGTCACCCCCTGATAATCCCATGCAAGATGCCCAGGACTCACCCAGATCTGCAGCTTCACTCGCTTTTCATGGCGGTAGACTGTCTTCACCTTGAAGTCAATGCCCACTGTGCTGACGAAGGCTGGGGTAAAGGTGTCATCGGCATAGCGGAAGAGGAAAGAGGTTTTACCAACGCTGCTGTTGCCGATGATAAGCAGTTTGAACATGTAGTCAAAATTCTGGTCAGAAGCATCTTTGACTCCAGCTTTAGTATCAGTCACTGAAGCCATCTGTAGGAGAGACCTGCGGTCACTCAGGAACACACCTCCAGTGTCACCAATCATTAATGGTCACTCCACCATTCACACACATACACTCCACCCAAGCATCACTGAAGAAACACACACACCACAGAATCACCCAAGTACTGCACCTGCTCCAAATGTTGTCTCAGGATTGGGGTGGAACACAGTTCCTCCCATTCATTCCTTCTGCAAATATTTACTGAGCACATTGCTCTGGGTCAAGTCCTGTGCTGAGTATAGGGACTACAAATATGAATTAGACAAGGGATATAACCTTTGAGTGGCCACAGATTAGAGTGAAAAAGCATGTAAACACAGGTAACAAGGCAATAGATAAGTCATAAGATAGAGGGAAGCCTTGGCCCAGAAAGCCCACAAGAAACATCTAACATCCAACCCACTTAGAAGGCATGATGGTCAGGACGCCTGGGTGGCTCAGTGGGTTGGTTCTCTGCCTTCAGCTCAGGTCATGATCTCAGGGCCCTGGGATTGAGCCCTGCATCGGGCTCTCTGCTCAGCAGGGAGCCTGCTTCCCCCCCACCCAACTCTCTCTGCCTGCCTCTCTGCCTACTTGTAATCTCTCTCTCTCTCAATCTGTTAAATAAATAAATAAATAAAAAGAAGGCATCATGGTCAAGGAGAGTTTCCCACAGGAGGCAGCTCCTGAGCTAAATTTTGAAAAGAAAAAATGAAAACAGTAAACACATGAATATCCCAGGAGAGGCTCAGCATAGGGTTATCATTCCCTTCCTTCAAAAACGTTCATGGCTCCCCATGGCTCTAAAGATCTAAAGATCTTTAACCTGTTTAGGTTAAATAGGTTAACCTGACAAAGAACCAACTAACCAAAGAATAAACTCTCTAAAATTTATCTTCACCTCAGCCTTCTCCCTACCAACCTGTGCCACTCTTACACCTTTTATGCCACTTTTTTTTTTAAAGATTTTATTTATTTACTTGACAGAGATCATAAGTAGGCAGAGAGACAGGCAGAGAGAGATAGGAGGAAGCTGGCTCCCGGCTGAGCAGAGAGCCTGATGCGGGGCTCGATCCCAGGACCCTGAGATCGTGACCTGAGCCGAAGGCAGAGGCTTAACCCACTGAGCCACCCAGGCACCCCCTTTTATGCCACTTTTAAAATGACATACTTGAAATATGTCATGTTATTTCTTGCATTGTTCCTTTAGACACATATTCTTTCTGTTTACAATACCCTTCTAAGAAACTCATCTTCCTCCTTATAGATCTAAATGAAGTCTCACCTTCCCTGTGCAAGGCAAAGTCTTGCACTCCTGCCTCCATGCCCCCAGAGTACACTATCAGTCCTGGTATCATTTCAAAACTGTTTACCACTCCAGCTACTCCTTCAGACCAAGTATCTTGGACTTAATGTGCTTCATTTCTGCATCTTTCTCCTCTAGCACAAGTCCTAGTATATATATAATAAGCACTCAGTAAATGTGTTCTGGATTAATAAAAATTACATCAGGGTGCCTGGGTGGCTCAGTGGGTTAAGCCACTGACTTCGGCTCAGGTCATGATCCCAGAGTCCTGGGATCGAGCCCCACATCGGGCTCTCTGCTCAGCAGGGAGCCTGCTTCCTCCTCTCTCTCTCTGCCTGCCTCACTGCCTACTTGTGTTCTCTCTCTGTCAAATAAATAAATAAATTCTTTAAAAAAAATAATAAAAATTACATCATCCCTCTGGGACTCAATCTCATCATCTGGAAAATGGAAAGGACAATTTCTGTCCTGCTTTTCTTACAGGGCTGTTAAGGACTTAAATGAGATAACAATAAGTAAGACTTTAATAAACTGGTAAATCCCACACAGCTGCGAATATAAGTCATTTTTGTTCCAAATCCTTTAAAGCCTCAATCCTTTGTTTATTTATTTTCTTATTTGCTCACTCATCCATTCAGCAAGTATTTATTTATGTGCCAGGCCTTCCCTGAGATCCCAGCTCTCTCAAACCTGCCACCTTTCCTAGATCACTTTGGATCTGAACCCCATAATCCAGCACTTGGCCCCACAGTCCTATTGGAGCAGCAGGTGCCCTACTTGTCCACCTGCAATCTCTCCTTATGCTCAGCACTGGGTTCTTGGACAGGCTGTGTAAGTGATCAGAGGAGGGTGGGAGGACAGTCCTCACATGAGATAATGTCCAGGGTGTCACTCTCTTTAGAAATTTGTTTTTGAAGGAAAGAGTCAACAAAACCAAAAGACAACAGACAGAATGGAAGCAGATATTTGCAAACGACCTATCAGGTGAAGAGCTAGTACCCAAAATCTATAAACAACTTATTAAACTCAATACCAAAGGAATAAATAATCTAATCAAGAAATGGGCAGAAGTTATGAACAGACATTTTTCCAAAGAAGACATCCAGATGACTAACAGACAATGAAAAAATGCTCAACATCACTCATCACAAAGAGGTACCACCTCACACCAGTCAGAATGGCTAAAATTAACAAGTCAGGAAATGACAGATGCTGGCAAGGATGTGGAGAAAGGGGAGCCCTCCTACACTGTTAGTGGGAATGCAAGCTGGTGCAGTCAGTCTGGAAAACAGTATGGAGTTTCTTCAAAAAGTTGAAAATAGAAGTACCCTACAATTGCACTACTGGGTATTTACCCCAAAGATACAAATGTAGTGATCCTAAAGCGCACGTGCACCCCAATGTTTATAGCAGCAATGTCTACAATAGTCAAATTATGGAAAGCGCCCAGATGTCCATCAACAGATGAATGGATAAAGATGTGGTATACAGATACAATGGAAAACTACTCAGCCATCCAAAAAAAAAAAAAAGAAATCTTGCCATTTGCAATGATGTGGATGGAACCCATGGGTGTTATGCCAAGCAAAATAAGCCAATCAGAGAAAGATAACTGTCATATGATCTTGTTGATAGGTGAAATTTAAGAAACAAAACAGAGGATCATAGGGGAAGAGAGGAAAAAAATAAGACAAATTCAGAGAGGGAGATAAACCTCTTATGAGACTCTTAATCATAGGAAACAAACTGAGGGCTGCTGGAGCAGACAGAGGTGGGATATGGGGTAACTGAATGAAGATATCAAGGAGGGCACCATATGTAAGGAGCACTGGGTATTATATGCAACTGAGGAATCACTGCCATCTACCTCTGAAACTGAGTGTACATTATATGCTAATTAATTGAATTTAAACTAAAAAACTTTTTAATAAAAAAAAAAAAGAGAAATTCCTGTTTTTGTTCCTCAAAAGAAAAGAAAGAGATTTTGACTGGACGAATTAGCTTTATAAGCCTCTGAGGTGACAAGGACAAGAAACTGACAAATGTAGAAAACTGAAAGCTCTCTTGAAGAAAGGTCAGTCAGATATGTAGGATTATTAACAGGCCTTAATGATGTAAGAAAGATGTCAGGGTTCAAAGCCAATGGCCAAGAAAGAATACTTGAGACATCTTTGGTGCAAAAAGGTGACTTTATTAAAGCACACCAACAGGACCAGTGGGCAGAAAGAGTTGCTGCATGGGGTTATGAGGGGTGGCTAATGATAAACTATGGGGTTGGGGAGGTTAGGAAAAGGGAGGTTTCAAAAGAACTTTTATATGCAAAAGAGGACCTACAAGATAATGGGTGCCTTGCCATTGTCAAGTTAAGGTTGTTTTCCTCTCTCTGAGGTCTTAACATTAGGTTGTTGGGAGATGCCTGGAGGAGCTTTGCACAAGTCCCTGCCAGGGGTGGCAGGCTGCAGGGTGTCAGCTTGTGCTTCGTCTTCAGCCACTCTTCTGCTGCCTCATCAAGATAAGACTGGGGAGAGGTTGGGTTAAGTAGGCCTTCTGCCTTTAGCAGGGTGTCGACACTGACTTGGAGACTGTTGAGTCCCTAGAGGAATATCACTCTGCCCGTTTCAAAGACTTGTCAATGATCTGTAGGTACTAAGGAAATGTAATGATTTTTCTTCTGCCTTTGTTTCCCACATCATTTAATATGCCACCAGTAGCCTTGGGTGGCCTCTGTTCTTCCTTCTCTTTTCTCCCAGCTCTCAAGCCTTTATCTGAGACCCTCTGTCCCATTCCTGTATCAATCTGCCTTGTGACAATGCTCACCGGTGGGTGTGGAAAATGCCCAGGACGCTTGGACACATGGAGCATGTATATGGAAGAAGAGAGTGAGACCAGAGGGGAGGTGCCATCGCTTGCTTAAACTGTCTTACAGCCCTAACTTTCCAGCTTTTCATGGTACAAGATGCAGAGCCTGTTTCAAGAATTGGCAAGTCAAAGGAATTATGCTTTTTTTCTACTTAAAACAAGGGAAACAACCACAATAGCCTCACACCATCCTCTACTACTCTGCTTACAGTCGTTTCTGTTTACAAGACAGAATTTCTGCTTTGAAAGTGTATATTCATCATAAAAAATTAGCAAAGAATACAAGACACCCCATCCACTCAGAAACTGTCATTGTTAACATTTAAATGTATTCCCTCCCTTATTTTCTTATGCAACAAAATACCATGTTTTTATATTTTATTATTTGTTGATTTAAAAAGTAATACATACATTGAAAATAATTCAAACTTTTACTGTTTGCAAGCATTATCTTATCACCATTTGTAGCTGGCATTATTTTCCTAATTTTTACGATAAAAAATAAGTAATATATAACCTAAAGATTTATAGTGAAAAGTTAGTCCTGCTTTCACCCCTGATTCCCAGTCTCTCTGTTCCTCTCCCCAGAGGCAAATATGATACCAATGTATGTATTCTTCAGGGTTAGTCTCTGCATCTACAAACACAGAGGTCTGTTTATATTTTTTATCTATATATAAATGATAGCATACCATATATCCTTGTCTATTAACTTCTATGTGTATTTTAATAGCTGAGATCTTACTTTCCATTCATTTTTTAAATTTTTTTAAAGATTTTATTTACTTATTTGACAGAGATCACAAGTAGGCACAAAGGCAGGCAGAGAGAGATGGGGGAGAAGCAGGCCCGCTGCTGAGCGGAGAGCCTGATGCGGGACTCGATCCCAGGACCCTAGATCATAACCTGAGCTGAAGGTAGAGGCTTAACCCACTGAGGCATCCAGGCACCTTTCCATTCATTTTTTATCCTGCTTCTTTTCACTTAACATTATACCATAACTATTTTTTCTGAGACTTTTAAAACTCTTCATAAACGTCATTTCAATTGACTACATATTCCATCCTTTGGAAGTGTCATAGGACCATTTCTTTAATATCATATCTTTATTTTTCTATTCTTAATTATTGTATCTTTACATAAATATTTGCTCAGTTTCCTATTTTTCCTTAAGAAAGATCCCTAGAAATGGAACTGCTGGTTAAATATCAGCAGTTATAAATAAATAAACTTTGAGTAACTTTATGAAAACACAGATTTGATCCTTACCTCATTTCACGACCTCTATCTCATTTTATCCTCTAAACATGGGAGGTAAAATTAGGAAGACAGATATTATTATTTCCATTTAATTAAGAAAAAACTGAGAACCAGAAATTAAGAATTTGCTCAAGCCTCACAGCCAACATTTGAGACTAGACTTAGTACCGTGCCTTGTTAGAGCAAAGTTCAAAATCCCTGCTCTATTCCTCAGCTGAATTTTTGGGCAAGTCATCACCTCTCTAAGTCACAGCATTTTTACTTTACAATAGAGAAAACACTACCTCCTTCACAGAGTTGTGGTATAAACAGAATGAGCAGTTGCCATATGTAATTAATCTAGCACGGTTTCTTGGCCCATGAGAGGTACTCAATAAATATTATTTCATTGGCCCCTTTAATTCACTTCTGCAGTCAAATCCTGTTGAACTGCTCTCTTCCTAATCTGGACTACATCATTGGAGTTTGTTTTACAATTAGGCTCCTCTTCTGGATTCCTCTGAGTTTTATCCATCCTTACACCCTGTCAACACTGGACCTATAGCAAATCTTTAGGGTACGTTACACCTCTCAATAAACATTTACTGAGCATTGCCATGTGCCAGACTATTTATGTAAATATCATATTATTAGTCTTCATTTTCTCTGACGCAGCTGTTTACGCTCTTAGATTTTTGGAAGAACAGAACTGGGAGTGGCAGCTTTACCATAACAAAAAGGCTGGCTCCTGGTCCCAGTTTTCCCAAAATTCAACGTATGAACTTGGGCAAGTCATTTAAACTCTGACCCTCAGTGTTCTCATCTATGATATGATAATATTACCTACCTCCGAAAGCTGCGGTGGATTTTAAGTAAGAGAATCCATATAAATGTGTCTCTTAAACTGTGTTGAGAAAAACACATGTGGCCTCGTTGGAGAATCGGTGGGGAAAGTGCCTGCCTTTATGAGCTACGTCTGCCACAGGGAGTGAGGCAAGAGTAAAAACTAGTTTCAGTTCCTAATCTGATCCACTTCCCTTCATTTCACAGGTTAAAAAAAAGAGGCTTCCTAAAGAGAAGTGATTTGTCCAAGGTCATACAGCAAGTCAGTTGGAGTATCATAACTAGACCTTCTATTATTTAATGACTCCCAGACTGGATTAGGCTTAGGAAAATTTCAAACTTCAACATGTTTAGGGTGAGTAAAGAAGCATCTTCAGCACCCTGCGCAGCTCTTTTCTACCACCTGCATACTGTACTGTCAAGATCTGTTGATGTGCACACAGCGTAGCTTTCCCAGTAGGTGGTGTGAGAGTAGGGAGAGGTGGAGGGCAGAGAGGTTCTGCTGAAAGGCATATTCAGATGGAGGCCTCCCAGGGAATCTTTTCAGCAAGGTGGCAGGGGCTACACGGACATCTGGAAGAGAGGCAAAAAGCATCCCAGCAGGCAGTCGCCTGAGGCAGATATGAGCAGACAGGTCACGGCACAGTGGTGAGTGCAGAACACATTTGTAAGATAATCATCAGTCAGATCTTCCCTGTCTTTTGTGCCAGTCACATAAATGATACAGCTGGGTAGCTCACTGTGTCCGTGACAAGCAATAAAGATGAGGGCCCAGGGACCATCTGAGAAGTCATCTCTGGTCCCACGCTGCGGGAAAGAAGGAAACGACCCCTCTGAGGACTGGTATGAAAAACAAGGCTTTCAGTCTGATAGGCAGCAGAAAGAAGCACTAAGAAGCTAACTCCAGCTAGGAAAGAGGGGAGAGAGTAGGAGAGAGCCCGAAAATATGGTAAGAGATCAACTCATTACATGCAGTAAACAAGTTAATGATTGAGCCTCTCTCTTTCTCTCTTTCTTTTTTAAGATCTTGTTTATTTATTTCAGAGAAAGAGAGAGGGAACACAGAGAGGGAGGGACAGCGGGAGAAGCAGACTCCCCGCTGAGCAGGGAGCTCAACACTAGACTTGATCCAGGACTCTAAGATCATCACTTGGGCTGAAGGTAGACAGACACTTAACCAACTGAACCAACCAGGCACCCTGAACTTCTCTTTGTTTTTCTGGGTTTGTTTGTTTTTTTAAAGATTTTATTTATTCATTTGACAGAGAAAGGGAGAGAATAAGCAGGGGGAGCAGCAGAGGGAGAGGGAGAAGCAGGCTCCCCACTGAGCAGAAAGCCTGACATAGGGCTTGATCCCAAGACCCTGGGATCATGACCCGAACTGAAGGCAGATGCTTAACCAACTGAGCCACTCAGTCACCCCTGAACTCTCTTTTGATAGAGCACAAATTGAGTCCAAGAGACCTGGATTGAGCCCTGGCTCTTTCAGCAGTTGTAAACCTTAGGCAGATCAATTTTCTCATCTATAAAATGAGTTAATCAAAGACTTCCTGGTAAATTGTTGCAAGAATTAAAACCAATATATGGGAGAGTGTTTTATAAACCTCTTTTTTTTTTTTTTTTTGTCTGTCTGCTTCATGTTTTCTTCTACCAAGTCATCCTAGGTAGTAGAACTAGCTTAGGGTTCCAAATCAAACAAACTAGATTCAGTTTCCAGATCTGTCATTTATTAGTTGTGAGGCTTTGGCAAGAAATTTTACATGACTAAGACACAATTTCCTCATTTGTAACACAGGCATTGTTGGGAAAATTACAGTCAATGTTGGTAAAGCATCTAGATAATATATGACATATAGCAGGTGCTCAATAAACGTACTCCATCTTCTCATTGGGAACATTTACTTTGTGAGGATAGGCAAGGAGTTGGGCAAATATGGACCTCACCCTATTATATGCAAACTCCGTCCTAAAGCCACACTACTAACTTGTTTAATTCAACCTTTTTTTTTTTCCCAAAGATTTTATTTCTTTCTTTGACAGAGACACAGTGAGAGAGGCAACACCACCAGGGAGAGTGGAAGAGGGAGAAGCAGGCTACCCGCTGAGCTGGGTGCCCAATGTGGGCTGGATTCCAGGACCCTGGGATCATGACCCCAGCTGAAGGCAGATAGCCACTGACCCACCCAGGTGCCCCTAATTCAACTTTTCTTTAGAGATTCCCCAACCCAGTACAGTCAGCCTAGCCCAGCCCACCTCTTCACTATTTCCCCAAGTCTCTTCAAGCCACAGAAACTGTATCATAATAGCTACCATTTATTGCACACCTACTAAATGCCAGGCACTCTATTAAGTGCTCTCGATGCATTTTATCTTGCACAGAATGTAGGCATACCTGCATAATATTAGTGGCCTCTCTCTTTTGTACACTGCTTTACAGTTTATGAAGCTCTTTTCACCCATGTTACCATATTTGCTTCTTACAACAATTGAGGGGGGAGAGTGATGAGTGAATTGGAGGCAGGAGCACCAGCACAGGTCAGTTGTACACTGAATCAACATTCACTGAGCATCTACTGTGCACTGCACCCCATTCTGTACTCTGGGGAGGTGGAAAGGAACTGTACGGAGTTCTGAGCTTAGGGCGGAAGCCTTTTAAAACATCCTCTATGGGTTATTGCTATCTCTCTTCACATCATATTCCTTAAGAAACTGGAGATTTATTTATTGGACTGCAGATAATTTTCGAGTTTTGCCTTTTCCCATAGTGTTTCCTCTGATAGGCACACAACTCTTCCACTGCTGGCTAATTCCTTCATGGCCAGAAAGACTTCCGTTACCCATCGTCTTCTGGCAAAATGTCTTCTCTGACTAACACAATGTGGGATTTCCCACTATTACAGCCAGGGCTTTTCATGGTATTCCATGGTCTTCCCTTTATATGCACAGAACAGGTGGACAGCCACCGGTAAACACACACTCCTTTTACTGTCCCCAACCCCTTTCCATCTGAATTTCAGGAAGTTGGGGTGGAGGGCCCTGTCTTTCTCCCACTCACCTCCACACCTGTATTAGCTTCCAGAGGCTGCCACCCTGCCCTCCCTAAAGTCCTTCCTACATCTGGATTCAGGAACAGAGGCAGCCAGTGGATGAATTTTTCTATCCAAAATTCTCTTGTCTGTGATCCCAGGTGGTGGTGTAACAGAGTTCAGCGCCTGCGCCCCCTCCTAGGCCTTCTGAATAGCTAAGACAGATTTAGCACCTGGGTGTCTATGGACTCCGCACGGGTCCGATTATCTTTCCACCCTCACACAACCCATACCTGCCTTCCTCCCCAACCTAACCCAACACACCCACTATCCTAATCTCTCCAAGCTCCCAGACAGTTTCTCCACACCCAGCCGTCAGTGCCCCTCCACTCCCACCCCTAGCCAGAACTCAGGCGCCCACTGCCCATATCCAAGGCCACTGCCTTCTCCCTCCACCAGCTCCCCGCCCCCTTCCTCTGCAGTCTGGGTAGACCTAGCCTTGCCTCCCACCTTCCCATTCTTGCAGGCTTCCCTCCTCCGAGCCCCACCCCCCCCCAGCCCCCACTCACGGTTATCCCCCGTGCCCGCGACAAGCTGGCCTCAGGCTCCGCATCCCTTTCGCTCCCAGCTCTCAATTCACATGCCCTCGCCCTCTTCCCCTCTCCCCGACCAACACCCATCTCTGCCCAGCGCCTCATCACCTCACTCCTCTCAGCTCACCACGACCCCTGCGGACCGGGTCTACTGCCCTCCACGCCGCCCCCTTACTCTCGCTGTCCTCAGTGCCCTCGCTCAGCGCCCGCTTCACGCCTCTCGGCGGCCTGGCACCCCCTTCCCGCACTGCCCCGCTCGATCCCGCCTTACATCTCCCCGCCCCCAACGCCTCATGTTTCCCCCCAGCAAGCCCCTACTGCGCTCCAGTGGCCACCCCTTTCCCACCTGCCGCAGCCCCCTGCCCTCGGAGCACCCCTCGCCGTCCTCGCAGTCTGGTAGAACCACCCCCCCAGCGCCCCTTCCCAGGCTACGCGCCTTTCTCCCGGCCATGGTGCCCCCTCCTCAGCGGCCTCCCCCAGTCCCTTATGCTCGGTGTCCCCTCCGCTGCCCGCACTCCTCAGCGCCCGCTCGCTGTCGCCAGTGCCCCGAGCTGGGGTGGGTCCCAGATTCTCTCCGGGCGGGGTGCCCGAGCCGCGCCCCTTACCTGGGACTCCGGGTGCGGGACGAGCGGCTGGCTGCTGGTAAAGCAGCGGGACGGCGGACCTGGCGGCACGCGGCAGAAGGCTCTGCCGGGTTTTCGGGCAGGGCGGCGCGGGGCGGTGCGAGTCCGCGCGAGTCTGTGCAGCTCGGGTCTAGCACCCACCGCGGCTACTTACGGCTAAGGCTCCGGCTCCCGCTCCGCTCCGCTACCGTCGCATCCAGGCCCCACCCACTCCCCGCCTAGGGGCGGGGTCCGTGTTCGCTCCGCCCCGGGCTCCAGGGCCCGGCAGGTGCAGGAAATTCGTTGTATCTTGGACTCGCCCCCTCCACCCCGAGTTCGCCGATTTCTGGGTGACTACCGTGATTTGTCTTAATTGTCACATCTCATTCAATAGACTGAACTTACTATGTATGGTGATCAGAGAGCTTTGATAATAATGTAGATGATGATGATGGGTATGCAGCTTTGCCATCTCCAAAGCACTCTCCTGTCCTATTGCTTCATACCCACAAAAGCCCAGGGAGAAAGGCAGAACCTGGGCCGCTGACTACAAGAGGAAACTAAGTCAGAAGCCTGGGCATTGTCCTCTAGTCTATGCACTCCTTCATTTCCCACATCCTATCAGTCTGGTAATAAAAGCTCCTTAATATATCCTATCCCTGCCTTCCTCTCCATCTCCACAGCTCTCACCCTGGTTCAGACCTCATCACTTCTTGCCTGGACTAATGTAACCACCTCCTAATAGATCTCCCCACCTACACTCTTCAATTCATCCTGCACACCAGCAGCCTGAGTGATTGTTCTAGATGTCACCATGTTACCATCAATCTTATTAAAACAAAACAAAATAAAAACTTCCAATGGCTCCCCCATTGCTAGCAGTAGCTTGGAGTGAGAAACTGTTATTGCCTTCATTAGGAAGCCCCAATTCTGTCAGAGGAGGCAAGTACAGGAGGCATTTGATCTCCCATCCTAACTTGGACTTCACTTTAAATCTTCCCAAGAGCATAAGGGTAGTTGCCAGTTTTAATTTAGAATCATCATTCTTCCCCACACTCTTCTCCCATTTCAAATCTTAGAGGTCTGAGTCAAATACCAAAACCATTTTCCCCAAAGTTCCATTATGACCCTATTGCAATTTGTCTCTCCAACCTGGGAAACTGCCCAATTGATAGTCCCTCTGGTTGTCTAACTTCTCTCTCAGACTCATCCTTATACATTTCTGAGCTTCTCCATCCTCCTCCCCTTCACTCACCTTCCCACTGCCCACCTCCCCGGCAGACCTTTCCACTGTGCCCTCTAGAATCCTGTTCCTTTACCAATAAACTCTCCTACATCCTCTGCTTCTTCAGAGAGTTTTCAGGTTATTTCTTTGCCTTTGTTGAAACTTGACCCTCTTCCAGGACTCCTCTTGTAGCTCTTCTGCAAGGTTTCTCACTTTCCCACTCCCTAAAACTAGGGGGTGGAGTCAGCATTGCCACTCCTACCCTTCTGTAAGAATTCCTTCTCCTTTGCTCTTCAGCCATACCTCCTTCTACTCATCACAAATGTCACACTGGCCCCCAATTATTCCGTATGCATTGAAAATGTCGATCCTTTGCTTGCGGTTATTCTCATTATCCCCTGCCCTGCCATCCTGACTTCAGTAGCCACGTGGTTTCCTGATCCCTCAGTCCTTGGTCTTCTCATGTCACTTTGGCCACTGGCTCCCATGGTCACACCCTAAACTTCTTACTAACCCCAAACTAGTGCCTCTGTGATCTTAAAATCAAATATCTTATACTACCTGTTCCCTCACTCCTTGTCTCCTACCAGGCCCTAGTTTACTCACTTCAAAATTGGTGTAATGATAATGACTATTCATTCTTCACAGGAATAATGAGATAACATATAAAACAACTTTTAAAGTTGTGAAACAATATGAGAACAGATGGTGTTGTGTTTATGTAGCCTCAGGTCTTCTGATTACTTTCTCTTTCTCCTTCTCCAGGAAGGCCATGTAGTAAAATGGAAAGAGCATAGAATTGGGGCCAGCTAGATCTTGTTTTCAATCCTTGTTCCACCAGTTGCTTGCTGTGTGATCTTATGCAAACTGCATAATTTTTTGAACACACAGACACACACCTCATCCTCACTTGTAGCAATAGAAATAATGAGAGCTACCTCCTAGAGTCATTGTGAAGACCAAATAAGAAAATGAGATAGCTGCTGGAAAGCACTTGATACAGTGCCAGGTACATAATAAACTGTGGTTATTATAAACAAATGTTATTTTTAGCCACAAGTGCCTTCCAAGAAGGATAGACCCTAATATACAGAAGGCCCTTTTGTCCTACTCAGGGCCTTGAAGGGTGTGGCTATGTAAGGATGGGAAGAGAAGGAGGAATACTATATTGCTCTGGGCAGAAAAGGGAGAATTTAGAATTTACTTGGCAAAATAGGAGGAAGAGGAAATAAAGAGAACTTGAAGGGGGGAAGGAAAAAGATGAATAGAAAAATCAGTGTAAGGGTAGGGGCTACATGGGTAAAAGGTCAGAAGAAACCTTCCCATAGCAAACAGACAAAAGAGTGTTTAAGCTCTAGGATGCATAAAATGAATATGTTGTCACATGTATGATGTGACCACTGTCTTTGACTCTTGAGACTTTAGTATAGGTCATTAAGCTCAGGAATGATTTCTGAAAGGAGTACTGAAGATGAGTGAGTAGGGAACTAGTGCAAAGGGCTTTGTTTTTCTGTGTTGAAAACGAAAGCTAGAGACAGAGACTATGAAAGGACAGCCCTCATAGAATTTACAAAAAATTTCCAGGAAGGCTTAGAACTTATAAGGGCTGTAAATATGAAAATTGAATTTAAGCCCATTGCATTTAGATCTTAACGGGGCAGAGAGGCCACTTCTGACACTTGAGCTGTATCAGTAATGTCCCTCAACAGCTATCTCCTGATTAACTAGCAAGTTACACAGGAAGAAAGACTTATTCTATCCCAAAAGTCTATCTTTTGCCTTGGATCAGATTGATTAATAACTGTAATCATTAAAGGATGCCCGGGTGGTTCAGTCAGTTAAGTATCTTACTTTGGTTCAGGTCATGGTCTTAGGGTCCTGCGTCTGCTTGTCCCTCTGCCCCTCCCTCACTCATGCCTTCTCTCAAATAAGCAAATAAAATCTTTAAAAAAATATAACTATAATCATTAAGACCTTAAAATATGATGGGTTCATTCATTATTTGATTTCATTTAGTCTTCAATACAATCACGCAATGTATGACTTGTCATCCCCTTATATATTATAAATAAAGGAACAGATTTCAGAAAACTCGAGTGACTTGCCAAGGGTATATATCTGATAAATGGCAGAACCAGATACCAAGTCTGTCTGATTCCAAAGCTAAGACTCTTTCTATTAGACTTCAGAATTATGGTTGCTCAGTGAACACCACTGGAGTTAAGAGTCCTACAAACAAAATTTCCTTAAGCCTTTTCTAATTGTAAGAGTAATCAGCCTTCTCCAGCTCCCGGTTTTTATATGGAATATAAAATTGATGCTTTTTATTTTTTTTATGCTTTTTATTGAATGAGAATCAGTCATTTAGAAAAGTTCGTATCATAAAGGCGGATATCAAATCTTTACAAGGTTCAAATCCACACCCCTGTATGAGTCCCTCATGACCAGCCTAGGAACTTACGTATGTTGACGGGTTAAGTGTTTTCATCTCACCCCTTCAGAGGTTGCCTCATGCAATTAGGATAGGGTGCTTAAGCAGGTGTCAGAAGGTCACCAGAATCTGTAAAGCAGCTCTAGAAACACAGGGTTCAATGAGAGGAGTGGTGGAAGACAGGACGGAGAAGAGGCAGGGGCTAGATGATCTTCAGGACTCATAAATCATACTAAAGATTTAGGAATTTACCTTGCAAGCAAAAGGCTTTAAGCAATGGAGCAACGTGGTTACATCTGCATGTAAAAAAGAATGTTCTGATTGTGGTGGGTGTGACAAACTGGATGGGAAAGGTAGGAAGCAGGGAGACGGCGCTCAGTAAACACGGAGCACAGTCAGAGGTTGCTGTGATAGTCCAGGTAAGAGATGAAAAGGATCAGAACTCAAGTCCTAGCAATAGGGAAAGTGAAAAGTAGAGAGATTTGATACATATTTAGGAAGGATTAAATGTGAGATATGAGGGATAGGGAACTGGCATAAACAACCAGGTAGACAGGGAAGCTGTTTACTGACAACAGAAGCACAGAAGATGTTTTGGTTACCTACTGCTGCATAACAAACCACTCCCCAAAATGCATGGTTTAAAACAGCAATAATGTATTGTTTCTCACAATTCTGTGGATGGCTGAACGGATTAGTCTGCTGGTTTTAGGTGAGATCAGCTGGAAGTTCACCTGCACCAGGAGGTCCAAAACGGCCTCCCTCATGGGTCTGACAGTTGGTTCTGGCTGAGGTCTGGCTTCTCCAATTCTAATCCACCAGCAGGCTAGCTCAGCTTCCCTGGTGGTCTCAGGGCACCATTCTAAGAGGGTAAATGCAGAAGATGCAATCTCTTCAGGCCTAGCCTCAGAATCGGGTACCAGTGTGGCTCAGTCGTTAAGCATCTGTCTTCAACTCAGGTCATGATCCCATGTCCGGGGTTTGGGCCCCACATGGAGCCCCGCAGAGGGCTCCTTGCTCAGCAGGAAGCCTGGTCTCCCTCTTCAATTCCTCTGCTTGTGTTCCCTTTCTTGCTGTCTCTCTCTGCCAAATAAATAAATAAAATCTTAAAAAAAAAAAAAAAAAAAGGCCTAGCCTCAGAAATTGCATAACATCATGTGTACTTTATTCTATTGGCCAAATCAAGTCGCCAGCACAGCCCAGATTCCAAGGAGAGAAATAAACTTCACCTCTAATTGGGAAGAATAGCAAAGTCACATCACAAAGGGGCATGGAGAGGATACAGGGAAGAGAGAAATCTATTGCCTTTCAACAATCTACCACAGGAGTGGGAACAGATTTAGATAATGAGTATCTCAGATGTCACTTCATGCACTAATCATTCCTTCCTTCTCTGTGCTTCAGTTTCTTGATTTGTAAAATAAATGAATGTGCATGGCCATTCTCCCCAATAGCAAAAGTTTATAAGTAAAATTGGTTAAAATGCACATTGAGGACACCATCCCATCATCAGGGCATACCACGGTCAGCAGGAGTGCAATCTGAGACAAACAGGAAAACATTCAAGACGTGAATAGTCAGAACCCAGGTACCACCCACCACCCCCTCCCACTTCCTTCACCCACCTTGGCAGTCCTTCACAGAAGCTGATCCATTCTACCTCCTGAGAACTCTCCACTCCATTCCTTCCACGGCCACAGCCTCCTCACTCTCCAACTGCTACTCCAATTTCCCTTGTAATACAAGCTCTACATTGTAGAGGAAGAGAGCTCTCCTGAAACCCAGTTTAAAGTCCCCTACCACAAGGAGACCTGGATGCATGTGACCCTTGATCCTGGGGTTGTGAGTTCAAGCCCTTTGTCAGATGTAAAGGTTACTTAAATAAATAAGACAAAATATTTAAATCAACAAATAGACAGAACCCTGCTTATTGGGAGGTTATGAATCCTAGGAGGGGAGACAAATAAACAAGTAAACAAAATTCATAAGATAATTTCAGTTGGGGCGCCTGGGTGGCTCAGTGGGTTAAAGCCTCTGCCTTCGGTTCAGGTCATAATCTCAGTGTCCTGGGATCGTGCCCCAAGTCAGGCTCTCTGCTCAGCAGGGAGCCTGCTTCCCCCTCTCTCTGCCTGCCTCTGCCTGCTTGTGATCTTTCTCTGTGTGTCAAATAAATAAATAAAATCTTTTTTAAAAAAAAAGATAATTTCAGTTAGTGATGAGCGCATTTGAGGAAATATTCCAATAGGATGGAATAAGAGTAACTAGGAGAGGGGATTATTTTAGAATTATTAAACAGGGAAAGTCTCTCTGAGAAAGTGACATTTGAGTTGAGAACAGATGGAGGAGAAAGAGTCAGCTCAATTCAGAGATGAGGAACTTAAGGGTCGAAGAGGACAGGTGTCTCTAGACTATGGCTAACTGACCAAACTGGAAACCTCCCCATCTTGTAGGATGTTTATACAGCAGTGGCACGGGCATAGCCATGGTCTGTGGTCAGGGTCTTCATGTCCACAAGCCCACGCTGGGCACACGTCCCCCTTGGTCTCATCAGTTATCACTCACTACTGATCTGTTCTCTTTTTAGACCATCTCTGTTAAATAAGGGAATTGAATTAAAATAAACCCCAAGGCTTTCTAAGGGAAAGTAGGGTGGGGTCATCAAAAGCACATAAGCTTTGGAGTCAGAGAGGTATAGGTTCAAATCCCACTTTCACCATTTGTAGTTATGTGATTAAATTTCTCTTGATCACACAGGTTGCTCATCTATACAAAGAGGATGAGAATTATTTTACTGGCTCTTTGGGAGAGCTAAATTAAAAGTGATAATGTATGGAAAATAGGTTAGTGTACAATAACATGTTCAAAAATACCAGCTACTTTAAGGGATCTCATAGCTCTTGTAACTAAATCCATTATGCTTGCTGATGGTTTCCCCCCTTCAAATACATGTTCAGGAACCTGAAGAACAGTTAGCACTTACTTGGAATCTTTAAAATAAGTCTGCTTACTTTTCTAGTTTTGGAAGAATGTCTCTTCTCTATTTGTCTTTTCTCCTGGGGCTTGCTAAGGCAGGCGAAGTCAGACCTGTGACCCCCTGCAAAGGTTCAGTCTCATGCTCCCTCTTGTGCTCTAAATCGGAACTTCATTCTCTCAGGACTGACCAAAAGCTATGGTGCTGAAATCAACCTGACTATAGCGGTGAAAAAAAAAGGGGGGGGGGGACTTTTTTTTTTTTAAGTAAAAAAAATTACATTGGGCATACCCAACATGGGACTCAAACTCATGTCCAGGATATCAGAGTCACATGCTCTACTGACTGAGCCAGCCAGGCACCCCCAAAGAGAACTAACATCTGATAAGCATCTGTGTTATTTCTGGAACGTCTGAAGTCATGCACTATCTCATGTCTCTCATCAGCCATTCAACAGAAAAGAAAACTGAAGCTCAGAAAGGTTGAATGACTTTTCCAAGTATCCATGGATAAGAGACAAAGCAGACCTAAATAAAGGAAAGAACTGGAAAAATCAGTGATGTTTGTTGCACTATAGAATAAAATTTAACTTCTTTAGCCAACTTGATCAGATCATTTTTTCTATCTTTATCTATCACTACTAATGGTTTTGGTCTCTGCTCTCTGGACACACAGAATGACCTTAAACCTCAGTGTTTTTGCACATGCCTTTTCTACCTTGTGTGTCTTCAATACCCCTCCTTTACCTAGAAAACTCCTTATTCATCCTGCCATCCATTCCACCCTTCTTACTTAGAGATAATTTAATCATCCCCTCCTTTGTATTATTTCTAGACCTTACTCTGGCTGTTGGTACTAAGAGGTGAAGTAGAACGTTCCGCCCTAGGAAATTAACACTCCCCCCTACTTTCATTTAACAACTATTTATGGTATACAGGTATGGTTGCAGTCTGAGCACTAGAAAAATAATAACGAACAAAACAGAGTCTATTCTCACAGAGCTTACATTTTAATGAGTAAATCAGATATTAAATAATCACATCAATAATTAACACCGTGATAATTGTTTTGAAGGAAAAGCAGTGGGGATATAAAAGGTCATTGTGGTGGCATGATCAGGAAACGTTTTGCAAAGTAACATTTAAGTGCAACTTCTGATGAATGACGTGGGTGAAAATATGGAGAAGGATACTCCAGTGAGGAAGGAGCATGTGTAAAGGTCCTGAGGAAATTTGAGAAATGGAAAGAACACGCTTGTGGCTGGAATGCTCACGATAGAATGAGAGAATTACATGCATCGAAGATGGAGACAGACATGTGGGTCAAATTACACCACCCACTTAAACAATATTATTGATTTTGGATTCCATCCTTAAAATAATGGAAGAGAGACAATAAAGAGTTTCAAGCAGGGAAATGATATAACCAGAATTTTAACATAAAGAAAGTAGTCTCTGTGGAGAACAGCTGGAGAGAGGGGAAGGATGTATGCAAGGACACCACCTAAAATAGCTAAAATAAATTCCTTTATTTAGCTGTTTCACTAATATTTATTTTTTTAAGATTTTATTTATTCATGAGAGATGGGGTGGGGGTAAGGGGTGAAGCAGGCTCCCCACTGAACAAGGAGCCCAATGCAGGGGCTCTATCCCAGGACCCTGGGATCATGACCTGAACCGCCCAGGTGCCCTGTTTCTTTAATATTTATTAAATTTCTAGTATGTGCCAGACTCTCCCCTAGGCTTTGAGGATACAGCAGCAAATAAGATAGATAAAAGCCCTGATGGATCTTACGCTACAAAAATCTGGGCAACAAATGCTGCTGTTGGTGGTGACAGAGATGAAGAATGTATTGGCTTGGCCTGCGATAACCAAGTACCACAGACCCAGTGACTTAAATAACAAAAATTAACTTCCTCTGGATAAGGTCAAAGTGTAATAGAAGATGTTGATCAGTTGGGTGGGAAGGACAAATAGGTGGTTGTGGTCAAAGAACAGAATTTCCAAGTTCAAGATTTCAAAGGTAGAACGTCTTTGAATGATAATAAGAGAGACCGTTGGAGGGGGAGACTGAGACAGAGTGGAGGTCATGGGTGATGAGAAATTCAAATAAATGAGTGGCGAAGCTGTTAGGTGATGCTTTTCATCACTTTTCATGGCAAGTAATGGGAAGCTGAGATTCAGCTGTATTAAATATAGGGGAATGTTACCTCATATATCTCAAAGTCCAAAACCAAAGTGCAATTCAAAGTTGACTTAATCCACTGGCTCCAGCCATGTTTCTCTGGCAGTTTTCTCAGTGTGTGCCCTCCCTCCATGTGTCAGCTTCACACTCAGTCTGCTAACAAGCACAAATCTCTTTCTTGGGAGACCTCTCAGAATTTCTAAAGTATTCCTTTGAATTATGAATCATTCCAAGAGAAACCTGGCCATCCAAACTTAGCGAGCCATGGACTCTTTTTTGAGGGGACTTAGTGTTCCATGATATACTATAACCTTTTATTTATTTATTTTTAAAGATTTTATTTATTTATTTGGCAGAGAAAGAGAGACAGCAGCAGAGAGAGAGGGAGAAGCAGATTCCCCACTGAGCAGGGAGCCCAATGCAGGGCTCGATCCCAGGACCCCCGAATTATGACCCAAACCTAAGGCAGATGCCCAACTGACTGAGCCACCCAGGTGCCCCAGGCTATAACATTTTAAACAATGGTTACTGATAACCAAATAAGTCATAGTTAGTGGCTAACCACAGAAAATTACTCTGGCTTATTTATGGAAGGAAAGAATATTATATACATTAAATAAACCATAAAATATCCAGGGATGCTAGAGAACCAGGTTTGGGGATATGTGTTGCAGACATGCCGGGGAAAGCACCACTACTGTCGCTGTTAAACACTAAGCTTGTATAACCAACACAACTAGCTTCTGACCCTACACACCACCATGGGCACTACAATCAGCATTCTCTCAAGAACTCAGTCAAATTTCTTCTACAGAAAGCTGCAGGGGCGCCTGGGTGGCTCAGTGGGTTAAGCCGCTGCCTTCGGCTCAGGTCATGATCTCAGGGTCCTGGGATCGAGTCCCGCATCGGGCTCTCTGCTCGGCAGGGAGCCTGCTTCCCTCTCTCTCTCTCTCTGCCTGCCTCTCTGCCTAATTGTGATCTCTCTCTGTCAAATAAATAAATAAAATCTTTAAAAAAAAAAAAAAAAGAAAGAAAGAAAAAAAAAAGAAAGCTGCAGAAGGTGGGTCTGATTGGCTGAGCCTAGGTCATGTGCTAAAAGTCTAGCTACCTAGGCTACGAAAGCAATTATCTGGTATTTCCAACTTCTAAAATGGAAAAGGGGCTTTGCCCGTCTTCAAAATTTTAAAGTTGAAGGATTTCTTAAACCTAAGAACGGGATTTTAATGCAATGGCCAAAAAGAATCAAAATATCCATACAATCCACTAATTTATTTGCCCTACATGAACTCTGTCCTTCCCCTGCTCCATATTTACACTTCAGAAAAATCCCAATTAATATAATGCAGCTCAAAGGGCAATTACCTGCTCACTAAAGGTGGTGTAACCCCAAGTCTCTTCATTTACTACATCCAGTTACAAATCTAGAACCTTGAAGTGATGAATTTGGAGTCACACTTGTATATGTGATTTTTTTTTAAAGACTTTATTTATTTATTTGACAGACAGAGATCACAAGTAGGCAGAGAGGCAGCAGGGAGAGAGGAGAAAGCAGGCTCCCCGCGGAGCAGAGAACCCAATGCAGGGCTCCATCCCAGGGCTCCATCCATTACCTGAGCCGAAGGCAGAGGCTTTAACCCACTGAGACACCCAGGTGCCCCTGTATATGTGATATCTTAATTAAAAAGTCTACCACTATAACCAGTATGGTTCTGTTGTGGTTAATAGGAGCAATTCTAACTATTTTAGTCAGAAAATCCTTTAATACAGAGAATTAGGTACCCAAAAAATCAGCAGGAGGTGTATAGGAAAAGATACTGGGCTGGACCTCAAGGATTGACTCCCACAACATCATAGTCTGTCCTGAAAACGGACATAAAAATTTTACATCAATAGGGAAGGTGGAGAATCAGGAATCTAGCCTCCTAGGTTCTGGTTCCAGGGTCATACCACCTTGGCTGTAATCTGGGGATAAGGAGGCCACTGTCCTCCTGGAATACACAACCATTGCTACAAGCTGGGATCAGGAAGCTGCTGCCGGAACTCTTAGCCCCAGAGCCATGTCTTACCTGCAAGGTCCTGCCAACAAAATGGAGGACTTATGCTCTGCCAGTTCTTCCCCCAACAGTTTCCAGTTCAGGTCCCTCACGCAAGCATTGCTGGAAAGTGAGTTCACTGCTCAAAGGCAATATTGAGCAAGGTAGCATGATGGTAAACAAAGCAGTCTGTAAATCCACCAAGGGTGATGCTATAGTAGAAAGAAGCTTAGTGGGAGAGAAATCCAGATCAAGACTCTCTTCCAGGGACCCCTGGGTGGCTCAGTCAGTTAAGCGTCTGCCTTCGGCTCAGGTCATGATCCCAGGGTTCTGGAATCAAGTCCCACATTGGGCTCCCTGCCCAGCAGGGAGTCTGCTTCTCACTCTGCCTGTCTCTCCCCCTGCTTGTGCTCTCTCCCTCTGTCTCTTTCTCTGACAAATAAATAAGTAAAATCTTAGAAAAAAAAAAAAAGACTCTCCTCCAATAAAGTCAAATCACTCTTTTCGTCCATGATAGGTGGCAACCAGTGTAATTGAATGGATTTTGATTCAGTGCCTGGCTGGAGGCTCTGGATTGTGGCACCAAGTCCGGAGGCTCAGCGTTGGTTGCTCCTGCTGGCAAAGTGGACACTCAGCAGCACCAGTCCTGGAGAAGATGCATTACAGGGAGCCATAGCCCTGATGCTGTCCTGCTCCTCAGGACCTTGAGTGGCCCAGGAGGGAGGTCACATTTTCCTGACCACAGAAGGGAATGGAAGTGGTACTGAGGAGCTGATAGAGCCAGAGGGGTCTTGCTGACAAGATAAAGGAAGAGAGTGAGTGGACTAGCCACTGGAGGCTGTTGGAAAGTAGACATCTCAACAGATGCTTTCATGGAAGGATGTGCCAGGACAAGGTAGGATACCCTACATCTCAGAAGATGTGAGCACAGGCAATGTGTCCTATCTGATGTCATGACACTGCATAATTCTCTGAGATTTAGATGTCACTCAAGGGAGAAGAGAATAAAAATGTGGGTGGCTGGTGGCTCAGTCGCCTCAGGGTCCGACTCTTGATTTCAGCTCAGGTCATGATCTCACAGTTGTGGAATAGAGTCCTCTACGGTGCTCTACGCTCAGCAAGGAATCTGCTCAAGATTCTCTCTCTCCCTCCACACTTCCCCACTAAAATAAATAAATAAATCTTTTAAAAAATTTATTTGTGTTTTAAGATTTTATTTATTTGTTTGTCAGAGAGAGAGAGCACGCACAAGCAGAGGCAGTGGCAGGCAGAGAGAGAAGCAGGCTCCCTGCTGAGAAAGGAGCCCCATGCAGGACTTCATTCCAGGACTCTGGGATCAATGACGTGATCCAAAGGCAGCCGCTTAACTGCCTGAGCCACCCAGGTATCCCAATAAATAAATCTTTAAAAAAAAAAAAAAGAAAGAAAAGAAAAATTTAAAAAGCAGGCAGTTTAAATCTCAAATACTTGAAAAATCTCAGATCTGACTCTAAAAAAATTCTCTGTTTTCATGAAGAGTGGGGTTTGAGAAAAAAAATTTTGGAATCTACAATTATGTTCCCTTTTTTTGTAACTGTATTAGTTATCCTGAAAATGTAGACCCACTATACAGCATAGGTATTGATCCATTCCTTGAGTTGCTTGACTAGAAATTGCATCGGATGATATAGTGGTTAAAAACATGGATTTGGGGCACCTGGGGAGCTCAGTGGGTTAAGTCTCTGCCTTCGGCTCAGGTCATGATCTCAGGGTCCTGGGATCTAGCCCTGCATTGGATTCTCTGCTCTGCAGGGAGCCTGCTTCCCCCTCTCTCTCTGCCCGCTGCTCTGCTTACTTGTGGTCTCTCTCTCTGTTTCAAATAAATAAATAAAATCTTTAAAAAACAAAAAACAGGGGTGCCTTGGTGGCTCAGTGGGTTAAAGCCTCTGCCTTCGGCTCAGGTCATGATCCCAGGGTCCTGGGATCAAGCCCCGCATTGGCTCTCTGCTCAGCGGGGAGCCTGCTTCCCTTCTTCTCTGTCTGCCTGCCTCTCTGTCTACTAGTGATCTCTGTCTGTCAAACAAATAAATAAAAATCTTTTTTAAAAAATAAAATAAGAATATTAAAAAAAAAACAAAACAAAACCAAAACCAAAAACATGGATTCACCAAACTGCCTACATTCAAATCCCAGTTCTGATACCTACTATCTTGGATAAGTTACTTACCCACTGTGTGCCTCAGTTTCCCTAACAATAAAGCAGAGATGATAATGATGGTAATAAAACCAAATCCATCAGGTTGTTATTAGGATCAAATGAGTAAATATCACAAGAAGGTTAAGAACAGTTTCTGGCACATAGTGCTATATAAATATTTGCATTACCAGATGAAGAATGTTTGGAATCAGTAGTCTTGAAAGAAATTTAGGTTGAACAATCCTTGAAAGAATTTTGGAAAACTATGTACTTTAAAGCTGACACCTTTAACTTGATATTTAAAATTTCATTATTTAAATAACTGTAAAGGACATAATTTCTGGCCCACTTTATCCACTTAAAACTAATACATACACAAGCTCTTCTTTTTTTTTTTTTTTTTAAAGATTTTATTTATTTATTTGACAGAGAGAAATCACAAGTAGTCGGAGAGGCAGGCAGAGAGAGAGAGACGGAAGCAGGCTCCCTGCTGAGCAGAGAGCCCGATGCGGGACTCGATCCCAGGACCCTGAGATCATGACCTGAGCCGAAGGCAGCGGCTTAACCCACTGAGCCACCCAGGCGCCCACAAGCTCTTCTTAACAGCTGTAAATTTGATATCATAATTCCTCCTTAAACTTGTTTTTTCCTCACTCTACTCACAGAATTTTAACTTAATGAAATGTTTTATATACTTTAAAATATTTTATTGATCACCATGCCATACTTCTCTATAGTAAAACTATGCCCTTAATTGGAATTAAAATGCTAAAATTTCTGGAATGCCTGGGTGGCTCAGTTGGTTAAGCAGCTGCCTTCGGCTCAGGTCATGATCCCGGTGTCCTGGGATCGAGTCCCACATCGGGCTCCTTGCTCAGCGGGGAGCCTGCTTCTCCCTCTGCCTCTGCCTGCCATTCTGTCTGCCTGTGTTCGCTCTCTGCCCCCCCACCGATAAATAAATAAAATCTTTTTTAAAAAATGCTAAAATTTCCTCTGACTGTAAGAAGCTATATTAAATAACTTTCATGTCTTGTTTTACAATCCTTTACCCTCTTTCTCTCCCCTTTAGCTATTGCTGCAGCGACCTGTTATATTAGAAGGTTGAGGATGAGGACACGTAGCTATAACTGCATTTCCTTATCTCTTTTTTTTCAATTTTTTATTTAAATTCTAGTTGGTTAACATACGGTGCAATACTGCTTTCAGGAGTAGAAGTCAGTGGTTCATCACTTACATACAACACCCAGTGCTCATCACAAACACCCTCCTTAAACCCCATCACCCATCTACCCCATCCCCTACCTACCTCCCTCCATCAACCCTCAGTTTGTTCTCTATCATTACGAGTCTCTATGATTTAAAAAAAAAAAAAAGAGTCTCTGTGATTTGTTTCCTTCTTTTCTTTCCCCCTCCTATATGTTCATGTTTTGCTACTTAAATTCCACATGAGTGAAATCATATGGCATTTGCCTTTCTCTGACTGACTTAGTTCCCTTAGCATAATACCCTCTAGCTCCATCCACATCATTGAAAAAGGCAAGATTTCATCCTTTTTGATGACTGAGAAATATTTCATTGTATATCTACCACATCTTCTTTATCTATTCATTAGTCGATGGACATTTGGGCTATTTCCATAATTTGGCTATTGTTGATAATGCTGCTATAAATATCAGGTGCATATACCCCTTTGAATCTGTATTTTTGTATCTTGGGGTGTTGGGTGAATACCTAGTAGTGCAATTACTGGATTGTAGGGTAGCAAAAAAAAAAAAAAAAGTGCAGCATTTGCGGGGCTCCTGGGTGGCTCAGTGGGTTAAGGCCTCTGCCTTCAGCTCAGGTCATGATCCCAGGGTCCTGGGATCAAACCCCGCATCTGGCTCTCTGCTCAGTGGGGACCTGCTTTCTCTCTTTGCCTGCCTCTCTGCCTACTTGTGATCTCTGTCAAATAAATAAAGAAAATCTTAAAAAAAAAAAAAAAAGTGCGGCCTTTGC
Source organism: Mustela nigripes (assembly GCF_022355385.1). NCBI lineage: Eukaryota > Metazoa > Chordata > Mammalia > Carnivora > Mustelidae > Mustela > Mustela nigripes. Next base: position 41,412,846 of record NC_081570.1, read on the forward strand.
TTATGTCTTGCTTTCTGCCTCAAGGCTATTACCTCTGTATGTATATTCCCTCAGGAAATTAACTCCTCTGAGGCAATCCTTGACCAATAAAGATAACCAGCTCAATAATAAACCCTATTTTAGTTATCCCTCCTATGCTTCACTCTCCCCAGCTTCCCACTCCTGTTCTCTAGAATCTCTTACTGAAATACATGACTTGTATAGAAGGTCTTATCTCAGGCCTGGCTTTCAGGGGAACCTCAGCTAAAAACGTAGAAGTTAACAATTTTTTTTTAAAGATTCTATTTATTTATTTATTTATTAGAAAGAGAGGGGATGAGAAGGGGCATGGTCAGAGGGAGAAGCAGAATCCTTGCCAAGGAGGGAACCTGATGCGGGACTCCATCCTGGAACTCCAGGATCATGACCTGAGCCAAAGGCAGTCGCTTAACCAACTGGGCCACCCAGGCACCCAACAATTTTTTTAATTTAAAAAAATTTTAAACATTTTTCCAGATTCAGTTATCACTATAAGAATCAATCAAGGGGCGCCTGGGTGGCTCAGTGGGTTAAAGCCTCTGCCTTCGGCTCAGGTCATGATCCCAGGGTCCTCAGCGGGGAGCCTGCTTCCTCCTCTCTCTGACTGCCTCTCTGCCTACTTGTAATCTCTGTCTGTCAAATAAATAAATAAAATCTTTAAAAAAAAAAAAAAAAGAATCAATCAAAACAATAAGCATTGAAGTGCCTGGGTGGCTCAGTGGGTTAAAGCCTCTGCTTTCAGCTCAGGTCATGATCCCTGAGCCCCACATCGGGCTCTCTGCTCCTCAGAGAGCCTGCTTCCTCCTCTCTCTCTGCCTGCCTCCCTGACTACTTGTGATCTCTCTGTCAAATAAATAAATAAAATCTTTAAAAAAAAACCAATAAGCATTAATTATTAAATATAAAAGTAAAACTTTATTGGAAGTCCATCTATCAGTGACAAAACTTTTTAAAAATATGGTTCATGTATCTGAGGGAAGAATGTTACTTATGGCTAGTGGGATTCAGCATTAACTTTTATATCAAAAGCAATTCTCAAAATGTTAAAAAACCTCATTCTCAGTTTCTGAGCACCTGCAAATTTTTTATTAACTCATTAATGAGGACCAGCAAAATGACACAACCCATTCAAAGGAGGATATAAGAAATGTCCATCTTTATTGTCAGTAACAAAAAGGAATCCTGAAAGAAGGCTGCTAAATCAAATACAAAACTGGTTAGTGATCTAAAGGCAATAGAGCCATCACATTTAAGGTTATCTTCTCCCTGGGAAAAAAATCATTTTCATCTTATTAGTTTTCTTATAAGTTAACATCTAACTCCATTGAGTTGTAAAATGTCTGTACCATTTTTAATAGTAAATGGTAAACCAAATTAAGTTATAGTCTCTTGGAAAATCAGAAAACCCTTTATGCAAGCTTGTTACAAAAATGCTCTACAAGAACATTAAAAGTTTCAAACAATTTTTCTTACACTAGTTATTATTTTTAGAAATATATGCTGAGTGAAATAAGTCAAGCAGAGAGAGTCAATTATCATATGGTTTCACTTATTTGTGGAGCATAACAAAAAGCATGGAGGACATGGGGAGTTAGAGAGAAGGGGGTTGGGGTCAATTGGAAGGGGAGGTGAATCATGAGAGACTATGGACTCTGAAAAACAATCTGAGGGGTTTGAAGTGGCGGTGGGGTGGGAAGTCGGGGTACCAGGTGATGGGTATTATAGAGGACACGGATTGCATGGAGCACTGGGTGTGGTGAAAAAATAATGATACTGTTATGCTGAAAATAAAAAAAATAAAATAAAAAGAGGGGCGCCTGGGTGGCTCAGTGGGTTAAGCCGCTGCCTTCGGCTCGGGTCATGATCTCGGGGTCCTGGATCGAGTCCCGCATCGGGCTCTCTGCTTAGCGGGGAGCCTGCTTCCCTCTCTCTCTCTCTGCCTGCCTCTCTGCCTGCGTCTCTGTCTACTGTGATCTCTCTCTGTCAAATAAATAAAATCTTTAAAAAAAAATAAAAAGAAAAAGAAATATAAATGCTGAGAAATATTCACATAAATAAATACATGGGAATGGAAGGAGTTTTGATACTGCGATGGCATTAAATTCTTTCAACTTTTTTTTTTAAGATTTTATTTATTTATTTGACAGAGAGAGAGAGAGATCACATGCAGGCAGAGAGGCAGACAGACAGAGAGAGGAGGAAACAGGCTCCCCACTGAGCAGAAAGCCCGATGTGGAGCTCTATCCCAGGACCCTGGGATCATGACCTGAGCCGAAAGCAGAGGCTTAACCCACTGAGCCACCCACGTGCCCAAATTCTTTCAACTCTTAACTGAGTGATATGCCCCCAAATCACAGTGCTCTAACATCAAAAATGTCAAATGATATATCAGTTGATAATTCAAGTAGGTCATCTTTCAATCACGTTGTAAGCAAAGAAGTAGAAAACATCTACTTTGTGAAAGAATTTGTTGCTCATTCATTAGTCATTTTCCTTCTCAGTTTCTGGGAAGTATGCCACAAAGACTTATAAAATACTTGTTAACTACATCTCAGATTTTTCCTTGCCTTTGAGGTATACTGTATAACCCAATTCCTCAGAAATGGCTAAGAAAATCTTTGCCAATCTGATATACTTTGAGGGGAGGCAGGTGGGGGATGGGTAAAATAAGTGATGGAGATTAAGGTGGGCGCATGTGATTTTTAATTTTAGCAATTCCAGTAGGTAGGAAATGCTATCTCCTAGCTCTAATCTGCATTTCTCTGATGTCTGATAATATCATACATTTTCATATGCTTATTGGCTACTCATATATATTCTTTTGTGAAGTAGCTCTTTAAGTCTTTGCCCAGGGGCAACATCGTAATTCCATTTTTCAGTTCAATGGTGTTGTATGGAAATGCTGAATCACTATATTGTACACCTGAAACTAACATGATGCTGTATGTTAACTGGAATTTAAATAAAAACTTTAAAAAATATACTTTAACAAAATCTATTTATCTTATGTGATTTAAGTATGTTTTAATCAAACACTTGGTTTTCATTCAATTTATGGGAAAAGTTTTATGTATTACCTAATTGGCCAAGTCGGTCTTCACTGTTAAATCAATCAGCTGCATCAGACTTTCTTCAGAGACTTCAGTTTGGAGATTTGGAATAGGTGTTTTAAAATTGAATATATTGGCATATAAATTACATACAATAAAATGTGTGTTTACAGTACAATGAGTTTTGTCAAATGTATATGCCTATGGAACCAGCACTTCCGTCACCACAGAAAGTTCCCTCCTGTGCCCTTACAAGTTAATTCCCTCCTGTGACCGCTGCCCCATCCCCGCCACCCCCTTCTGCCTGCCTCCCAGGTAACCACTATTTGATTTCTTAGACTATAGGTAAGTTTCGCCTGTCCCGAAACTTCATATACATGTATTCTTCTTTTTTATGGTCTATTTTTTCACACAGCATGTTTCACACAGAATGCATCCATGTTGTTCCATGTATCAGTAGTTTTTGTTCTTTTTTATTCTGAGAGGTATCCTTATTTATCCATTTATTTGTTGATAGACTTTTTAGGTTGTTTCCAGATTTTGGATATTATGAATAAAGTTGTTATGAACATTCTTGTACAAGTTTTTGTGGGTTTTAAGATTCTTTTTTTTTTTTTTTTTTTAAAGATTTTATTTATTTATTTGACAGAGAGAGATTACAAGTAGGCAGAGAGGTAGGCAGAGATAGAGAGAGGAGGAAGCAGACTCCCTGCTGAGCAGAGAGCCCGATGCGGGACTCGATCCCAGGACCCTGAGATCATGACCTGAGCCGAAGGCAGTGGCTTAACCCACTGAGCCACCCAGGCGCCCGGGTTTTAAGATTCTTAAAATTTATTTGATAGAGCACCAGCAGGAGGATCCGCAGGTAGAAGGAAAGGGAGAAGCAGTCTCCCCGCTAAGCAGGAAGCCTGATGTGGGACTTGATCCCAGGACCCTGGATTCATGACCTGAGCCGAAGGCAGATGCTTAACCAATTGAGCCACCCAGGCACTCCTACAACTTTGTTTGTGGACCTCTGTTTCATATAATCCATATAGTCATGATTTCGGAATTGGTGGGTTACATAGTAAGTGCATTTTTAACTTTATAAACTCCCAAACTGTTTACCACAGTGGTTGTACCCTTTTACATTCCCACCAGCAGTATACAAGAGTTGCTCCAAATCCTCTCCAACACTTGGTATCATCAGTCTTTGTAATTTTAGCAATTCCAGTAGGTAGGAAATGCTATCTTCTAGCTCTAATCTGCATTTCTCTGATGTCTGATAATATCATACATTTTCATATGCTTATTGCTACTCATATATATTCTTTTGTGAAGTAGCTGTTTAAGTCTTTGCCCAGGGGCAACATTGTAATTCCATTTTTCAGTTCAAATAAACACGGTAACATGAATCTCTATTGACAACTATCCTAGCTCCAAATTCCAAGATTAATTCTGAATTCTAAAAGATGAAGACTTGCCCTGAGTTTGCCTACCAGATGACTTCAAACTTTCTTCTATCCTTCCTTAGAATTCTCCCTTGGGAGAGATGCCTTTCTAAATAATAATTGGGGAATGGAAGAAGAAAATTTTCAACCTCTCCACTATACAACTTGTCTGAATTCAGAACAGCTCCAAATGGGGCAAACTGTTCATTTCTAATGTCAAATTTTGCTCCTAATACAACTATGCTTAAGACAGAACTAGGGACAGGACAAAAAGCTTTAATCATGGAAGCTTAGAATATTTCAGTTTTCCTTTGTTTGGTACCCTCAGAGGTTTTTACACGATAGAGCAATGCACCCCATCAAGATTCAAAGAGAGAGGTATGCTCCCCACCCCAGTAAAGTGGGGAAAAGTGAATAATGAAAATGGAGGAGGAAATGATAACACTTCCTGGGAAAACTTTTTAAAATCGTGGTTAATATATATCCCTAAAAAGTTACCATTTAAACCACTTTTAAGTGTACACGTCTATGGCATTAAATACATTCACATCATTATGCAACCATCACCACTGTCCATCTCCAAAATTTTACCATCTTTCTCAACTGAAATTCTGTAAACACTAGTTCCCCATTTCCTCAGCCCCTGGCAACCACATTCTACTTCAACTATGAATTTGACTGATACCCCATATGAGTGTAGCCATACAATATTTATCCTTTTTGTTACTGGCTTGTTTTACTTAGCATAACTATGTCTTCAAGGTTCATTGATGTTATAGCATGCCTCAGAATTTCCTTCTTTTCTAAGACCGAATAACATTCTGTTGTATGCATACATCACATTTTGTTTATCCATTCATCCACGAAGGTATGCTTGAATTGCTTCCATCTTTTGGCTATCACAAAAAAGGCTATGAAAAAGGCCATTCAAATCTCTGCATTCAGTTCTTTTGGGTATATACCCAGAAGTGGACCTGGTGCATCCTACAGTAATTCTATATTTAATTTTTTGAGGAATCCTGGGAAATCAGTTTTAAGAAAAATGAGCTGAATATCAATTCACTTAAGTTTCTGTGTTCATGTATCTCTCTGTACCCCAGATTGAAAACTCCTGTTCTGAGTCACACCTTGGGACATAAGGGAGGTAATGCAATGTGTGGTCAGAAAAAAGCACGAGTTTGAAGTATGATAAGCATGGTTAGAATTCAGTATTTACTTAGTCTAGAAATTGTGGGCAAATCAATTCCCTCTCCATGGTTTCCTTTTCCATTAATGAGGCTAACAATACCTATCCCACAGAACTATAAAGAGAATAGATGAAAGGAACCTACCAGAGAGGTTGAACTACATTCTGGGACCTTGGTACACAGGGCAGAGGTCCTCTGCCCTAGAGAAGCATGGCCACCTGGTAACAGCCACAGATGTGCAGAGAACTATAATGTAATGTAGTGTGAGGCCAGGACTGATGTGCTTATGGGAGTAGGTACAGGGGATACTTTCTCCTCATGAGAAAGGTCAGGAAAGACTCTAAGGAAGAGGGAGCAGTGGAAGCAAGCCAAGCAAAGAACAAAAGCATAAGAAAAGCATGTTGTGAGGGGAACTTGAACAAATTTGGTGTCACAACACGAAATGTAAAGACATGAAAGGAACAAATGCAGCTGAAGAAGCAGGCAGCTTTTTTTTTTTTTTTTTTTTTTACTTGACAGACAAAGATCACAAGTAGGCAGAGAAGCAGGCAGAGAGAAGAGGAAACAGGTTCCCTGCTGAGCAGAGAGCCCGATGATGATGATGATGATGATGATGATGTTGCGGGGCTCAATCCCAGGACCCTGGGATCATGACTTGAGCCGAAGGCAGAGGCTTTAACCCACTGAGCCACCCAGGTGCCCAAGCAGGCAGCTTTTTAAAGACCATGGTAAAGATCTCGACTTTCTTCTGTGCCTCGGTTTCATTTTATACTTCATATTATTCTATAAAATGAAGATTGTTATATAACTTCCTCATAGGGCTGTTAGAACTAAATGCAAACAAAATAAGATAACACACACACACACTTACCGGAAGCCCAAATATCTCATGTTAATACTACTGCCTTGAGGCAACAAGAAAGACTTTAAACAGGGGAGTGACCCTGTCACATATGCATTTTGAGAAGATGGGGGTGGGAAGCAAGGAGGATGGACTGTAGGAGGAGAGAGTACTGGGCATAAGAAGGCAAGTTAAGAGGCTGTCATAATAGATAGTCCAGGAAATAGAAAAAGCCTGCCCTGCAGGAAAACAGTAACAGTAACAGTGAAGGAATTCAGCTATTTAAAGAGCAGAAGAGCTCTGATGCCCATTTAAATGTAGGAGGAGCAGGAGTGGGAGGAATCCTAGATCAGGCCCTCATGGTTAGTTTTCTTCCTGAAGTGATCTCCATCCCTCCCTCCATTCTCCAATAACAAAAAGGCCATCACAACTCATTTCCTTTCAAAGTTTTATTAAAGTTGAATGGAACAATTCGTATTTTTTAAATTTTTTTGTTAACCTCAGTACAAAAATACAGTTGACGACTTGACAAAAATGGCTCCACCTAGGGCTTGAAGGTTTCTGTTTCTGCAACAGTACCAGGGGAAAGCATGCTTCCAGCTGGGGCTAAGTCCAAACACACAGCCATTCCTGCATACACATGCGTGCAAACAGGGAAGCCCAAGCAGGAGAAGAGGATGGAAGTTACCAGGATTCAGGAAGAAGCCCAAGATTATTCCCAGGAGAAAAGGAGAAGAAATAGGCTGGTCTCCTCAGTGGGGGTAGAATTACTGTTTTACCTTTAGGTTTTTTTTTTTTTAAATGATGAACTATTTCTGTAATTTTAATACCGTAGAAAAGATGCTACTGGTCTCCTTTCACCACCAAGGTGAATAAAGCGGGAGGAAACGGAAAAAAATTCAAATACTGAACTGTGAGGAGTACAACTCCAAATGGCTCAAGTTCTGTGTCAAAAGCTGTCATTCTTTACGTTCAGTGACGGACACCTAGGAGGAGGCGGGAGAAGGAAGTCTGCCACACTCTGCTGGATCCACAAGCGTGGAGACCAGCTCCTGCCAGCAGAAGTCTTCCACAGTGAGAGCGCTCCTCCCCATGTAGGCAGGAGCAAGGTTTCCTGGTTGGTTTAATTGTTCTGAGCGATTCCTCAATATTCCCTCCCCTGCTGCTTTCCTTCCAGAGCACTAACTCTGATGAAAGAAAGGATATATTCGTGTTATAACTCATCTTCAAGATGTTTCTCTCTGAAGGCATCTCCCGTCAGCCTCTCCTGAGCTTCCTTCATCCCCTGAACAACTGTGAAATAAAGATTGGGGGGAGAGAGTATGAAGCAGGTTTTTAATATCTGACATTTGGCAACTAACAGATTTTTATTATAGGACGAATACTACAGGAGCACAGGATCTAATTCTGGATTTGAGTCCTGGAAAGTCAATTATCTCTTTGAATTTGTTTCTCCATCTGTAAAATGAGGGAACGCTACTTACTTCACACAGGATTGTTATAAAAAACTAAATGAATGGATAATAAAAGAGCTTTATAAATTATGTAATACTACAAAAATACTACCAGTTACTATGGCTTATCCTCCAGGATTAGGGCTGAATCCCTGTCACAGACTACAGATGTTCACTTGTCATCGTTAAGGGAAGAGAAAACACCCTCCGCCCATCCCATGATATTCTTTGGATGGATGCTGCATTTATTTCACTTCCTGTGGAAGTTACAGGTGAGTATGTGCGGGTACTCAGAGGGGGCTACTCTCTCTGCCTCAATGAAGGAGGCAGTCATTTCTAGCACCAACTACACTGAGAAGGAGCCAAGTTCTCAGGCAAAAAAAAAAGAGCCAAACTATCTCAGGACATTTTTCTTATCAACACAGCTTCAAGGAGGGCAGCTGCTTTGGTATAGGCTCTCCACACAGCGACAGGCCAGGAGCTGGGTTGAGCCAGAGTCTGTAAATCACAGAAAGCCAGCCTATGACCTCATAAGAGACAAGTAGTGTAGTTCGTTATTTCCCTTTTGCTGTGCTGAAGCCTTTAGTAAAGGCAGGCTTGGTGTTCCAGTTCCACATCAGCTGAGTCATGGGGGATTCAGCAAGGGTCTTATGTCCACATTTGGACTCACATATTAAAAGTTGATGATGGAGTGGCAAGTTGGATGAAATTCTAAAGAGAAGGTGAATCTCCAGGGTCAAGAGCTTGGGACCTAAAATCTATCTAGCCAGCCTCCAGTGATCTGCATTTGGGTAAGGAAGATGACATTCTCTTTACCCAGAGGAAGGAGATCTGGCGAGTTTATCTCCTCGCCAGATCTCCTTCCTCTCCCTATTCTGAGAAACAGGAGTTCCAAGGACTCAGAACGTAAAGTGAGCAACAACCTGACACCATGGCAATGTGGGACACATGGCGACTTAGGAAAAAACCCCCTTATAGAAGACAGGAGAAACTCTAGAAGGAAAACAAGTAAAGTACTTAACATGAATTCCAACCTCCTGCCTCCAGAATGATTTGTGCTCAAGGATTAGAGAACAAGAAGGCCTGACATGATTTCAACCTTCCTTCACCTGTTTGTGCTGATGCTATTCTTTCTGCCTGGAATATGCTTTTTGCATTCTTCTGCTGGCTAGGTCTCATTCTTCAGGATTCAGTCCAGTCACTGTGTCCTCCGGCAAGCCTGCGTACTCTCCATCTTGGGCTACACCCCCACCCTTGCTTCCATAGCTTGAAATGTCCTCACAGATGTCCATAGAGACAAATTCTTATCCTTCTATGTCCAGTTAAAGCTTACCTATTTATGAAACCTTTTAGACTGATCACTTAATGGCATTCTCCCTCCTCTGAATTCTGTTCTGTTAGCTCCAAACTGCATTGTAAGCAGCTAGGGAACGGGCTCAGTCTCATCTTTCTCCTATATTCTACACAGGTTCTAGCCAAAAGCTAGTCATGCTGGAGATGCTCAGCTAACACATAGCATTGAGTCTCCTCCCATAGACCTTGCATGTGCTCCATTTTACTTAAATTCAGCAGCAATTCTCCGTCCTCTCTCTCTCAACATAACCATACCTTGCTCGGCACTGATGTAGAAATACTTGTAGCTGGGGTTTCCATTCTCATTGATGATTTCAGGATGGACCTTGCCACTGGGATCTATTATAGACAAAATGGGACAAGGACTGCAATAATTACAACAAAGAGGTATTTCAAATGCTATATAGTACATCAGGCCCTCTAGAAAATGAGACCTGCCCATCTTTGCAGCTCACTCTCTCACCACTCTACCCCTTGTGTTTTCTGCTGTAATCACAGTGAATTCCTTGCAGCTCCCTGAACTCATGTCCCCCATGCCTTGGCTTATGCTGTTCTCTCTTCCTGGCATGCTCCCTTTCTTCTTGATGATGGTGGGATTCTACATTTCTATTTGTCTCCCCTATAGAATCCAGCAGAATGCTGAGCAAAGATTAGATGGCCACTAAATTTTAACATCTTTTGTAAATTGTTTGTGGAAAGACATCTGTTTGGTTATAGTATTCCGCTGTCTCAGTTGTACTCTGAGATCAGAGTGCAACTGTAGTACAGAGTAGGAACTGTGGCTTATCTCTGTCCCTGTAGTGCCTACCGGTGCTTGACATATGGCTAATACGCAAATGAATAATGGATGACCAGTACTCTGTCACTGTTCACAAAAACAGTTAGCTAATGGAAAAAGTTTCCTTTCAGACTTGAAGTTCTGGCATTGGGAACTCCCCCGTTCTCTTGAAACTAGCTTTTGTTTGTTTTGTTTTTAACCATCCTCGTATAGTTTTGCTAAATAGAGAGGATGCCTTGATTCCTTTATCTCTCCCTCCACATCACAGATCCCCAGATTAAGATCTTTCACCTTACCCAGGAAAAGGATTCGTGGAATATAACCCCCATCAGGGCTGAAATCTTCATCCTTGGGCTCCTCTTCATCCTATTAAGTATGAACCTTAAGTCAGATCATGTCCTTTTCCTCTTCAAAACCTTTCAGAGGTGGGGTGCCTGGGTGGTGCCGTCTTGGTTTCAGCTCAGGTTGCGATCTCAGGATTATAAAACTGAGCCCCAAGTCAGGCGCCATGCTCAGTGCAGAATCTGCTTAAGACTCTATCTTCCTTTGCCCCTTCACCCCGCTGTCTCTCTCTGGCTCTGACTCTCTCTCAAATAAGTAAATAAATCTTAAAGATTTATTTATTTATTTATTTGAGAGAGAGACAATGAGAGAGCATGAGCGAGGAGGTCAGAGAGAGAAGCAGACTCCCCGTGGAGCTTGGAGCCCGATGTGGGACTCAATCCCGGGACTCCAGGATCATGACCTGAGCTGAAGGAAGTCGTCCAACCAACTGAGCCACCCAGGTGTCCCGTAAATAAATCTTAAAACAAAAACAAAAACAAAAAACCTTTCAGGGGCTCCCCCTCTCACTCAGGGTAAAACCCCAAGTCCCAAGTGGCCTAAGAGGCCTATACATAATCTGCCACCTGGCCACTTCTCTGACTTTATGTCCTAGCCTTTGTTCAGTCTTTTTCCATGATGCTGACCTGCTTGCTGCTGCTGTCCTTAAACAAGCCAGGCATGCACCTCACTCAGGCCTTTGTACTTGTTCTTACCCTCTGCCAGGACTTCCTTCCTTCATTATCCACATGGCTTACTCTCTTTTTTGATCCAAATCTTTGCTCAAATGTCACCTTTTTTCCTAACCATCCCATTTAAAATTGCAAATTATTCCCTCCATCCTTCATTTTTAGCCATAGCATTTAACATCACCTGACATATTTTGTTTAACTGATTTTTCTGCCTCCCTATAATTCATTTTCCCGTATGTAATTTCAGTAAGGGTGGGGAATTTTATCTGTTTTTCCATCACTGATTCCCAATACCCACATCAGTGACTTGTACACAGTATTTCTTGAATCAATGAATTAATGAGACCGATATTTTGGCTATAATTATGGAGTTATAGTCCTCCCAGGAGATATAACCACATGGTATAGCTTTCTTTTGAAGAAAAGTCTGAATTTGGAGAATGTTCCGTTAAGCCTTTTGTTTCCTTTGAGTGATGGTTCTAACTTGGAAAGTGATAAAAAGTTCATATGCATAAGAAATCAAAAGTATTGCTGATTGTTGTTATTTTTGGTATGGATCCCATTTCAGGAGTCAAATGGGATTTCTTCAAACAAATATAATTTTGCCTTGAGTGAGGTGTGTCAGCATTCAGACTATCCACTAGTCATACAGCAATCCTTTACAATCCTTTAGCTGCCTCAACATTCTCCATTAGTGTCCTCAAAAGATTTCCAGTCCTATGTTTAAGTAATGCTATCTTCACAGAAACTTAGGGCTAGACGTTTCATCATAGAGCATCCAAGCATCCCTCACTTGCAGAGTACAGCCTAAAACTCAGCAGTTAGGTCACAGCACCTATTCTTATCATTTATTAGGCTCTCTGAACTTGGCTAAGTCACCTAATTCCTTCAGTCCCCAAGATGCTCTGATGCTTTCAGAGATAGAGTCCCAGCGGCTGAAAAAAATCCCTTCTAAAATTTGGTATCTGACTTGATAGTAACAGACCTATAATCTATGCCAAGTACATAAAGGCTATCTAATGAAGAAACCAGAAGATTGTGCATACAAGCTCAGCACAGAGAAGGGGCTCAACTGCACCACATAGGGATCTGTGTCTTGCATGTACCTCTAGTACAGCCATGCAATGATGTAAAACATGTCATAACCCTAGATGAAGATTGAGGGGACCTTAAAATGTAGTCATCTTATCCCATTTCTCCTCTTCTTCCTCTGACAAGTGGAGGCTGGACAGCTTTCTACAGCTGACACACAAGCCTTAGTATTAGAGATCAAGAGGAAAACACTGTATACAGGAAGACAGCTCTGCTGAATATTATTTTATACCATTAATGATGATCATTTTAAAACAACAAAGACTTACTAGGGGCGCCTGGATGGCTCAGTGGTTTAAAACAACAAAGACTTAAAATCATAGCCAAAAGGAGAAACTCTCAAAGTCTTACCTCAAGATTCACCATAACAAAATTATGGGAAAGTTCTGAAATTTCTGTAGATTCAGCAAATTTGGGCTTCAAAGCTAAGAGGGGAAAAAATATCTTAGAATACACAAAAACATCAAATCCAAACCCTAATTTGCTAAGTTGATTCAGATAAATGAAACTTTTTTTTTTTTTTTTTTTTTAAACTCCTAAAAACCAGAAATCAGGACACCTAAATTCTGGTCATGCTTCTGTCACTTACCCACACAGGTATGTCCCACCAGAGTGACTGACTTCATTTCTCTCAAGCTTTTATCCCACTTATAAAATATGGATAATAGCACACAAATGAAAACAATTATTTCTATTTGCTTTTTATAGCCACATTTCAGTAACTCCTATTGAAGTAATAGACAATAAAGTAACATCACAACATATAGATATAGATATAGATATAGATATAGATATATAATTACACTATTTGCACTAATTTCATACTCCTTTTCCAGTTAGGATTCTGTAGAGTATAGCATACCAAACAAAAGAAAAAAGCTGACTGGGAAGCAGCAAGTTGGCCCAGCAGAAAAACACATGTCACAAATAACTCTGGTTTCCACCTTTTTCAGGAAGCTTCCCTAAACACGTCTCATGTCTCTATACATTTCAGTCTCCTACATTTACTGTCCATATGACTACTGTAGCACTTAATCCTATACTCTCCCTAACCATATCTCATTGTTTTCCCTCCAATCCCTTGCATAGATAACTGCAAACTTCTTGGGGACAAGAAATCTATGTCACATATTTCTTTGGTATTCCTTACAGCTATCAGCAATGCAGGGGCAAAGTCTGTGCTATTATTTTTTAAGTGTTAATATTTAAGAACCCATTAGAGGTTGAATTATTTGCACTTACCTTTGCAAGCTCCACACCAGGATTTGTGGATAATCACCATCAGAGGCAACCCACTTAAAAAGAAAACAAAGAAATTACAATCTAGTAATTCCACTTATTTAAGTCTATCCTAATAAAATGACCACCTGATAAAGACAAAGGTTAATGTACAACGTAGTAGGACTTAGATTAAGAAAACTTTTAGGCAACCTAAATATTATAGATTACTGTAGTACAATTATTAGTAAGTTTTGACATTCCTGTAAATTCTGCAAATTTGGGTTTTAAAGCTAGGGAGAAAAGACAAAAAGAGAAGGAAACATCAAATTACAGTACTTCTAAATGTTATGTTATATAACCATTGAAAAAGTTAATAAAACTTTTCATTGCTATGTCAAATTAAAAACTAGAACAGGGGTGCTTGGCTGGCTCAGACAATAAAAACATGTGACTTCTGATTTTGGAGTCCTGAGTTCAAGACCCACGTAGGGCATACAGCTTACTTTAAAAGAAATTTAAAGGGGCGCCTGGGTGGCTCAGTGGGTTAAAGCCTCTGCCTTCAGCTCAGGTCATGATCCCAGGGTCCTGGGATCAAGCCCTGCATTTGTTCAGTGGGAAGCCTGCTTCCTCCTCTCTTTCTCTCTGCCTGCCTCTCTGCCTACTTGTGATCTCTGTCAAATAAATAAATAAAATCTTAAAAATAATAAAATAAAATAAATTTAAAGAACAAATATAGGGGTGTCTAGGTGGCTCAGTCAGTTAAGCATCCACCTTCAGCTCAGGTCATGATCTCAGGTCCTGGGATGGACTCCTTCCTCATGTTCAGCAGGGAGTCTGTTTCTCCCTCTTCCTCTGACCCTTCCCTATTCGTGTTCTCGCTCTTTCAAATAAATATGTAAAATCTTAAAAAAAAAAAATCCTCACAACAATCTTGAGGTATATTATTGTTCTTATAAAAGAAGGGAGAAAACACAGACTAAGAGTTCTAAGAAATTAAATATCTGACCACATAAAATCTAGGTTCTGCCACTTACTAGCTAAATTTATTAATTCTGGCTCCAAAACCAGTGTTCTTTCTGACCATTAAAGTTTACTTCAATTTAAGATGGCAATCCGCAAACAATAATCAACTAACTTTGAATCAGAGAACAGAGGTTGTTAAAGGCCTTAGAGGTTGCCTAATCCAAACCTCCATTTCACCCAGGAATTCTAATATATCATATTCCATCTAATATATCACATGTAATTATAATATATTCAAAATATCTAGTATTAACAAATAGTGGCTAAGATTGCCTGATGAGCAAGAAACGCATCACCAACAATGCAGCCCATCCTTTTAATGACTCCATGCATTTACAGAGCATTTAAGAATGCCTTGCTCCCTCCTCTCCCAAGAAAATTTCTATTTATCTTTCTAGAGCAGATTTTAGCCAACCAGTCTGTAGACCTGATCCAGCCCACTGCCTGCTTCTGTAGAGCTGTAACATACAAAAAACTTTTCTTTCATTCCTAAAAGGAAATGAAAGAAACGTACCAAAACATAATAGCAGTTATCCCTAGAAGATGGGATTATGGTTTTACTATATATTTTTCTGCATTTTCCAATTTTTTTAATAATTAAATGTAATTTTTATAATCAGGAAGAAAAAAATTTTTCTTTTTTAAGATGATGAACAACATAATCCACCTTGGCCAGTGGTGGATTATTGAACCAGTCTTGGCCAGATGAAGCTCTTAAGCTCTCAAGGCTAAAACCCCAAGTTGTACGAGAGTCCTATGTAAGCAGCCACTGGCTTTCTCCCTCATCCAACCCCTGTATCACCACACCATCATACAGTGTATATGATCACTGCATTTACTACATTGAACTCTCTTACCGGTCTCCCTGCAACAGACTTGGGAGTTTCATTTTTAAATGTTTGAAAAACAGATCTAAGAAATAGTACCTTGTGATGTTAAAATTCAATATAATTCACCCTTCAGTGCAGTTTTATTAAAACGCACTCATACTCAGTTGTATACTTACTGTATATGGCTATTTTTGTGATACAAGGCACTATAATTAATAAGCTGCAACAGAGACCTTATCTCCTACAAAGCCTAAAATATTTGATATTTGACCCTTTTTGACCCATGTTCTAGAGTGACAGTTCAAATATCAACCCCTCTATGAAGCCTTCGCAAAACTACCTTCTCTCAACAGCTAACTAGTCCTTTCCTCCTCTGGGGTTCCAAAGCATTCTGTCATCATCTTGCAATTGCCAACCCTTTTCATCCCATAAAGGGATTTTTTCACTAAACTATTAATTTCTCAAGGGCAAAGCCTATCTAATTCATCTCTGAAAATCACAAATGCTGACAAGGCAGATATCCACCATTTGTTTAAAGAAATCAATAAAAGAATGAAAAACAGCTTAAAATGAAATTTGCCTTAAAAACCAGAATGAAGCTCAACAGTTATAGAAGTTGTCGTAATTACTCTAAGTTAGACCAAAATATCTAGTCTCTCACTAAGCACTATCAAAGTACTATTTTGGTCAAAGGCAGAACAGTGATACTCACATATCTAAATATTACATTAGGTAAATTACATGAAGAATATTAAGATACATTAAGTGAAAAAGATTCCAACAGACTTACTTCTTCTAAAAGATTTTATTAGATAAAATAATCCAATAGTTAAGTCTTTCACTTCCACTAAAACCAAAGCTTCCCAAGAACAAAAACCAGTGGATTTATCTGTGACCCCTGACCCCAGAATAGACTAACAAAAAGTAGGCACAGTACTCAAAAACTTATTTGTGGTATGAACAAAGTGAGTGCAGATGAACAGGGCCATCTTCAGTTCTTGTTCAAACTGTTTTAAAACAATTCATCCAACCAGTCTGCTCTCTCACAATTCAGATGGGGAAATCATCAGTGTGTGATACCCCAAGTAGAACCCAATCTAAACAAGCCGTGTCCACCTGAACTCTGTCCCTTGGAGAAACTTGCCAAGAATCTCCAAGCCAGTTCTCCATTTTTTTTCTAGTCTCAACTTATGCTGTAAACTCAAGGCCTGGCACAGAGGAAAGTAAATCAGTCACAACAGCTCTAGTGCCACACACCAACATGTTCTGCAGACTGTAAGATTACTCCATCAAGCAAAACAGAGAGCAGGGGAGGTTAAAGCAGGAGGCTTGGTTAGTGCAGACTCTGGTTCAGATACTGCAGAAACATGTTGGCCAGCTGAGGCAGGTTCTCATTGTTGGGATGCATTTTGGTGTAGGAAATAAACTGGCGACGGAGGCGACTCAGTTCTGCCATGGTCAAAGCCCGGGTAAACTGCAGGTGCTCAGTGGTTCCAGGAAGCTTAAGCAAGTCTCCAGGAACCGCGCTCTTCTGGGCTTCCATCAATCCCGCCAACACCTGGCTCGTAATCTGATCCAACTGGTGCAGAAAGCTGCCAGAGGCAAGGGGCTGGGACTGTGTAGACTGATGGGGTGGGGGAGCCTGGTTCTCAAACAAGGCAGCCCGTATCTCTGCTAGGGGCAACGGCTCCTCTAAGCCCACCAACGTGAAGAGGGGCCGGTCCCAGCGGTTACGAGAGTCAGGAGCCTCAAAGCGCAGTGATAGGGCCTCCATAAGTTCAGGAGGATATACGGCACTTGAATCACCCTTTGCATCTTTATCGAAGTCTGGAGTCCCACGAGCTGGAAGATCTGGCGCCTTGGTATTCTCCTGCTCCAGTTCCTTAGGTACATTGACCTGGGTTCTTCCACTAACTACAAAGTCCACTGTTTGGGGTTCCCTGAGGGCACTGCTGCCAGCCGCCAGAGGTCTCCCTCTCTCCTCAGTGCGCGGCCTCCAACTCACACTGTCGTTCTGGCCTTGGTTGTCTGTCGCATCCGCCACCTGAGGTCCCCCGCTCACACCGCCGGGCCGCACGCAATATACCAAGCAGAGCGGGGTGCGCGCCGCCCGCGCGAGGCAGTAAAGCTCGTAGCGGAATCCCTTGATGTAGTTAAGCGAGTCGAGGATGACCACATCGTGGCGACTCAGGCGCCGCTCCACCGCAGCTCGCAGAGCGCCGCGCAACGCCTTCTCACGGGCCGAATCGCCGTACACGGTCGCGTCCTCCGTGCCCAGCACCGCCGCGTCATCCACCACGTACACCGCGCGGCCCTCGGCCGCCAGAGCCCCACGGAGCTCCTCCACGCGCTGGCTTTTGCCACTGTACGGCAGCCCGCAAAACACCACCAGCGGCATCCTTACAGGGCGCGGCCATATGCAACGGCGTAGCGTCAACTTCCGGGGCGTAAACGTCACGGACGCAAGCCGGAAAGGCAAACTGCACTTCCTGTCCCTCTCGAGGCTTAAAGGATCTATTGTTGCTATGGGAACCGCAACTAACTCTAGGACTTGCTATCTCAGAAAGGTGATGTTAACTAGAATGACAGCAGTTATTTATGTCAGATAGGCATCAAAAGAATGTGATTCTCCCTGTGGCCAAAAACAATGCCCAACCATTTTTAATAGGGCCTTAATGAGCACTATCAGCACTACATTCAGCTTGCAAAAGGAAAAGGACCATTCACAAATGTTAGTTCCACTTCATACCTTATACCCAGTGACTCTCAGTAACTGTTTACTCAATAACCTTTTCAATCATTTAACTTCTCCATGATTGGGAATTCTTTAATGAACATCAGGCAGTTCCCCCTATAGGAGGTTAAGGGTCTGAATGGGAAAAATCAAGCACCTATAAGCAGAGTAAGATAATACTATAATGGATAGAGTAGATTGGTATGTAAAAGTAGAGAAGAGGAAAACAAACTGCCCCTCAAAATTACTTAAGACTTTATCGAGGAATAGTCGTTGGATTTAGTACATGAAAAACTAACAATTTTTTCTCCTGGGTAAGGCTGCCCAATAAAATACAGGATGCATAGTTAAATTTGAACTTCAGAAAAGCAACAAAAAAAATGTTTTTAATATGTTTCAGATATTGAATAGGACATATTTAAAATTACTTCTTGCTTACCTGAAATTCAGATTTAACTGGGCATCCTTATTTTTATTTGTTAAATCTGGCAACCCTATTCTACAGAATGTGTGAGACTCAGAGCCATGAAGGTGTAGGATCTGTTCTAACAAGATACAGTTGACCCTCGAAAAATTATGGTTTTGGATTGCACAGATATACTTGTAATGCAGACTTTTTTTTTTTTAACAGCACAGTACTACAAATGTATTTTCTCTTCTTTATAATATTCTTAACATTTTCTTTTCTCTACCTTACTTTGTTGTAAGAATACAGTATGCAATACATATAACATACAAACTATGTGTTAATTGTTTATGTTATCAGTAAGGCTTCCAGTCAACAGATTACTGGTAGTTAAGTTTTTGGGGCCTCGAAAGTTATATGCAGATTTTGACTAAGCGGGTGGTCAGCACCCCTAACCCCCCCAGCATTGTCCAAAAGTCAACTGTAATTTTGTAGGTGCAGAAGTGTGTGGGTCTCTGTGTCTCTCCAGTATACTCTAGTAGAGAACATTCAAATATTGGCTCTGTCACTTACCAGCTGTGTAATCTATTGACAAGTTATTTAATCATTGTGTGTCTGAATTTCCTCTCCCATAAACAGTTCTTATTTCAAAGGCTGAACCTCATAGATTATAAGGATTAAATAATTTATTTAATAAATATAATTAATTAATTAATGCATGTAAAGCACTTAAATCAGTGCTTTAGCTTTCCCTCCCTTGCTCTGTCTTTTCTCCCTCCTTTATCAGTTATTTGCATCAGTGGATAGACTAAAAATAATTGAAAGTTAAGACTATTCAACTTGAGACTATTAGGCAATATAGTTTACTGGCTGAGTGCAGGCTCTGAATCCAGAGTGCCTGGGTTTGAATCTTGGCTCCACCATTTACTAGCTGTGTAATCTTAAGCAAGTTACTTAACTGCTCTGTGCCTTAGTTTTCTCATCTCTAAAATGAAGGTAACAGCAGTACCCACTACAGAAGAGCTGTTGTGAGAATTAAATGAGTTAATTCACATAATTCAGTGTCTGGTGCATAATAAGCACTTAGTAGTAGTAGTAGTAGTAGTAGTAGTAGTAGTAGTAGTAGTAGTGTTATCATCAGGCAACTACTCAGTTCTGGCTGTTTTGGCATAACCTTCACCTGTAATTAATGTTAAGTTGATGGCTGGAAAATGTTTTGCTAGCATCTATAACCTACTGAATGTATTTTTTTTAAAAGTAATCTCTAGGCCCAACCTGGGTAAGAAGCCTTACCGATAACATAAACACGCTCTATCCAACTGAGCCAGCCAGGCACCCCTTCCCCGAAAAATAACCTAAACCATATCTTGTACCTGGCAGCTGCTTCCTTCTTCCCATCTTCTAGTGTCCTCCAATGAATGTGATCTCCAAAACCTGGAAGGAAAGAGCCTTATAAACATACACTGGTGAACAAAGGACAAAGACCCAAAAAAGAAACGTGGCCTATTCATAAAATATGCATAAAAAATCTTTCCTTTGTCAAGAGCTTCATGTTCAAGTCCCAGCTCCACCACTTTCTAGGTATATGGGACCATGAACAGTCCCATACCTCAAGCCTCAGTTTTCTTTCATACCTATAAAATAGAGATGACACCACGTAATTCATAGTTTTAAGGAGATTAAATAATGGCTGTGAAATGCTTTGTAAACTAACACCGAGTATGTAAATAATACTGTAAGAATGAATGAGAATTTTCCATAAAGAAAACAAAGTAGGTCATACAAATCACTACTAGTTGGATACAATACAGCAACATAGGTTTAGGGTCAGAAATACATGGGGGGGCGCCTGGGTGACTCAGTGGGTTAAGCCTCTGCCTTCGCTCAGGTCATGATCTCAGGATCCTGGGATTGAGCCCCGCATTGGGCTGTCTGCTCGCCGGGAAGCCTGCTTCCCCCTCTCTCTGCCTGCCTCTCTGCCTACTTGTGATCTTTCTCTCTGTCAAATAAATAAATAAAATCTTAAAAAAAAAAAAAAAAGAAAAGAAAAGAAATACATGGGTATGTGACTCCACTTCCTATTAAATGTGTGAATGTAGCAAATTCTCCAAGTCCCAATTTCCTCATCTTTAAAGTCAAGATAATAATAGCTACCTCTTAGTGTTGGTGTGAAGATTAAATGAGATAATGTATTTAAAGCTACTCTTATTATTCCCCTCACTTCTGCCAGAGTGATCTTTTAAAATCACATCTCTGCTGAGTAAAAACGTTTCAGAGGCTCTCCAATTACCTAAAAGGAAAGGTTAAACTCTGGTAGCATGACTTACAAAGGCTTTCAGAATCTGCCCATCTCCCAAGGCTCACTTTCTATGCTTTGTCTAAAATCCTATATACAGGGCGCCTGGGTGGCTCAGTGGTTAGGCCGCTGCCTTCGGCTCAGGTCATGATCTCAGGGTCCTGGGATCGAGTCCCGCATCGGGCTCTCTGCTTGGCGGGGAGCCTGCTTCCTCCTCTCTCTCTCTCTGCCTGCCTCTCTGCCTACTTGTGATTTCTCTCTGTCGAATAAATAAATAAAATCTTTAAAATCCTATATACAAAACTACTTTCATTTCCTTAAACTGGCTGCCTCCTTGATCTTCCACCCTCACTTCCAATTCATTCTTCAAGTACAAATCTAGAGGGCATCTTTACTTCTGGTAAATCTTCCCTGACTCCCAGGGTGTCTGGGTGGCTCAGTTAAGCATCCGACTTCAGCTCAGATCATGATCGCACTGTCCTGGGATTGAGCCCAGCATTAGGCTCTCTGCCCAGTGGGGAGTCTACTTTTCCCTCTGCCCCTCCCCCTCCTCCTGTGATCATGCCCAAGCGCTCATTCTCTCTCAAATAAATAAAATATTTTTTAAAAAATTTTACTCTAACTCCCAAACACCACCTTTTTGCCTCATCACAGCACTTCCCAGGCTGAACTGTGTTTATATAACACATCACATTTATATATGTTTATATAACACATAAACTGTGTTTATGTGCCTGTCTCCCTCACTCTAAAGGGAATTCCCTAAGGGCCGAAGCCATATCTATCTTATTCCTTCCAGCTTCCCCAGCATTGAGCACTACACATGGCCATAGTAAGTGCTCCATAAAAATATTTATTGAGGGGCACCTGGGTGGCTCAGTGGGTTAAACCTCAGCCTTCAGCTCAAGTCATGATCTCAGGTTCTGGGATCGAGCCCCACATCAGGCTCTCTGCTCAGCAGAAAGCCTGCTTCCCCCTCCCTCCCTCTCTCTGCCTGCCTCTCTGCCTACTTGTGATCTCTGTCAAATAAATAAATAAAATCTTAAAAAATATATTTATTGAGTAAATGAATCTTATTTAGGCCATATCAGGTAAATGACTTAATTTTATATCTGGAAAATGTAAGTGATCATAATAATGTTGTCATTTATTGGTCACCTTATGTGTACTTGTGTTAAATACACATTATCTCATTTAAATTTGGCTTGAATAACACTTTCTATATTTCCCTATACTTCTGTTTTCTCATCAGTAAAATAGGTATAATAATATCTACATCTCATAAGATTGTTACTGAATATTACACAAGAAATACTATATATATATCAGTACACTGCTTAGCATTTTATAAATGATCAATAAAGAGCAGCTTTGTTTGTTATTCTTGACAGCTTGAGACTTCAAAGGCTCAGAGAAGTTATATAACATGTACCAGGTCACAGAGCTGGTAAATGGCCATGCTGGGATTTAAACTTCAATTTTATGACATCTCAGTTTTTATACTATCTTTCGGGCTTTTCTTTCCCTGAAATAAATTCAAATTTCCATCACTGTTACCACAGAGGAATAAACAGATCATCCAGATTAGCAAAGGGATGCAGTGTCCAAACTAATCATCATCACTTTTCATTCCCAACAGCAAGAGTTGCTAGCCAAGAGAAAATGTGTCATTTGCCTAGGGCCCAAAGTCTAAACCTGATGAGTCAATGATTAAGTGAGAGTGAAACTGGGAGAATTGGAAGGTGCCTAATGTGACTAATCCCCACCATTCTACCTGTCAACACTTAAACTGAGGCAACTGAATCCTACTTTGGTGGAATGCCCAACTAGATAGTCTGGAGGGATAGTCACCTACAAAACAATAAAATCCTGACAAAATGGAATTCCAGAATGTGCTCACTAAGCTTACAGGGATAAACACAAAATAAGCTAAAACCAGATGAGGAATAGTGAGCCACAAGCAAAAGGGAAGACTGATCTGAAGATAAAGCATTACAATAGAGCAAAATGGAGGAGATAAATCTGAGACTCGATAATAAACCAACTCAAAAAAGACTAAAGTGGTAACACCCCCAGGTTTCCAGATAAATAAATGCCAAGTCTTTCTAGGGGAAAGTACTTCCCTGTTTAGGCCTCCAGAATAGCCACAGATAAACAGTTACGAGTTCACAATCCTAGATCCCCACGCATGTAAGAAAACAAGCCACCACAATTAAGAATCAGCAAAAACAACAAATAGATTTAGACTTTTAAGGACTCACATACTAGAATTATCAGCCATAGGATATAAAATAACTACGTGTGAACATTTGAAGAAATAACACAAGGGATCACAAAAATGGGAATGCAACACGGAATGAACAGGCAAATCTGTAAGTCACCAAACAGAACTTTCGGAAATTAAAAATATAGGAGTGCCTGGTGGTTCATTTGGTGGAGCATCTGACCCTTGGTCTCAGGGTTATGAGTTCAAGCCCCACATTGGGCTTGGAGCCTACTTTAAAAAAAAAAATGGGGGGGGGGGGTTCCTCGGTAGCTCAGTTGGTCAAGTGTCTGGCTCTTGATTTCAGCTCAGATTATGATCTTAGGTCGTAAGACTGAGCTCCACACTGGGCATACAGCCTGCCTGGGATTCCTTCTCCCTTTCCCTTTGCCCCTGCCTGCCTCCCTTTCTCTCTTTGTCTCAAAAAAGGGAGGTGGGGGGGCGCCTGTGTGGCTCAGTGGGTTAAAGCCTCTGTCTTCGGCTCAGGTCATGATCTCAGGATCCTGGGATTGAGCCCCACACCGGGCTCTCTGCTCGGCAGGAAGTCTGCTCTCTCTCTCTCTCTCTCTATCTCTGCCTGCCTCTCTGCCTACTTGTCTGTCAAATAAATAAATAAATAAATCTTTAAAAGAAAGAAAAGAAAAATCTTGAAATATAAAATCAATGGACATTCAGTAATAAAAAGAAATGAGCTATTCAGCCACAAAAAGGCACAGAGGAAACTTAAATGCATATTGCTAAGTGAACAATGTCAACGTGAAAAGGCTATATATGATTCCAACTACATGACATTCTGAAAAAAGCAAAAATATGAAGACTGTAAAAAGATCAGTGGTTGCCAGGGGTTCACAAGTGAGGGAGGGATGAGTAGGTGGAACACAGAATTTTTATAGCAGTGAGACTATTCTGTATGTTCTGTAATGGCAGATATATGTTATTATGGACTAAATTGTGTCTACCCCACCAAATTGGTCTGTTGAAGTCCTAAACCACATACCTTAGAACAGGATTATATTTGGAGACAGGGTTTTTCAAGAGGTAATTAAACTGAAATGAGGTCATTAGTGTGGGTGTTAATCCATTTTAACTGCTGTCCTACAAAGAGATTAGGACATAGACACATATAAAGGGAAGACCAAGTGAAGACACAGAAAGACAGCCATCTACAAGTAGAAACCAATCCTTCCAACAACTTGATCTTGAACTTCTAGTCTCCAGATTTTGAGAAAATAAATTTCTGTTGTTTAACGAAGTCTGTAGAATCTGTTATGGCACCCCTAGCAAATTCATACATATCTCATTATACACTTGTCAAAACCCATAGAATGTACAGCACAAAGGTGAACCCTAATGTAAACCATGGACTTTAGTTAATAATAATGTATCAATACTGGATCATCAATTTTAACAAACGTACCATGCAAATGTAAGATGTTAATAATAGAGAAAACTGGGGGTAGTGAAAGTGAGGTAACTCTATTCTCACCTCAATTTTTTTTTATAGACATTACACTGTTCAAAAAATAAATTCTGTAACTTAAAAAAAATTTCAATGGAGGGGTGCCTGGCTGACTCAGGTGGAAGAGTGAGTGATTCTTGATCTCGGGGTTGAGTTTGAGCCCCATGTGGGGTATAGAGATTTAAAATATTAAACTTTTTTTTAAATAAATGAACTTTAAAAAAATTCTTTTAAAAACTAAATTCAATGGATAGGTTGAAAGAGCAAATTAGAGACAAGTGGAGAGATAAATCAAAGTTAGCCAGACTACAGCACAGAGAGATAAGAAGAGAGAAAATGTGAAGAGGCCAAGAGGTACTGAGTAGACAAAGAAAGCTAGTATAAAAATGCTAGAGTTTCAGGAGCACCTCAGTGGCTCAGTCAGTTGAGCATCAGACTCCTGAATTTGGCTCAGGTCATGATCTCAGGGTCGTGCTAGAAGGTGGGTAGATGTAGTTATGACAATTTTTGAAAGTCCTCTTCCAACTGCTTCTGTTTTCTGTTACGTAGGAAGCATGGTCACCTGGTGAGAGCAAAGATTGTAGAGGAAGTACTGGGAAATAACTTCCCAAGACAAAGGGAAATATGAAATAATCCCCTTGGAGAGAATAAACAGAGAAACTAAAAGAATGAATAAAGGGCATATTTCAGGAAGAAAATGATTCCAGAAGAAAACCTAGGTACAAGGAGTAGTGAGCAAATACACTGACAAACATGTAGATAAATCTAAATATTATCTGTACAAAGAATGCTAATGGTCAATTTGTAGAGTTAAAAGACAAAAGTAAAGCCCTGAATACCTGCTTGTAAGTAAAGAGGGGAAAACTTAAGTTGAAATGTTTTAAGACCCTCTTACCATTGGAGGGTTAAGATATTAATGTTAGATTTTATAAGTATGCAAGTAAAATTTCAAAAATAACCACCTAAGGGGCCTAGGTGGCTCAGCTGTTAAGCAGCTGTCTTCAGCTCAGGTCATGATCCTGGGGTCCTGGGATTGAGCCCCGAGTTAGGCTCCCTGCTCCACAGGAAGCCTGCTTCTCCCTCTCCCACTCCACCTGCTTGTGTTTCCTCTCTCACTATGTCACTCTCTCTGTCAAATAAATAAAATCTTAAAAAAAAAAAAAGTAACTACCAAAAGAACAGAACTAGAGAACCAACTTTCAAACTAATAATGGAGATAAAACAAAAAAGAACAATAAAATACTCAATCCCTAAAGAAAAGGGAAGAAAAAAGGCACAAAGCTTGTAAAAAATGCAGTGCAAACTGGATGAAAGAAATAAGACCAGCTCTGTCAGGGTGCCTGGGTGGCTCAATCGGTTAAGTGTCCAACTCTTGATTTTGGTTCAGGTCATGATCTCAGGGTTGTGAGATGGAGCCCTGTGTCAGAAGGCACACTCAGAACAAAGTCTGCTTGTCCCTCTCCCTCTGCTCCTCCCCCAAGCCCTCGTGCTCTCTTAAATAAATAAATAAAATCTTTTTTTAAAGAGACCAGCTCTGTTAATAATCACATAAAAATAAGTAGGCTAAACTTATTTATTTAACTTATTAAGTTAAAGTTAAAAGAAATTGTCAGAATTTAGTTAAAAAACAAAACAAAACAGAAAACTACCCTTGAGGGCGCCTGGGTGGCTCAGTGGGTTAAGCTGATGCCTTCGGCTCAGGTCATGATCTCAGGGTCTTGGGATCGAGTCCTGCATCGGGCTCTCTGCTCTGCTTCCCTCTGTCTCTCTCTCTCTGCCTGCCTCTCCATCTACTTGTGATCTCTGACAAATAAATAAATAAATAAATAATCTTAAAAAAATAAAAAAAAGATTTAAAACAGGAACTTGAAAAAGTTCAAAGTAAGTTGATTGAAACTATGTATTGGGCAAATGTCACCCAAGAGAAAGTCAGAGAAGCTAGATTAGTATCAGGTAAAATTAAATTTCTCCATACATCTGAGCTACTAAGAAGCTAGCTGACAGAGCTAAAAGTCATAGGAGGTTTTACTAAAAGACACCCTGTTCAAGCACCATTCAATAGAACTTTCTACAGTGATGAAAATGTTCTATACCTACCCTATTCAAGATAGCCACTAGCCACAAGTAGCTACTGAATACCTGACACAGGCTGACTGCTGGCTGACAGTGTCAGTTGGCTGACACAACTTTAAAGATGAATTTATAATTTTAATTAATTTAAAACTTAGGAGTGATATGTGGCTAGTGCTACTTTATTAGGAAGCACAAACCTAGAGATTAATGCAATCCTCTCATATTAGGAAGGCCTAGGAAAAAGAAAAAGCTGGGGCACCTGGGTGGCTCAGTGGGTTAAGCCGCTGCCTTCGGCTCAGGTCATGATCTCAGGGTCCTGGGATCAAGTCCCGCATCGGGCTCTCTGCTCTGCAGGGAGCCTGCTTCCTTCTCTCCCTCTCTCTGCCTGCCTGTCTGCCTGCTTGTGATCTCTGTCTGTCAAATAAATAAATAAAATCTTCAAAAAAAAAAAAAAAAGAAAGAAAGAAAAAAAAGAAAAGGCTACCCAAAAACTACATAGTAAGCCACAACCAAAATTTAGATCTCCTGATTACTAATTAACATGTTTTCCCAGTGATCCAACATGTGCGTAGCTGCCCTCCTGCATTATCCCTAAGAGTAAGCCTAGAGGTATAGTTTGAAACAATTCACCTGGAAAGGACCTGCAGTTCCACCGGGGAAAAGACATCTGAAAGTCAGTGCAACAAGCCCCTCCCACAGAAGATTAGCAAGAACATCTGGCTAAAAACCAACTTTAACAACCACACAGAACTGCAAAACTCCAGCATGAAAGGAAAATAGTAATATATATATATATATATCGGGTTTTTTCCCTTCACGATTATTTAGTCTTTCAATTTTAATTTTTTGGTTCTCTTTCCTTTTTCAACCAATAGCTTATTTTATTAACTCTTTTTAAAAATCTTTATTAATTTTCATTTTTGCACTTAAAGTCTATCCTTTCATTGTATTTCATTTTATTTTTGTATCTATATAAGTTTTTCTTCCTTTACAATTTTGGGATGTAGTTTCTTCCAAAAAAGAGACCAAAAATACACTCAGGATATAGTGTATTGCTCTGTTCTGTTCATCTGTCTATTTCTATTCCTTTTTTCTTTGTGTGTGTGTCTTTTAATTTTCATTTTTACAGTTACATTCTATTCTTCCACTATATTTAATTTTATGTTTATACATACATAAGTTTTTCTTTTACAATTTGGGGATCTAGTTCTCTAACAAAAACACCAAAATACACACAGGATCCAGTATATTGCTCTGTTCTGTTCATCTGTCTGATTATAGTCTCTTTTTATTTTTTTATTTTTTTTGATTTTGTGTCTTTTCTGATTTGTTTGGTGCATACTTCTCTAGGGTTGTTGTTGCCATTTTAATATTTTGTTTTCTTGTTCATCTATTCTACTCTGGACAGGATGACAAGATGGAAAAACTTACCTCAAAAAAGAGAACAAGAGGTAGTACTAACTGCTAGGGACCTAATCAGTATGGACATTAGTAAGATGTCAGAACTAGAGTTCAGAATGATGATTATAAAGTTGGGCTCAGGGCGACTGGGTGGCTCAGTGGGCTGAAGTCTCTGCCTTCAGCTCAGGTCATGGTCCCAGGGTCCTGGGATTGAGCCCCACATCGGGCTCTCTGCTCAGCAGGGAGCCTGCTTCCTCCTCTCTCTCTCTGCCTGCCTCTCTGCCTACTTGTGATCTCTGTTTTCTGTCAAATAAATAAATAATCTTAAAAAAAAAAAAAAGATACCAGTTGGGCTTGAAAAAACCATAAAAGACACTAAAGAATCTCTTTCTTGAGAAATAAAAGAACTAAAATCACAAAAAGTCAAAATCAAGAAGGCTTTTAATGAGATACAATAAAAAGTGGAAGTTCTAACTACTAGGATATATGAGGCAGAAGAGAGAATTAGTGATATAGTAGACCAAATGATGGAGAGTAAAGAAGCTGAGAGAGAGATAAACAATTACTGGATCCTGAGGGGAGAATTTGTGAGATAAGTGATTTTATAAAGCTAAAAAAATTAGAATAATTGGGATCCTAGAATAGGAAAGTGAAAGGGGGGTATACTGAAGCTAATTATAGCAGAGAACTTCTCTAATCTGTGGCAGGAAACAGGCATGCAAGTCCAGGAGGCACAGAGAACCCCCCTCAAAAATTAGAAAAAAAAAATAGGTCAACACCCTAACATATAATTGCAAATCTCAGAGACAACGGGAAAATCCTGAAAGCAGCTCGGGACAAGAGGTCCGTAACCTAGAAACATTCGACCAGCAGTAGGCCAAACCACAGAGACCGGGCACACCAGGAAGGACCGGCAGGATATATTCAGGATGCTGAATGAGAAAAATATGAGCCACAAATACTTTATCCAGTAATGATGTCATTCAAAATAGAAGGAGAGATAAAAAGCTTCCAGGACAAACAGAAACTAAAAGAATTTGTGATCACTAAACCAGCCCTGCAAGAAATATTAAAAGGGATCCCTTAAGTGAAGAGAGAGTCCAAAAGTAACACAGACCAGAAAAGAACAGAGACAATCTACAGTAACAGGTATACTTTGTATTACTTTACAGGTAATATAATGGCATTAAATTCCTATCTTTCAATGTTACTCTGAATGTAAATGGGCTAAATGCCCCAATCAAAAGACACAGGGTATCAGATTGGATAAAAATGAAGGACCCATTGATATGCTGTATGCAAGAGACTCATTTTTAGACCCAAAGGCACCTCCAGATTTAAAGTGAGGGGGTGGAAACCATTTATCATGGTAATGGACCTCAAAAGAAAGCTGGGGTAGCAATCCTCATGTCAGACAAACTAGATTTTAAACGAAAAACTGTAGTAAGAGATGTAGAGGGACACTATATCATACTTAAAAGGTCTATCCAACAATAAGATCTAACAATTTTGAATAGTTATGCCCCCAACGTGGGAGCAGCCAATTATAAAAACCAATTAATAACCAAAGTAAAGAAACACACTAATAATAATACATTAATAGTAGGGGACTTCAACACCCCAATCACAGCAAAGGACAATCATCTAACCAGAAGATCAACCAGGAAACAAGGGCTTTGAATGACACACTGGACCAGATGGACTTCACAGATATATTCAGAACATTCCATCCTAAAACAACAGAATACTCATTCTTCTCAAGTGCACATAGAACATTCTCCAGAATAGATCACATACTGGGTCACAAACCAAGTCTTAACTGATAACAAAAGACTGAGATTATTCTCTGCATATTTTCAGATCACAATGCTCTGAAACTTGAACTCAATCACAGGAGGAAATTTGGAAGGAACTCAAACACTTGGCGGTTAAAGAGGATCCTGCTAAAGAAAGATGGGTGAATGAGGAAATTAAAGAAGAATTTTTAAAATTTGAATGAACATTTGAATGAAAATGAAAAAACATTTGCTGTATCCTCTGGGATACAGCAAAGGCAGTGCTAAGAGGGAAGTACATTGCAATACAAGACTGTCTCAAAAAAATTAGAAAAATCCCAAATACACAAGCTAACTTTACACCTAAAGGACCTGAAGAAAGAACAGCAAATAAAACCTAAACCCAGCAGAAGAGAAATAATAAAGATTAAAGCAGAAATCAATGAAATAGAAACCAAAAGAATAGCAGAACAGATTAAAAAAAAAAAAAAAAAAAACTAAGAGCTGGTTCTTTGAAAGAATTAATAAGGTCAATAAATCCCAGGCAATCAAAAAGAAAAAAGACCCAAATAAATAAAATCATGAATGAAAGAGGAGCGATCACAACCAACAC
Organism: Mustela nigripes; assembly: GCF_022355385.1. Lineage (NCBI taxonomy): Eukaryota > Metazoa > Chordata > Mammalia > Carnivora > Mustelidae > Mustela > Mustela nigripes. Next base: position 41,443,156 of record NC_081570.1, read on the forward strand.
CAAAGAAATACAATCAATTATAAGAACATATTATGAACAACTATATGCCAACAAATTAGGCAATCTGGTACTTTGGTATTTACACTTACCAAAACTGAACCAGGAACAAATAGCAAGTCTGAACAGACCCATAACCAGCAAGGAAATTGAAGCAGTAATAAAAAATCTGCCAACAAACAAGAGTCCAGGACCAGATGGCTTTCCAGGGGATTTCTACCAAACACTTAAAGAAGAATCAATACCTATTCTTCTGAAGCTGTTTCAAAAAATAGAAATGGAAGGAAAACTTCCAAACTCTTTCTATGAGGCCAGAATTACCCTGATCCTAAAACCAGAGACCCCACCAAAAAGGAGAATTACGGATCCCTGATGAACATGATGCAAAAATTATCACCAAGATATCAGCCAGTAGGATCCAACAGTACATTTTTTTTAAATGTTTTATTTATTTATTTGACACAGAGAGAGAGTGTGTGCACACAGGAAAGGGAGCAGCAGAGGAAGAAGCAGGCTCCCCACTGAGCAGAGCGCCTAAAACGGGGGCTTAGTCCTGGCCTGAGCCAAAAGCAGATGCTTAACCAACTAAGCCACACAGGCACCCCAGGACCCAACAATATGTTAAAAGGATTATTCACCATTACCAAGTGGGATTTACTCCTGGGCTGCAAGGGTGGTTCAACATGTGATGTTGAAAATCAAGCAATGTGATACACTACATAAATAAAATAGAGGACAAGAACCATATGATCCTCTCAAAAGATGCAGAAAATACATATGACAAAGTATAGCAGGCTTTCTTGATTAAAACTCTTCACAGAATAAGGATAGAGGAATAAAATATCATAAAAGCCATATGAAAAGCCCACAGTGAATATCATTCTTAATGGGGAAAAACTGAAAGCTTTTTCCCTAAGGTCAGGAACACAACAGGGATGTCCACTCTCACCACTGTTGTTCAACATAGTACTAGAAGTCCTAGCCTCAGCAATCAGACAACAAAAAGAAATAAAAGGCATCTGAACTGGCAAAGAAGCCAAACTCTCACTCTTTTTTTTTTTTTTAAGATTTTATTTATTTATTTGATAGACAGAGATCACAAGTAGGCAGAGAGGCAGGCAGAGAGAGAGGAGGAAGCAGGCTCCCTGATGAGCAGAAAGCCCCATGGCGGGGCTCGATCCCAAGACCCTGAGATCATGACCTGAGCCGAAGGCAGAGGCTTTAACACACTGAGCCACCCAGGGCACCCACTAAGCCACCCAGTGAGAGTACACTCTCACTCTTTATAGATGACATGATATTCTGTGGAAAACCCCAAAAAGACTCCACCCCAAAATTGCTAGAAATCATACAGGAATTTGGCAAAGCGGCAGGATATAAAGTCAGCTACATTTCAGGGCACCTGGGTGGCTCAGTGGGTTAAAGGCTCTGCCTTTGGCTCAGGTCATGATCCCAGGGTCCTGGGACCGAACCCTGAATCAGGCTCTCTGCTCAGCGGGGAGCCTGCTTCTCTTCCCCTCTTGCTGCCTGCCTCTCTGCCTACTTGTGATCTGTCAAATAAATAAATAAAATCTTTAAAAAAAAATCAGCTGCATTTCTATATATTAGCAATGAGACAGAAAAAAGAGAAATTAAGAAGTCAATCTGTACCAACTGCACCAAAACCCACAAGATACCTAGGAATAAACCTAACCAAAGAGGCAAAGGATCTGTACTCAGAAAACTAGACAATACTCATGAAAGATAGGAAGATACAAAGAAATATTAAAATGTTCCATGCTCACAGATTGGAAGAACAAATATTGTTAAAATGTCTAAGCTACCTACAGCAATCTACACATTCAATGCAATCCCTATCAAAATACTATCAACTTTTTCCATAGCTGTAACAAATAATCCTAAACTTTGTAGAAACCAGAAAAGACCCCAAATAGCCAAAGGAAGGTTGAAAAAGAAAACCAAAGCTGGTGACATCACAATTCTGGACTTCAAGCTCTACTACAGAGCTGTAAGTATCAAAACAGTAAGGTACTGGCACAAAAACAGACACCTAGACCCATTGAAACAGAATAGAGAACCCAGAAATGGTCAACTCTGGTCAACTAATCTTCGACAGAGTAGGAAAGAAAATTCAATGGAAAAAGAAGTCTCTTCAACAAATGGTGTTGGAACACTGGACAGCCACATGCAGAAGAATGAAACTGCACCATTTTTTTATACCATACACAAAAAAATAGATTCAAAATGGATGAAAGACCTAAACGTGATACAGGAATCCATCAAAATCCTTGAGTATAACACAGGCGGCAACCTCTTCAACCTTGGCCACAGCTACTTCTTGCTAGACACATCTCCAAAGGCAATGGGAAACAAAGGCAAAAATGAACTACTGGGACTTCATCAAGATAAAAAGCTTTTTACACAACAAAGGAAACAGTTGACAAAATCAAAAGACAGCTGACAGAATGGGAGCAGTTATTTGCAAATGACATATCAGATAAAGAGCTAGTATCCAGAATCTATAAAGAATTTATCAAACTAAAAACCCAAAGAATAAATAATCTAATCAAGAAATGGGCAGAAGGCATGAACAGATATTCTGCAAAGAAGACATCCAAATGGCCAACATGAAAAAATACTCCATATATCACTAGGCATCAGGGAAATACAAATCAAAACCACAATGAGATAGATACCACCTCACACCAGTCAGAATGGCTAAAATTAACAACTCAGGAAACTAGATGTTGGGTGAGGATGCAGAGAAAGGGGAACCCTCCTACACTGTTGGTGGGAATGCTAACTGATGCAGCCACTCTGGAAAACAGTATGGAGGTTCCTCAAAAAGTAAAAAATAGAGCTACTCTACAACCAAGCAATTGCACTATTGGGTATTTACCCCAAATATATAAATATAGTGATCCAAAAGGGCACCTGCGCCCAATGTTTATAGTAGCAATGTCCAACTACGGAAAGAGCCTAGATGTCCATCAACAGATGAATGGATAAAGAAGATGTGGTATATATATACAATGGAATACTCTGCAGCCATCAAAAAACCTAAAATCTTAACTTTTGCAGACATGGATGGAAGTATAGGGTAATATACTAAGTGAAAGTAGTCAAGCAGAGAAAGACAATTATCCCTCTGATATGAGGAATTTGAGAGGCAGGGTGGGGGATAGGGAAGGAAAAAATGAAACAAGATGGGATAGGGAGGGAGACAAACCATAAGAGACTCTTAATCTCACAAAACAGACTGAGGGTTGCTGGGGGGTGGGAGGGTAGGGATAGGGTGGCTAGGTGTTGGACATTGGGGAGGGTATGTGCTATGGTGAATGCTGTGAAGTGTGTAAACCTGGCAATTCACAGACCTGTACCCCTGGGGCTAATAATACATTATATGTTAATAAAAAAATTTTTTTTAAAAGAAGATATGGTGTACCTATCTATCTATCTATGTACACACACAATGGAATACTACTCAGCCATCAAAAAATGAAATCTTGCCATATGCAATGACATGGATGGAACTAGAGAGTATTATGCTAAGCAAAATAAATCAATCAGAGAAAGACATTATCATATGATCTCACTCATATGTGGAATATAAGAAACAAAACAGAGGATCATAGGGGAAGAAAGGAAAAAAAACAAGACGAGAGGGAGACAAATCATAAAATAATCATAGGAAACAAACTGAGGGTTGCGGGTTGGGAGAGGGGTTAGGAGGGTGGGGTAACTAGGTGATGGACATTAAGGAGGGCATGTGAAGTAATGAGCAGTGGGTATTATATAAGACTGATAAATCACTGAACTCTACCTCTGAAACTAAGAATACATTATATTTTAATTAATCAAATATAAATAATAATAATTTTTTAAGTACTTTGGAATTTTTTATAATAGTGGTAATCACCACTATCATTTTTTGAATGTTTACTTTGTGATAATCACAATAATACAATGATAATAACAACAACACTATTAGTAATGACTAACATTCATACAGCATTCATTATATGCCAGGTACTGTTTTCTATGCTTTTACATATATTATCTTACCTTCACAATAAATTTATGAGGTAGAAACTCTAATTATCCCCATTTTACAGATATGGAAGCTGAAGTTAAACAGCTTGCCCAAGGTTACACTGCCAATAAATGGCAGAACTAGAATTAGAACCTAGGTGATAAAGTTCTAGAGTCTGTACTTTAACCACACACTAGTATACTGCCTCTTTAGCAAAGGTTAAATGAACAAATGAATGAATATGGCCTCACCAACAAAGAATGAAAACACCATGGGCGCCTGGTAGGCTCAGTGGGTTAAAGCCTCTGCCTTTGGCTCAGGTCATGATCCCAGGGTCCTGGGATTGAGCCCCACATCGGGCTCTCTGCTCATCGGGGAGCCTGCTTCCCCCCTCTCGCCCTGCCTGCCTCTCTGCCTACTTGTGATCTCTCTCTCTCTGTGTGTCAAATAAATAAATAAATAATCTTAAAAAAAAAAAAAAAAGAAAAGAAAAGAACGAAAACACCAGCTTCAGATCTAGAAAGCCAGGTGTTTTTGTTTTCCTTTCAAAATAACTTGAAGGGGTAGACTGTTAACCTTGTTACTAAAATCATCTACTTTGGTTGCCTGGGTGGCTCAGTCAGTGAAGCGTCTGCTTTCAGCCCAGGTCATAATCCCAGGATCCAGGGACTGAATCCCCGCAGGAGGCTCCTTGCTCATTAGGGAGCCTGTTCCTGCCTGCCGCTCCCCCAGCTTGTGCTCTCTCTCTCTCTCTCTCCCTGTCAAATAAATAAGTAAAATCTTAAAAAAAAAAAAAGAAAAATCACCTACTTCCCTGACACCACCCATGCATACACACATGCCAACGTGGAGCACTGGAAGACAGTCCAATTTCCTCAAGTGTCACATGCACAGCCACTTACCTTACGCCGCTATCTGCAAAGCTAAAGGCTCCCACATCCAGTTGCCCTTCCCCTAAAACATTAATTTTCGAGGGAGGGAGGGAGTGGAAAGGGACCACTTCTAAACACAGCATTCACATCAGAGTTCCCAAGTCCTTCGTCTTAAAATTGTTTTCATGAATGTAATCAGAAAAGTATTACCCACCCCTTCCTGGGCTGATGAAACAAAAGGTCAAGTGCCAGAGCTGGCAGCCAAGCTTCTAAAACAAGCAACACTGTACCTGGGAGGTAGAATAACACAGTGGCCAAGAAAGGAGAGTCTCTCTGCAGTGGAGCAGACCTGGGCTGGAAGCCTAGTTCCATCCTCTGACTATTTTCACAAATGCAAAATATAACTAACAAATTATCCCATAGGGTTATTGTGACTGTGCACAGTGTGGAAGGTGAATACTTCTGATGTGCCAAATTTTTATTCCAGAGACTTGACAAAGTCATCCATCTCTGTTTCAGGCTGGAGAGCACATGAACGGCCCCCATTAACAGCCTTCTCATTTCTCCTGTGAAGTCTTCAAAGGAGTTTCTGCAGTCAGAGGCAGGAACGGTGTCCTGGTTAAAAGGACAACCTCTGGGATTTCTATCCCAGAGAGTCCATTTACTGGCTGTATGATCCCCCGACTCCTTACCCCATTTTAGGTTCTTCATCTGTGAAATGAGGATGATGAAAAAAAGTATTACCCATCTTAGAGGGTATCATGAGGATTAAACCAGTCAAAACACGAAAAATGCACAGTACAGTGCCTGGAATATAGTGAATGTACAGAAAATGTTAGTCATTACAATTCCCCCACTGGTGACATATTCCAAATTTTTATGACAAAGAGAACAACAAAATTATAGTTGACCCTTAACAGCATGGGTTTGAACTGCATGAATCTACTTATACAAGGATTTTTTTTTTTTTACAGTACGGTACTATAAATATATTTTCTCTAGGCTACTTTATTATATAAAAACATATAACATAAAAATATGTGTTATTGATTATGTTATTGGTAATGCTTCTGGTCAACAGAAAGCTATCAGTAAAGTTTTGGAGGAGTTATATGCTGACTGAATATGGAGTGTGGGGGGATCAGCACGCCTAACCCCTGTGTTGCTCAAGAGTCAACGGTATTTGAGAACATTCTGTTAGAGCTGAAAGGACTCTTTGGAATTATATATAGTTTAATACTCTCATTCAGTAAAGAGTCCCCAGGGAAGACCAGAGCTGGCTACCTGGTCTGACCAGCATTAAAAAGCAGGCCTCCTGGGGCACCTGGGTGGCTCAGTGGGTTAAGCCGCTGCCTTCGGCTAAGGTCATGATCTCAGGGTCCTGGGATCGAGTCCCGCATCGGGCTCTCTGCTCAGCGGGGAGCCTGCTTCCTCCTCTCTCTCTCTCTGCCTGCCTCTATGCCTACTGATCTCTCTCTGTCAAATAAATAAAGTCTTAAAAAAAAAAAAAAAAACCTTTAAAAAAAAAAAAAAGCAGGCCTCCTGATTCCCATCCAGTGCTCACAGTACACCACCATACTTCCTGTTCTTAATGAAAAAGTAGAGTCTTTTAGTCTCTCCTCTCTGCAAACCAACAGGCCACCTTCTGGAAACATTTGGGAATAAATCTCAAACTATCAAGATTTTCAGGAACCCTGCTTCAGCTAACACATTTTGGGGAGGTGGAGGAGGTGGGCTATAATTTATTTCCAAAGAAATACCCAAGAAACACAAAAAACCAAAAGTTTGAAAAATTATTAATTCCTTTCAGAACAAATAAATACTCTCCCTTGGGAGGGCGTAATAATACTAACTAAATACTTTCTAAGTTTGTAACATAATATGAAGTGCCTATCATCTTTTTCATTTAATCCTCACAACACAGCCCTCCTGCCTCAAGTCCCCGCCCCTCCACCGCCTACAGTTACGGGGTATTCCCCTGCTCCCAGTACATACACAGTCTACGCAATTGCTTGCTTACTTGTCTGACAATCTTCAGACTGTAAGCTGAAAAAAGACAGGGATCTCAATGATCAGGTACTATTCATTTCTTCTTCTGACAACTCTTCCTAAGCATGAATGAGACACAAATGGTCCCAGCTTACTGTGGCAGACTATACTTCAATAATATCTCTCACTCCACGTGCTTTTTCTTACAAAGTTACCTCAATATTCCTTCCATGGGTGTCATTCCTCTTGAACATGCCCTTACAGTAGAATCGATGCTATGTGACTTTGTAAGGCCAGATGACAAAAATGCAACGCATTTCCTCTTTGTTCTCTTGGGGCGGGCCCTCTCAGAATACAACTGTCATACCGGGAGGAAGCCCACACCTAATCCCTGAAGAAAGACCACAGGGAGAAGTAACCTGCTCAGCTGAGGCCCCAGACACAGAACCAAGGGACATACCTTTCCCACCATGCCTTGTTTGAATTTCTGGCCCACAGAATCATGAGCATAATAAAATGATATCCTCACACCACTAAATTTGGGTGTAGTTTATTATACAGCAATGGCAATTGGAACCACCACACATGACTTAATGTCTAACAAGGAATAAAGATACTAAATAGGTGACTCCAAGATACTGCCTACACCCAACAGTAATAAATTAGTTGCTAAGTATCCGAGGTAGTTACTATTATGCCCATTTTGCAGATGAAGAACCAAGCTTTGAAAGGTTAAGCAACTTGTCCTAAGCCTTTCACATGGTCAATAGCAGAATGAAATAAAACTCAAATCTACACTCACATTCCTAACACCACATTCTGTCTCCCTTGGTACTTACAATTTTGTGCTAAATATACAGTAATCTGTTTTAAAATGGGATTGTCAGTATTGAAAACATTCTGGCCCAGTAGAATTCACCAAGCGGTTTCATCACTGAGATGGAAACCTACATATCACCTTCTCAGAGAAGCCTTCTTTGGCTTCTAGCTCATGTAATGCTGGCTCCCTTAACCTCCCCAGCCATCCTACTCCATCACGGTTTCATTTTCTTCATGGCACTTATCCCTAGCGGAAATTACCTTGCTTCTTAATTTGTTCTTGTTCATGTGTCCACTCTCTGTATCTCTCACTTGAATATAAACTTTGTGAGAACAGGAACCTTATCCATCCTGTCCACTGCTATATCCCCAGTGCCTAGGGCAGTGCCTGGAATACAGCAGGGGTTCAAAAATTAATTATTTGCTGGAGTGACCATATTCAGGTACACTGAATGTCCACCTACCAATAAATATGCAAATAGGGAGGATACAGAAGAATTTAAAACAGCAGAGCTGCATCAGAATCATTCCATCCAGTAAGGTCCATACAAAAAAAGGAGGGAGAAGGGAATCCATGCTACCACTCTTCCACTTAGCAAAAGCACAAACCCAGAGCTTCAAGAAGATGTAGGGAAGGGGATGGAGCAGGGGGTCACACCTCCCATCCCCTATTCATAACCACCGTTCCCTCCCTTCGCAAAAAAATACAGTTTCTTGGGGCGCCTGGGTGGCTCAGTGCGCTAATGCCTCTGCCTTCGGCTCAGGTCATGATACCAGGGTCCTGGGATCCAGCCATGCATCAGGCCCTCTGCTCAGCGGGGACCTGCTTCCTCCTCTCTCTCTCTCTCTGTCTCTGCCTGCCCCTCTGCCTACTTGTGATCTGTCAAATAAATAAATAAATAAAATCTTTTAAAAAAAAATACAATTTCTTCAAATACATTGACTGAAGCACACCAAGGACAATTGTTAGTTACCCTCTAACATCAGAACTTCTACCCTTCATCTGGCCTTTCTTTATATACCAGTCACACCTTCCTGGTATGGAAGGCCCAGTCTCCCCAAGACCTGTACATAAGAGACAAGAACCCAACTCTTCAGGGAAGAGGTAAGTGTGGGGATCTCAGAGCCAAGGAAAGATCTCTGTATATGCAGGTGTCCAGAGGCCCTATTTCTTCCGGAATAAGTGACTGAATGTTCCTGAGGGCTTACCAAGTGCTAGGGACGTATGCTGGACTCTTAAACATGCTTTCCCTAATTGAAGGGTCATTCCTTACTTCCAACCCAAGAATTTAGGGAGGCTTCCAGCACAACTCCCTCATCTCAACATTCCCCAGACCCGCTATTCCCTACCCTCAAGAAATCCTCAAATCTAGGAGCGGTTAGGGAGGATAGTAAGAATCCTGGCGTGGCCGAAGAGATAGAACGGGAGGAGAATCGTGTTAGCACAGGAGGGTTATACTGGGCTGGGCCCAGTATGAGAAAAGATTAAGATAAGAAGTTGGTCTGACCCTTTCCAAGCCCAATATGTCCATCAGAAGAGGTGACGAGAAGCAGGAAACTGAAGCCCAGCAAACAGGTGGCCCCGAGATGAGACCGCAGCTCCATGGAAGTAGATGCGCGGGGCCCCTGGGCTGAGCAGACGGGCGACGACCAGAGTGCTTAGCAGAAGGTCCGCGCCGTTCCCCAAGTGCGGCTCAGCCCAACCCCTCGCGTTCCCAGATTCTCCCCCCTCCCCGCGCCTCCGTAACCCTGGAGGAAGTGATGTTAGACGGATGTGGGTGGTGCCTCCGGGGCCCGGTTTGAGATGGAGTAAGTTTAAAGGTGCAGATCACGTAGAAGGGTGTGGGAGTTGCTCTCCAGCGCAAGCTGCTTCCCCTGAATTCTGGGTGTTCGGTCGGAAGACCGGGAGGGAAAAGGTGGAGGAGATAGCAGGGGTGGCGTATGGGAAGAGGGCTCGGGAGAACCAGTGCTGTTTGCGTCGGCCTGCAAGCGAGCCCCTCCCCCCCAAGAACCGCTGCACTTAATATTCACAGAGCTAATTATTGATCGGTGAAGTCAGCAGTTCCCAACAGTGGGCGCGTTGCCATTGGCCTCCCCTTTCTTGCTCTGAAAAAAAAAAAAAAAAAAAAGACTAGACAACCGGATTTCATTCTTAAGTTCCTGCCCGGGCCACGAGACCTGGCAAACCTGTTCTGCAGTGCCTGGTCTTGAGCCTTAACAAGAATGCCCTTTTCCTGCTGGAGAAGCAGCGCTGGACTTATTTTTCCTTGCAGCCGCAGTTCTTCCACTCAGGGATGATGCAACCAACTGATGCAAGCTCCGAGAAAACCAAACTTCGGATCTCTTATTGCAAAACTGATCTAGCTCTTCGGGGAACCAGAACAAAAGTCACTGCAGGCATTTAAAGCGTAAAGCTTTTCTGGTTAAATCTGCTTGTCTAGTTGTTTTTAAACTTTCTGGGTTAATTATTTCTTTCTCAGTTTTGTTTTGTTTTGTTTTTTAAACAACAAACAGGTCAAAATTTCCCGTCTCCTCGCTCAGTGACTGGCTGAGTCTCCATACTAATGAGTCCGCACTAGTTGAGTCCGACAGTGCGGAGTTAATGCTTGGTGAAAGATACGTGACAAAAGTACACACCCAAACAAAAATACACACCTCTTTTTTATTAGAATCCCTACAAATTTGTAGGCACAGACACAATGGAATTCTCAGGAGACTGCAAGCTCCAGAATGCAGTGCGGCCACCTGCACCTGCCGCATTTCTATTGGGAGGCGCAGAGCAGCCTGGGTTTTGTAGTTCATAAATACGGTCCCCGGGATAGGCTGCTCCTGTGAGAGAGAGAGAGAGGCGGAGCTGCTTGTATCACGTGGGCCCCGCTCCCGCCGCCGCTGTTGCCGTCGTCTTTCTCTGTCTCGACTGAGGCAGCCATCTTGCTCTTGCCGCGTGCTGTTGTTGGAGGACCCTCCCTGCTTCAGGTGAGACCCCCGGCGGTCCCGCCACTCCACGGCCATAGGCCGCTGCGCACGGTCTCCCCCCGCCCTCTTCTTCCGACACCCGCCAACCACTCGGGCTGCCACTTCCGCCGTGGCGCGCCGAGTGGGGGCGGAGGCGGCTGGTTTGGCATGTCGGTTACCGGCGGCGCAGCTGGGGGTCGGCACCTGAGGGAAGGTCCCCAGCACCACCGCTCCCTGTGGGGGCCCGCGCTGTTGCCGCCCAGATTCAGTCCCAGGAGGCGGGTGGTCCCCCGCCTCTCTCCCGTTACTCTTTTATTCACAACAACAGTGCTGTGACAACAGCTATCTGTTGTCGTCTCCTTCGATCCTCCCACTCTACAGATAGGGAAACTGAGGTTAGCAGCCCCCGGCCCCGAAGCGCTTGGGACTGAATTCCGTTGCAGCTCTCTTCACCTCGTAATGGCAGTATTTGTTTACAGTTCTGTTCCCTCCCTGAGAAATTGCCTTGACCATCTCGATAGCCCCATCACACTGCTTGAAGCATAGTAGGCTGTCAGGAAATTGATTGACCGACGGGCACCCTGTTACACAGCTAGTGAATGGCGGTTTCAACTTCCGTTCCCACGTTCTTTTCACTTACACCATAGCTGTCCCCTCGGGAGTGGTAACAATAGTTACCAGTTTTTGAGTATCTACAGTGAGGCATACCCTGTGCTCAATAACTTAACCTTTAATCCTTAAAACAACCGTATGAGATGTGTGGTGTTAAAACCTTTTCTAACGCAGAAGGAACACAAGTTCAGAAAGTAAAATGCCTTTCCAAAGTCCTAAGTAGTAGAACCTTGAGCCTTTTGATTCCAAAATTTGTGCCTCTCTTAGAGATACCCCACATAATAAAAAGTTAGGACTAAAGGTTGAAGTTATTTTATCCGTGTGTAAACATGATATGTAAACATGGTGAAAGTGCCTACCATAATGCTTAGAACTTAGGCACTCAATAAATACTGATTATAATCTCATTATTTACACCTTTCTTGAGTCCTTGAGTAAAGGATTAAATGACCCTAGGTTCCCCAAGGAAGAATTCAGTAACTTATGTTCTTAGGAAGTTACTTCTGCCTTTTGGGTCTAGGAAGTGACTTCTCCCTTTTGGACCCTCATTTCCAAATCTGTTAAATTAGGAGAGAGATGGATCTATTTTATTTGTTTACAATTTATTTCTACCCTACTGTTGCTTGCAGGTATTTGAGATGGCCTCACATACAAAACAGAAATAATGGGTATAATGAAGTAAAGGTTGATTGAGGAATAGGGAATTAAATGAAGTGATCTTTGAGGTCTAGTTTAGATTCTGAGCTTGGCATCTCATCTCTCATAGACTGAGTCCAATCCTCTTTACTACTTCAACTCCACACACTCCAACATGCTAGTGGACAAAGGACAACCTTTCACCCTCCTCCCTCCCCCATGAGTTTACAACTTCCCTAAAATGGTTTTTCTCTGAGATAAGTTTTGGGAACAAGTTTTCTGTTGTACTGATTACATAGAATGGAATCTGTTCTTTCATCTACACATTGATATAGAGTTAATTTTGGTTTTGCTTTTGTTTCAAACAAGTCAAGGCTCTTCATCTTGACTTCAGTCTCCTGTCTTCCATCTCTTCTCTTGGGGATTGGTACTTCAAAATGCAGAAGAGTCTCAGATTTACCGTGCCTAGTTCTAATATTTTCACTTAGCCCCTTTTTTGTAAAAAAAATTTTGGGTTCTTTGTTAGTTCACTGTACTTTTGGGGCCATGTTACTTTGGGGAAAGTGAATATTTGTCCTTTTCTGTGGATATTGAATATAGACATTGGAATTTGCATCAGCAATTTTTAAGTTTGTGGGTCTGTGGCTGAGTTGAGATTGTCACACACCTAAGCCTTCTGGCTTTGTATTCCTCCTGTAAAGGAGTTTGTAGCTGCTGAGCATTGTGATACAGCGATGGGCAAAGATTGAGGAATCATAAATTCTGAATGTTGTTTGGGAGCTGGACTTTATTTAGCTTGAAGCATGTGTATATACAGGTTACTGCTAAAGTCCAGTGTCAGAATACAGAATAGTGCTTATATAATCTTCGATTCTCTTTCATCTCTGAAAGACATTATCTTTGTCATGTGAATGATAATTATAAAGCAGTTAGAGAATTGGCCATAAAAGTTTTTATTCCCTCTCTCAAATCTTAGTAATAATCTATTGGTCCACAGAACAAGTAAAACAAGATTTTTAACCTTGGCTTTTTTTTTTTAATTGTTATTATTAAAGATTTTTATTTATTTATTTGAGAGAGGGAGGGAGAGAGAGCATGAGCAAGGGAGAATCACACTCCCCACTGAAGAGGGATCCTGAAGCAGGGCTCAATCCAGGGACTTGGGGATCATGACCTGATCCAAAAGCAGACAATTAACAAGCTGAGTCACCCAGATGCCCCTTAACCTTGGCTTGTATTTGTTTATATAGTGTGGAATGTTACAACCCATTATAAATTTAAGAACTGTTTTCTTTAGTAGGAATATCACTGATCAGATTAGGATTTATGACTTTACAATTTTCTTAGAATTTTCAAAATCAAAATTAGCCTTAAAAAGCTTATATTTAAGAATTTCCTCCTCCCAAACACACAAAGATTTAGAATTAATGTAGCAGAGATTTTTTTTTTAATCAAATTGTGCAGTGAAGCATTTTACCGTGTATGCAGGAATATCTTGACAAGTGTGACATACTATATCAGTGCAAAATATTGAATGAACTCTGTGGAAGGGGCTGCTAAAGTGCTGAATGTCTGAAAAATCTGGCTCTCTTTTCCTGTTATTAACATACCATCTGACCTTGAATAGAAGATATGACTACCTCATATCTTGACAGCTAGACAGCCTATTGTTGAATTTCTTCTTTGTCCAGGTTTCTTTGGGGGGGGTCTATTTATGGTTACAAGGTTATATATGGTTCATTTATGATTTGGGAGGAAAAAGTCTGCTTAAAGGTTGTGCTAATAACATTTGGTAACTGCTCTGCTGTAAAAATCTCTGGGGGAAAAACTGGCTTGTCTAGAGATTTTATAATTGGGTAGGTTTTACTGAATGCCAACGAAATGAATTTTGATGTGGGGTTTGTTTGTTTTTTTTTTTAAGATTTTATTCATTATTTCAGAGAGAGAGCATGCACATGAGCAGGGGGGAAGGGTAGAGGGAGAGGAGGAAGCAGGCTTCCCACTGAGCAGGTCACCTGACCTGCAGGCCTCCATCCCAGGACCCTGGGATCATGACCTGAGCTGAAGTCAGATTCTTAACTGCTTAACCAACTGAGCCACCCAGGAGCCCCATGAATTTTGTTTTTAAGGAGGGATCTTCAAATAGGTAACTTTGAGTCCCATTCTGTTTTCTGTTCGTATGTTTGTCTCCCTTGTGGTCTTATTTAATTTTGGTTCTCTTAATATCTGGTTTATAAAGCTAGAACGAGTTATTAATACTTATTAAGAATATAGAGACAGTATTAATATGATCATGATGGTGACGCATATTGCAAGCCTAGTGAGCCAGAAGGTACTGTTGCATAAACAGTTATTTTATTTTGGTAAAACAGTGACTTTAACAAATCTATTTTTCCCCCCCTAGATTTACCAACAGCATGAATCAAGAAAAGTTAGCCAAACTTCAGGCTCAGGTCCGGATAGGGGGCAAGGTGAGTGTGGCATAAGAAAAATTGAGAGGAAAATGTATTATTGCCAGATAGTAGTATTATTTTGGATTTGTGGTCATTGAAAATTTTAAATCTTTTATCAAGATCAAACCACATTCCAATTTGAAAATAACTGTCTAGATTTAAAAGAGATAACTAGAAAACTTCTGTCTGGTGGTGCAATGGAAATAGCCACCTTTGTTTGAATCCTCTTAACATCTGGTAGTTATGTGACATGAACAAGTTATCTGACCTTGTTAGGCTTCCATCTTTCCATCTGCAGAACAGAAATAGATGCATCTGAGGATTAAAGTAATACTTTTGAAATGCCTAACATGGTGTCTGGCACAGCATGCATACTTAATAAATGATAGCGATTGTTATGTTAGACTCCTTTGCAGGGCATCCCAGATGTTGAGGTTACCTCATCTTGACTGGATATACCTACTTGTACAGTTAGGTTTATTAGGTTTAACTAGAAATGCTCAAGCTGATTGTATGTTTTGTTCATTGCTAGGTTTTCCTCCCAAATTCCTGCCTGTTCTTCTGTGTTGGTCAATATGAGCACAGACATTCTTATTCCATGTACTTTGAAGCCTGAGGAAGAGTTCATCCTGAGAATCTTTGATTCCCTTCAGTTCTAGCCCCCAGCTTAAGGAGAGTACTCTGCCCTTATCTCTGCCCAAAACAATCTTCGAAAAAGGAAAAGTGAGAATAGTACTCAGTTCAGACCTGGGAAGAGGGTAGGTAGGTCACTTATGTAGCAGCTTTACTTTTCATTTACTATGATGGTAACCATATCTCCTAGGGAAGGAGATAGTAGGGGAAGGGAAGAAATGACTTATTTTCTCCTTCCATAGTGATACAGCTATAGGACTCTGGAGTCATATTAACACATTCATGTAACCAAAGTGGTCACATTGTAGCATCAAGTATAAGGTAATGAACCAATGCAAAAACTAGGGATATTCAGGAGCCATAGAATGTACCTGGAAGAGCTTGGTTCAGCACTTTACATATTTTAAACCAGGTGGTAAATAAAACTAGTTTACTATGTACCTACTATGTTCCAGACACATAGTAGAGAAACTACTCAAGATTTTCTTCTCTTGACACAGCTTAGCTTGGAAGGGAGACATGCTCACAATTACACTACAGAATAATAAATGTTAAAATGAGGTACAAGATGCTCTTGCCTAGGAGGGACAAGGAAGTCATCACTGAGCTGAGATTTGGAGAACAAGAATTTATCACTGTTTAGATAGGTGAGGGTAAGTGGGTAGAGGGAAAAGGGGATTGTCATTCTCATGCTTGCTAAGGCACTTAAGATGCTGTGATAGCTTGGCGCTTAATGGAATGGCTTGCTTTAGTTTGGTATGGTTAGAGTTTAGACTGTATAATGGATAAAGAATGGTAGAAGATGAAACAACCAGGGAATTGGGGGTTGTATCAGAGTCTTATATGCCATACTATGGCGTATGGGATTTTTTTTTTTAAGATTTTATTTATTTATTTGACAGACAGAGATTACGAGTAGGCAGAGAGGCAGGCAGAAAGACAGGGAAGCAGGCTCCCTGCTGAGCAGAGAGCCCGATGTGGGGCTCGATCCCAGGACCCTGGGATCATGACCTGAGCTGAAGGCAGTTGCCCAACCAACTGAGCCACCCTGGCATCCATGGAGTATAGGATTTTATAGGCAGGGAGCAACTATTGAAAGATTTTAAGAACAATCATTTTAGAACGATAGGTGCTGGCAACATGGAGAAAGGAATGAAATGAAAGTTTGGCATAGAGGAGAACAGTTGAGAGACTGCTGCTTTGGTATATGGAACACAAATTTGGGAGTTGGAATGACATAATTCATATGAAGAGAAATAAAGATTAGGTAGATGGTGGTACCCCCAGCTATAAAACTTAGGAAATATAGGAGGAATAGTTTCATGGACTCAAGCTTTTAGACATGTCAAATTTGAGGTACCTGAGAATCATTTCATTTGAGGCATACACCAAGCAGTTGAGTTGCCCCTGAGTTAGGAACATTTCTCAAATAAATGACCATCTGTGAAAATAGTCACCTCTAGTCTATCCTTCAACAACTGGATTTTGTCACAACCTTTGCTGCTACTCACAGAACATTCTTCCACTCCCTCCAGCATTGCTGAGGCTGAAGCCCCTGCCTACTCTCTATATAGCTGATTCCCTGAGTACTTCAGGAGGTACCCAGAGATGGAAAACTCTCTTCCTTTCCTCCTTCCAGGACTCAGAAAGATTTAGCCCTCAATGCTTAGGCTTCTTTTGGTAACATTTTATTTTTGCTTTAGGTTATATTTTCTTTTAAATTGGTCCCGGAATTTATTTTAAATAGTTTTTCTTTTCTTTCTTTCTTTCGTTTTTTTTTTTTTTTTTAAGATTTTATTTATTTATTTGACAGAGATCACAAGCAGGCAGAGAGGCGGGCAGGGCGGGGTGAAGGTAGGTATGCACCCTGCTGAGCGGAGAGCCCCATGTGGGGCTTGATCCCAGGACCCTGAGATCATGACCTGAGCCAAAGGCAGAGGCTTAACCCACTGAGCCACCCAGATGCCCCTTAAATAGTTTTTCAGGGGAAATATATATCTAAAGTTTCAAAGTATCCATTTAGAAATGAGCTCTTTCTATCTCAGTGAATAGTATAATTGTCAAACTATTTGCTCAGGCCGATATTCTGAGCATCATTCTAGATTCCTTTTTTCCTCATATCCCACGTCCAATCCATCAGTTCTTCTGAGAGTCTAAGCTCTCACCATCTCCACTGCCAAAACGCCTTTATCTCTCATCAAGACTACTGCAGTAGCTTCCTGATTGATCTCATTATAGTTCATTATCCACAGCAACTTTAGTCATCTGTAAAAATCATAAATGAGATCAAATCATTCCCATGCTTAAAACCTTTGTATTACAATTAGAATAAAATCCAACTCCTACCCATGGCATTCTAGGCTACGTGATTTGGCCCTTTCCTATCTTTCTGATTGCATTTTCCTCCTCCTTCCCCTTTGTACACTCTGCCAAAACCATGACTGACCTGTTTTCTCTCTGTAGAAACAATAGGTTCGCTCGTTTCATTCTGCTTGGATCTCAGCTCATAATGTCACCTCTTCAGAGAGTCCTCCCTGAACAATAAAGTACTGCTCTGCGCCCACCCAATAAATACTCTTAGTACTGTGCTGGGGTTTTTTGCCTTAATACCCGTATCCCATTTGAAAAGATCTAATTCATTCATGTATTTATTGACTTTTCCATCCCACTGTAATGTATTTTCCTTGAAGTAAGAACTGGATTGTTTTCATTCCTAGAATCTAGGAATACTCAGTTGTAGGCATATGATTCTTAATTATGTCAGAATCTTCAAAGTTTCAGAATATCTTTAGATTTAACTTTATTGTCAGGGGGTGGTAGGTACTATAAAAAAGCATTCCTTGTAATATTTGGAAGTTGTCATAAAACACAGTTGTATTGTTTTATTATTGAAAACTTTTAAAACATGATATGTGGAAATGATAAATGGATATTAGAAAAAATAAGAACTGACTAGAACTGACTGTCAAAAATCTGGGTTAGGCTAACACAACTCTGAGCAGTCTTCTTGGTCATTAGTATTAAGTCAGCAATTTCTTATGTGGGTTTTAATTAGAGTATTGGGAATAGGAAGACATGTGACTGACTATACCTGCCAAGATGCAAAGCATCCTAACACTTCTGTTTGGTTATTTTTCAGGGTACAGCTCGCAGAAAGAAGAAGGTGGTACATAGAACAGCTACAGCTGATGACAAAAAACTCCAGAGTTCTCTAAAAAAACTGGCTGTGAATAATATAGCTGGTATTGAAGAGGTATGGTCATTTTGTAAATGGTTAAATTATGTGAACAAATAGCACATTGATAGATAATTATCTACACTTTTCAGATGAGAAATATCAGCTTAGAAGAATCAGGTATTGTCAGCCAGGTGTCCGAAGGACTAGGTATTGAATTTGCTTATTGTATAAAAATGGATGATCAAAAAAAATGATTTTAGTTGACAGATAAGGAATTCCTACTTTTCTGTCTCAAAGAATTTGGCATATGTGACAAAATTATGGAACTGCTTTTAAATTTTCATGTAAAATAAGTTATTTTTTCCTAATAATATAGAAATAAACTCCAAGATTTCTTCAAATAAGGTGGATTTTTTTTCCCTTTCTGCTCAACAGTATCTTTTTATTACCTCAATCAAGAAGCTCTAGCAATAGCTTTACATGGATTGGATTTCTTATTAGACCTTTTCTGGAAATTATTGGTTAAATTTTTTAAATCATCTCATTATATTTTGGTGATACTACTTTTCTTAAATATGAAGCCAAAGGATGTTATTTCAAAAGATGCGCAAGAAAAATGATAACATCAGCTCTTTATGACCTGTTACCATCTAAATTCACTTCTACCTGATAATTCCATTTCTGATAGTAAATTTTTTAAATTTTCACTGCCATAAATTAAATTGAATGTTTAAGTTAAATTATATTTAATATCATTACTATGTGTGGTACCACCTCACAATTTTTAACAGATCATTCGTGCCCATGTGCTATAAAACAGATCAGAGATAATGTGGAGGCAAGGATCACTAATAAATAGCAGACTATCAGAGAAGATGCAGTGAAATGGCCACATGTTCCTCCTACTGTGCATATATGAATAAATATTAACACATCATTTAAGTCTATTTTGTACTTTCAAAATTAGTATACTGATAAAATGGTAGAAAATGTAAGACACATGTATCTTTCTTCCTTTTTGCTTAATGTACCTGTGCATTTCTACTCTGATAAAGATTAGAACTTCATTTGCAAGTCTTGAAATTAAGCATTTTATATGCATTTTTTTCTTCTGAGCTATTGTAAGTTTTTATATATTTTTATTGACCTCAAAATAATTCTCAGAGAGATCATTCTCTTTATCTGGGATATATATGAGGAAAAAACTGTCTAAACCTCTCTTTAAAAAAATCCAAATAAATCTTGGTTAAAAAAAAGAGTAAGTTGCAATAATAGACAATAACTCTGATAACTTAAACAACTTTTTTTTTTTAAGATTTTATTTGTTTATTTGACAGAGATCACAAGTAGACAGAGCAGCAGGCAGAGAGAGGGGGGGAAGCAGGCTCCCTGCTGAGCAGAGAGCCCAATGTGGGGCTTGATCCCAGGACCCTGAGATCATGACCTGAGCTGAAGGCAGAAGCTTTAACCCACTGAGCCACCCAGGCGCCCCTTAAACGTAAACAACTTATAAATGTTCTGGCCATCTTACAACCTTGCATACATTTCTACTCTCTGAATCCCCCTACCCCCTCCCTGCCCTGCCACCTCAGCACTACTGACATTTTGAACCAGCTGGTTTTTTAAGAATTTTTTTTTTTTCGATCACAGGACACTGGGATCATGACCTGAGCCAAAGGCAGAGGTCTTAACCCACTGAGCCACCCAGGCGCCCCTTTTTCCAGGTCTTAATGCAGGCATTATTTCTCCCAGAAGCCTTCCTGGTAACACACTTAACACATTTGCGTAAAGAAGGGTCAGATGCTTTTCCTGTGTGCCTTTATAATGTCCTGTATTTATTTTATTATAGCATTTATTAAACTGTGGTGTGAATTCCTTTTGTAGCTACTACTGATGGCATTTCTAGCTTTTTGAGGAGTCATAGCACAGAAAATTAATGCTACTGGGGCGCCTGGGTGGCCCAGTTGGTTAAACGTTAAACTTCAGGCCCTGGATCATGAAGAGTCCTGGGATCATGCTCAGCAAGGAGTCTGTTTGCCGCTCCCCCTGCTCCTTCTGTCTCAGTCACTGTCTCTCTCCCTCTCTCTCCCCTTCCCTCCCAAATAAATCTCTAAAAAAAGAAAAGAAAATTAGTGCTACATAATAAGCACATACACACACTCATTGCACCCCAACCCTGTATGTGTGTATGATGTCTTCCAGCCCTCACAGACTGGTTAAAGAGAAAATATGCATAAAGATCATCAACAATGTAAGGTAACAGCTATAAAATTTCTGAATATTTGAAGCTAAGATGGGAGGAGTTTTACTTTTTTCCTTTTTCCCTCTTTCTAAAATTGGTTTTTGAGAGCTAACATACTTGTACTTTATATAACACTTGGCAGATTTTGTGTAGGAATATCTAGTATACTATATATAACCTAGCTTGCCTCAAACATTATGTTTGTGTTACTAAGTTTAACGTAGAGTTTTTTTCAAAAAATTTTTAAAGAAAACGATGACACACATTTGGTTTAAAAACAGCTCTTGGAATTAAATGTAAACATGAAGGGGCGCCTGGGTGGCTCAGAGGGTTAAGCCGCTGCCTTTGGCTCAGGTCATGATCTCAGGGTCCTGGGATCGAGTCCCGCATCGGGCTCTCTGCTCAGCAGGGAGCCTGCTTCCCTCTCTCTCTCTCTGCCTGCCTCCGACTGCTTGTGATTTCTCTCTGTCAAATAAATAAATAAAATCTTTAAAAAAAAAAAATGTAAACATGAAAAGGGGAACCTGGGTGGCTCAGTGGGTTAAGCTTCTGCCTTCGGCTCAGGTCATGATCTCAGGGTTCTGGGATTGAGCCCTGCATCGGGCTCTCTGCTCAGCAGGGAGCCTGTTTCCTCCTCTCTCTCTGCCTGCCTCTCTACCTACTTGTGATCTCTATCTGTCAAATAAATAAATAAAATTTTTTTAAAAAATATAAACATGAAAAGTTGTACAGAAGTTTTCAGAAACACTAAGCTATGAAAAAAATATATCAGCATAGAAGAAACACATTAATTACAATTTTGTCATCTTTTATTTGGAATGTCTGAAACTTGTTTCAGAGTGCCGAATTCTGGGGCACCTGGCTGGCTTAGTCAGTAGAGCAGGGAACTCTTGATCTTGGGGACATGAGTTTGAGCCCCACGTTGGATATAGAGTTTACTTTAAAAAAAAAAAAAGTCCTGACCTTTGAGGAAAGTACTCTTTCTGTTTTTCAGCACTTTTAGAAAAACAGATAAAAACTTCCAAAAAGAGAAGACACCATTGCCATTCTTGTAAAACAAAAAATAATATTACTGTGTTTTCTGTACTTAGACCTTCAAAACATCAAACAAGTAGAAAGTATTCAGTTTGGTGGGTGGGGAACAGGGAAATCAGTGATGGATTCCAAAAATTCATGGAATATACTTCTGCCAAGTAAAGTTCTAATCTTACTTTCTAAGTTGTTGGTATTGGTGATTTTTTTTCCCTCTCCCAAAGTTTAATTTATGTACTCTTTAGAAACTTTAAAAAACTGAAGGACTATTTGGATTAAGACAAGCTTCTCTGGTCTTTGATGTATTCATTAGTTTGTTGATTTCGTATAATAAATTATAAGTCATAGATAGATTTCTTTTACATGTTACCAAAGACAGAGAAATGCAAAGCTGTCAAAAAGTAAGGGTACTGGAGTGTCAGAGACTGTTTCATACAAAAGCCTAGGTTTTACGAAGGAATTCCTAGGCAGACCCCAGAAGATTTATAATCCAAAATTCCAAAATCCAAACTTATAATCTAAATTTCTAAAAATGTTTTATATGCTATAACATTTGAAGGTATTTGGATGTGCTTCCTTTTTGGTAATCTAGTTGAATATAGCGACCATGCTGTTACCTGTCTTTACCTGATAACATAAATCTATCAACAGTGGGATCTGTTCTATTTCTCAGAAGTTATTGATTTTATCAAATTTATTTGGTAAGCATTGTCATCAAAAATTGGAATCTCTGATCTAGATGGCCTAGTTGCTTCAGAGAGTTTTATTTATTTTTTTTTTTTTAAGATTTTATTTATTTATATTTGACAGAGAGAAATCACAAGTAGATGGAGAGGCAGGCAGAGAGAGAGGGAAGCAGGCTCCCTGCTGAGCAGAGAGCCCGACGCGGGACTCGATCCCAGGACCCCGAGATCATGACCCGAGCCGAAGGCAGCGGCTTAACCCACTGAGCCACCCAGGCGCCCGTGAGAGAGAGTTTTATATTCAGAGGGCATCTTCTGTTGTAACTAGGATATGATTCTGCCTCTGGAACTTTTCCTTTATTTCCAGGTCTGATTAATTAATCAACCCCTTCTTTCTACTTCCATTGCCCTTAGCTTAAGTTGCTCTGCTCTAATACATTTATTAATGACAGCCTCATATTGTGGGGTATAATGGTTACTTATTAACCAATTAGTCTTTTTTTTTTTTTTTCCAGATTATAAGAACTTGATAGCAGGGACCGTGTTTATTCATTATAGTCTGTAGCATGCTGACTCTCATGATGAGTTTATTTGGGGCCTATTAAGTTTAAGGGATACTGATTATTTGAGATGGAATTGTTCTCAAGAAGTTAGACATTGGGGTGCCTGGCTGGCTCATTCAGTGGCACATACAACTCAATGTTAGGATTGTGAGTTCAAGCCCCATGTTGGGCATAGAGATTACTTATTAAAAAGAAAAAAAGTTAGCCATAGGACACTGGAGCTCAGGAAAACACTTAGGGCTGAGAATGTAAATTTTATAATTGTCCTCATAAGTTTTACTGTTTATATTTTCCTTTTCCTGGTTCTTACTTTTCCTGAACCACTTATACCAGAAGGAGAACCTTGGTTGACCCTTAACCACAATTCTTTCTTCCTCCAACCCCAGGTGGCAATGTGTAGACAGCTCTGAGTACAGGAGAGTAAAAGGGAAATACTATGTCCCATTTACCTTATCCTATCATAGCAGCCTCACTTTTTCTTTTAAGATCCTGATTTTGGGGGTTTTTTTTTACTATTTTTTTATTGTAGTAAATATATGCAGCATAAAATTTGTCATTTTAACCATTTTTGAGTACAGTTCAATAGTACTATATTTAAAGTGTTGTGCAACCACAACTATTATCTATTTCCAAGAATTTTTTTTTTTAATTTTTTTAAAGATTTTATTTATTTACTTGACAGAGAACACAAGCAGGGAGAGCAGCAGGCAGAGGGAGAGGGACAAGCAGGCTCCCCACTGAACAGAAAGTCCAACACTTAGGCTTAATCCCAGGACACTGGGATCATGACTTAAGCTGAAGGCGGACACTTAACTGACTGAGACACCCCGGTGCCCCTATTTCCAAAATTTTTTATCATCCCAAACCAAAACTCTATATCCGTTAAGCAATAACTTTTCATTCCCCCTTCCCCAACTCGATAGCCTGTAATCTATTCTTTGTCTCTGTGGATATGCCTGTTGTAAATATTTTGTGTAATACAATATTTGTTTTGTGTCTAGCATACTTCATTTAGCATAATGTTTTCAAGGTTCATCCATGTTTTAGCATGTATCAGAATTTCACTCCTTTTATAGCTGAATAATATTCCATTGTATGGATAATACCACATTTATCCATTCATCTGTTGATGAACATTTTCTGTTTTTTAAAATAGCATCCCCCTTCCAATATAAAAATATTTTGTTGTCGGGGTGCCTGGGTGGCTCAGTTGGTTGAGCCTCTGACTCTTGTTTTCAGCTCAGGTCATGATTGCAGAGTGATGGAATCAAGCCCAATGTCGGGCTCCATGCTCAGTGCGGAGTCTGCTTGAGATTCTTGCCCTCTCCCCTCTGGTCCTTCCCCTGCTCACACATTTGCGGTCTCTCTCTCATATAAATAAACAAATAAATAAAATCTTTAAAAATATATATTGTCGGGACACCTGGGTGGCTCAGTTGGTTGGACGACTGCCTTCGGCTCAGGTCATGATCCTGGAATCCCGGGATCGAGTCCCGCGTCGGACTCCCAGCTCCATGGGGAGTCTGCTTCTCTCTCTGACCTTCTCCTCGTTCATGCTCTCTCTCACTGTCTCTCTCTCAAGTAAATAAATAAAATCTTTTAAAAAATAAAAAAAAAAATATATATATATATATTGTCATTATAGGAAGTTATGGTATACAGAAGATAAAAAGATACGAACATTTGATCATAATCCCCACTACCCAGAAACAACTACTATTAGCTTT
Organism: Mustela nigripes; assembly: GCF_022355385.1. Lineage (NCBI taxonomy): Eukaryota > Metazoa > Chordata > Mammalia > Carnivora > Mustelidae > Mustela > Mustela nigripes. The sequence goes on from NC_081570.1 coordinate 41,467,580, forward strand.
TTATTTCTTTCCTATCTTTAGATGCATGTACTTTTAACGTGTTTGAGACTGTAGCTAGATGCACAATTCAGAATTTTTTCCCCCCAAATAGCATTATATTATGAAAATTGTTTCGTATCATTAAAAAACTCTTCTTGGGGCACCTGGGTGGTACAGTCAGTTAAACATCCAACTCTTGGTTTCGGCTCAGGCCATGATATCAGTGTCATGAGATCAAGCCCCATGATGGGCTTCAGACTCAGCATGAAGTCTGTTTTGGATTCTCTCTCCCTCTTCCTCTGCCCCTCCTGCTCATGGTCTCTCGCTCTCTGTCTCTAAAATAACTACATAAATCTTAAAAACAAAACAAAACAGGGGCACCTGGGTGGCTCAGTGGGTTAAAGCCTCTGCTTTCGGCTCAGGTCATGATCCCAGAGTCCTGGGATCCAGCTTCACATCGGGTTCTCAGCTCAGCAGGGAGTCTGCTTCCTCCTCTCTCTCTGCCTACTTGTGATCTCTGTCAAATAAATAAATAAAATCTTTTAAAAAACAAACAAACAAACAAACAACTTCTTCTTAATCAACAGTGTAGATGTCTGCATATGTTCCAATGGATATATCATAATTTAACATTTCTTAATTTATAATACATTATACATAATACTATAATACATTATTATAATACATTATAATTTATAATACATTATGATGCTTTGATAATAAAAGAATCATGTGTTTGGTTTCAATATACATAATATGTATCTTCATCTCTAATTTCCTTCAGAGAGATTCTTGGAAATACAGTTAGTGGCTGAACGAGCATGAACATTTTAGAATTTTTCATGTTGCCAAATTGCTTTTCAAATAGTTGTGCCATTTTATACTATCTATAGCATAGCTGTGAAGAATCCATCTCATCAGACTCTTGCCTCCAAAGCATAAGAGAAAATGATCCCAGCATATTGTACAGTTTAATTACAGCTGTTAGCTTTATTTCATATCAACAATAATAGATTATGTTCATACTAGCCTTTAGAAATAAGCAGGTGCTAAGCTTAAAAGGACTGATTGTGAAAGATACTTATGGAAGTATGCACCAAGGCCATAATATTCAAACTTTTACCTCCCTTAGCCTCACAAAACCGCAGACGCTATGTCCTTTTTTCTTAAAATGTCTATTATTTCACCCCATTAAGATAACAGGAGTAAGGCAATAAAAGGTGAATTTCCTGATAAACATTTAAATGCCATTACAGGGGCAGTTAGCTGGTTCAGTTGGTAGAGCATACAATTCTTGATCCTCGGGGTTGTGAGTTCAAGCCCCATGTTGGGTGTGGAGATTATTTAAAAATGCAGTCTTTTAAAAATAAGTAGATAGGGGCGCCTGGGTGGCTCAGTGGGTTAAGCCGCTGCCTTCGGCTCAGGTCATGATCTCAGGGTCCTGGGATCAAGTCCCGCGTCGGGCTCTCTGCTCAGCAGGGAGCCTGCTTCCTTCTCTCTCTCTCTCTCTCTGCCTGCCTCTCAGTGTACTTGTAATTTCTCTCTGTCAAATAAATAAATAAAATCTTTAAAAAAAATAAGTAGATAAATAAATGCCACTACATAAAGGAAGGAGTAGCAGTAAAACTTGATTTTTAAGACAACTGTCAATTCTCAGAACCGCAGCTAGCCAGCCTAGTGGGGACTTAGATACCCAAAAAATCACATGGAAGAATTTAAACTTCCTCTGTGAACTGAGAGGGCAGTTATCAGCAAGAGCTGTAGAGTCAGTGGTAAATTTGTGAGCCTCCTAGAGCCATAAAAACGTATTGTTGCGTAGGATTAAAGCACACATCAGATTTACCATATAGAAGGTTGCTGTGATAATATATGTGACCTCCTCAGAGGTCAGCCTTTGCTGGTTTTGATAACAGCATAATGGGGCCACCCAGCAGTTGCCAAGAATGACTTAAATGCTCCTGAATGCTGTAGGGCATTCAGGCTGATTCTGAAAAGTCTGAACAATAAGAAAAGTCAAGGCTAAGATATAGCTCAGGAGGTTCTGAGCATCTTCATTAAGAGAACTACTGGAGCTATTTCTAAATTTGAGATGACCCTTTAGCATTTGGAGTGTTGAAGTCTGACAGCATCCAAGATTTTAAAATAAATTGAATTTGAGGTGTCCCATTCATTTGGCACATTTGAGTGACTGTTATGTACTGGACATTTGGGGGCATACTATGTCTAGTAAGGCATGGTCTCTGATCAGAAAGTGTTCATCTTCTAATAAAGTCAAAGACTTGCAAACACAATTACAGTACAAGATAATTCCATATATTTGCAATACCCATGAGGTGCAGGAAGTGCACAAAGAATCCTAAATTTTTACAGAGAAAGAAGCATCTGATCCAAGTCTTGGATAAATGGGAATTTGCAACGTGGAAAAGAAAAGGGTTCTTCTAAACAGTGAAAACAACATATGTAATTGTACTAGGCATGTGAGATAATATTTTCGATAATTACAAAACGTGTCAGCATTTCTCAAGCAAAAAATAAGAGCAAGGGCATCTGGTGGTGTGCACTAGGGTCTCAAAAATGCTACTTCCTCCATTGCTCAAGTAGCATCCTTTACCTTCAGCTACCTGTTAAAGTGGAAAAAACATTTTGATATAAAAGGGTTATTTGATTGGGAAAAGACCTGAGCTGGTACAGTGGCTAGGTTAATAGTCTTTTTCCTTGTGTGCTCCTTATTTTTATACGTATGTAGATTGTACCACTTATGTGGAACACACAGCAGTAAAATCACTAAAAAAAGTGAAGTCTTCATATGAAATGTGTACAGTTTGCTTTGTGAATTTAACAAGTTCCTTATCCCTTCCTTTGGTGGGGGAAGTGTCTAACTGATCTTGCTCAACCCAACAATTCATCCTTTGATAGTCTAATAGCTTGCATCTAGGAGCCTTATATAACCATGTTATTTGCTCAGTAGAGAGGAAGGAATGGTAGAAAGAAAATATTCTAGCCTTTAACTTCTAAAATTTAATTCTCATTTCTAAAATTAACTAAACTCTCCACCCCTTTTTGGACCTTTTTATTCACAGAGCTACAACTTTTGTGCAACCCTATTTAAAATAACCATATTTAAATTTATTTCTGTTTCACAGCCTTAGATGGAATTCATCCTTCTTTTCACACTAAACTCAATTTAAACTACAAAGACCTTTATCAGGTTGTAAAATAGGACCTAACATTTAGCCTTTGGTAAAGAAGCTTAAACACAGGAAAATTCATTTGGCTGGGGCTAGGGCTTCTTGCTTGTTTTGTAGCCAATAAGATATATATTATGTATATATGTGTTGCATTTTTTTGCATTCTCCATTTAGCCTGTGTTTTGAGATAAATAATTCTCTGGCAAGCTTTCACAAGGTCACAGAATTGAATTTTTGTAGGGAAATAAACATTTTTAAGAATGAGGAAGGAAACTAAACAGAAATTCGGGGACCCACACTCAAGTTCTAGGTTTGCATGTAACTATTTGTCCTTGGATATGTTGCTTAAACAAGAGCTTTTGTCTTTAGTATTTATTTCTCTAAAAGGGATTTGAACTAGAAAACCTCTTTCAACAAATACATGGCCTGACTTTTGGAACAATATTGATTTAAAATCTCTTTTGATTTTAACATTTATAAATAATAAATATCTCAGATTCTAATATTTCAGACTCTTTTCATCCTAGATGTATTATAGAGATTTGGTCTTAATTTAGAATATAGAGTCCTACCATATCTTTATTCTTTTCCCATTCTAGGATAGATGCAGAACATTCCATTCCATATCCACTATGCCACCTCCTTCTCAAGTCCTTCCTCTTCCAAATTTTCAGCCACTTTACTGTTAAACTTTCCTACCTAAACTATAATTATCTTCAGAACTATATAATTTCTCTTTCTCTAAAGTCAGTATAAATTGTTTTTAACTCACAATGGTATTTGTTCAGAACAGCTGGATTGAATGCTTACTGGGTGTAATATGTATAATAGAACCTTAATTAAAATATGGATAGAGGGAATGGTATAGAATTCAGATAGTGATTTTTGTCAGAGAAACTTGGGAAATTACTTGTAGATCTTAGTTGCAATTTTTTCCCAAAGGATTTGCCTTCTTTCTCTGTGTTCCAGGTATGCCTGAAATTTAGAAGCCCTTTATTCCCCTTCCTTTCTGGTGCTATCAGTGGTGATGATCTCCCACTTCCACTGACCATGGAGAACACCGCATCTCTGCTTGATTTTGACAAGGGCAGTTTTTGGATGGATCATGAAATGCTTCTAAAGTAGCCAAGAGTTAACTCTCCTAACTTTTTTCTAAAATAAGCATGTTACCATCAAGGTAACTTACACAGTGGAATCAACTACTAGTGGAATCACATTATTCAAACATTTAACTTATGCAAATTCAGCTTTACTAAAACATAATAAGAAAGTGCATGAGTGAGAGAGAAAAATAATCTTTTAAATAGCACATGTTTAACCTTCCTTTTCAGGCAGTGGATAAAATTGAATCTGAAACAGTCAATTCATGTGGTGAAAGCTACCAAAAGAATGTGAGGATGATTTTAAAGGTTTCCCAGTGATTGATGAAGCATGTTCAGGTGGCCAGGCAAGTGGGTTGGAGAGCCTCTTTGACATTTACAAGGCTTATTGAAGGTTGTTGAGAAGCTATACATAAGAGTTAGAGGAACTGACAAAATCTTTTATAAAGAATGATATGAGGAGAACAAACTGAAATGTTTGTAAATTTACTAAGTGTTCAGAGGAATGAAACATCTGGTTAAATTTCTGAGTGTTCTTTATGGATTTTCAGTGGTTATTTTTTACCGTACACTATTACCCTTTCCAATGTGTCACCTAAGAGAAAGATGCTGTCCCACCCACCAAATGTACTAATTTAGTTCAGTGGTGTAAATCGGGTAAGATAGTGGGTAATTTTATTAAGAAGCCAGTTCTTAGCTGATAATTCCATTATTTTTAAAATGTGGCATTGAACTTCTTTCTTATAGTAGTAAAAGTCTTTGAATTTAAAATCTAGATTCTGTAATAAAATGTTTCTTGACCATCCTAGTTATTTGTGCCGTCTACACCATTTTACTTTGTTGCTGCTAGGGTCTTTTTCCACCCATTATCTACTGCTTAGACAATTACTACCTTGGGATTGTTTTTAAAAACAAAAACAAAAACACCATAATTGGCTAAGTTGTTATTTAAACAGATAATGTTTTAGTTGTACCAGATATGTGAAGTATATTTTTCTTCTATGATCATACAGGTGAACATGATTAAAGATGATGGGACAGTTATTCATTTCAACAATCCCAAAGTCCAAGCTTCCCTTTCTGCTAACACCTTTGCAATTACTGGTCATGCAGAAGCCAAACCAATCACAGAAATGCTTCCTGGAATATTAAGTCAGCTTGGTGCTGACAGCTTAACAAGTCTTAGGAAGTTAGCTGAACAGTTCCCACGGCAAGGTAGGTATTTCTGTTCAGTATCCTTCCTTCGCTATAATCTAAAGAACCTAATGAGTTAAAAGGTCCATTTTATACTGGAAGGATTTATTTGTATGTAAATTTTACATACAGAATGTTACTCATATGCTTCATAAATCTTTGAATTTGTTTCTTTAATAATGGTGCAGTGTAGCTGATAGAATATATGGATACATTTTGGTAATAGAGTTGAGGTAATTACCTAAAAGGTCTATACACCACATTTTACAGACAGCATTTGATATTCACTTTTTTTTTTTTTTTTAAGATTTTATTTATTATTTGACAGAGACACAGCAAGATAGGGAACACAAGCAGGGGGAGTGGAAGAGGGAGAAGCAGGCTTCCTGCTGAGCAGAGAGCCCAATGCGGCCTGGATCCCAGGACTCTGGGATCACGACCTTAGCCAAAGGCAGATGCCCAGGGTCTGACCCACCCAGGCGCCCCTGATACTCACTTCTGACTAATTACAAGAAGAAGATACTGTTAGGAGAGAACTGTATTTTTGTTTAATATTGTTGATTGAACTACAAGCACGGCAACTATAAGTTCTGAATTTCCACAATAGCCCTGGTTTCAAATGTCTTGTCACCCCTCAAAATCCAAGAGCCTTTTCTGTCAGTGCCCATACTATATGCCTGGATACTTCCTTATATCAGAAGAGATGGAAAGTCTTGAATATTGATTTTTTTAATTTAAGCATATGAAATTTATAAAATAAATTAACTGTAGTATCTTTTTATTCCAGCCATCAGAATTATTTCACTTTCCAAATAAATTTTACCCTCACTGCCCACTGAAACTGCCAGCTGTATTTAGTATATATCTAATGAAGTTAAAGTGTTACTGATTTTAGTGTTAAGTAAAAAATATGGTATTAGGTCAGACAAAATTTTAGCTTTTTCTGAACAACTATTATAATATTTAGACAGGAGAAAAGAATAAACAATATAAGTGTTCTATTAAAGGCCTTTGTTCTTAAGAACTAATTCTAAAATGTTTTGTAGTGTTGGATAGCAAAGCACCAAAACCAGAAGACATTGATGAAGAGGATGATGATGTTCCAGGTAAGAGACATTTCTTTAGCACTAAGATTTTTAGCAGCCTGCTTATCTCATTTAATTCATTTTATAATGACTTTCAGTTTTTGTTGATGGTGAACTCATGAATTTAAATTGATTCACAATAGTATGGATACAATCTAATGAAAAAGAATAAAAGTCTTCCCATTTAGAACTTAGAATCAGAAATTGTCACAAAAGCTCTGCTGCCTACATTTGTTAAATTAGAATCACAGTGATTTTAAATTTGCATAGTTACCGTTACATGATTTCCATGGGAATTATGATTGACATACGAAAATGCTGTTCATCTGAGTTTGCTCAGACAAAAAAGGACTAACATTTCCTTAGGATTAGTGTTTTAAAAGCAGATAAATGAAGCATTATTAGTGAAATACCACCAGTTCATTTCTTCTTCTTGTCCTCTATGTTTTCAGGCTAATTTTAATAGCCACAATTTGGTTTTTATTAGGTTTAGAAGTTAGGAATTTCATTTACCTCTTTTTCTTCTTTTGTATCTTTAACTCATTTACTTTTTTTTTCCTCCAGATCTCGTAGAAAATTTTGATGAGGCATCAAAGAATGAAGCTAACTAAAATTTTTTCTGGAGTTTGGAAACTGGCATGGACTAGATTTAACAAATCAGCTATGTGGTTCCAAAGTTTTACAGACATGGAGAACATCAACTGTTACTAGTTCAGTAATATAAATATTTTGTATATTGATAATGCTGTTTGTTCAGCATTTTTCGGTCATTTGATTTTGCATTTTGCACTTCCTCCCAGGATCTATTCTTTTGGTCAAAATACGAAGTATTGGTGCAGTTTGAGGGTGTTTTGGTGTTTGATTCTCAGTTTTCTGTTTTGTTTTTTTGTTGGGGTATTTTTGGTGTGTATGTGTATGTATGCGTGTGGGTATGTGTGTATACAGTGGAGAGCAAATTGGAAAACAGTTCTATTTATCCTCCTTCTTCCCCCAGTAGAAAATAAAACAAATCTTTACATTTGTTACTTTTTATTTTTTTCTAATAATGCACAGAATTAGAAAAGTGAGTACCCTGAATTTCAGATCTGAGATTTTACCCTTGGAAGTTTGGTTTTAATTTGCTTTGTTAACATATTTTTTATACATTTTTCTGGGTTTAAAATGTCTTCAGATATTTTGTCACCAGCTCCATGTTGGTATAGTGGATAGCATATCTTTGGTACATTGCCTTAGATTCACTTACCTAGTCAGACCCAGAACATTTTCTTCTGGCTTTCTTCCTAAATCCTTTTTCGCTCTCCTTTTGGTCTCCCAGTGGCCTGGTCAGCCTTTGATAATGCTCTTCCTCATCTTCTACCTAGCCTGAGAAGGATGTTCTCCATATAGAGTTAAGTGAGTGCCTAATCCCTCTTTTGGTAAGACATTTTTCTCTCATCCTGAGGAACAACAGCTCCATCTTCAACTTTTTATTTCCTCCCTGATTTTATAGTTTGGTAGATTTCAAACTGGAATAGCTAGCATGTGCTTGCTAAATAATTTTATGCCAGCCTTATCCTCTATACTAGCTGTTCTTAATAGCTGGTGCAAAAATGCCTGTTACATTCAGCAAGGTTAAAATTAGGAATGTCCTTTTGAATCCGAAAAAGATGGGTCATAGACTCATTCCCCAGCAAAATGGTCATTCTATGAAATGGTACTGGCCCCAGGAGGATTTCGTCAACCACTCTCCTAACTCTTGGTCTTGAACCTACCTCTGGATTGGATCTCACTGTTGTAGCTGCTCACAGCATCCCCCTGCATGCTTAGAGTAATGCTTTTGGGGAACACTGGTAAAATACAGTATTTATTTTTTTCACCTCCTTTCAGAGGACTTGGAGGTAAGTTATTAATTCAAGTTTCCCTCTTGCTGTCTGATGATAAAAGCTTGCATTTTGCTATATCAGCATTTGTTATAGCCAGTATTTAAGGATAAGATTTAGAAAATCTATGATTTCCTGGCCCACCAGCAAACTAACTATGGCTTAACCTTGCAGCATATCTACTTTTGTTTCAAGCTAGATATCTTTATTTGATATCTAAAGTGCAAGACCAACAACATATCAAGAGATCGATAGACAAGAAGGCAAAGCTCTTGTATTTTTTTCATCCAGACACTTCAGTTTATTTTATAAATTTGTTCATTTTTCCTGTTCTGTTTTATATAATATATGGACCTAACTACAAAATAAAGTAACAGTAATAAAATAACAAAAGAGGATAATATTTCCTCTTGTGCTTCTCTTATTATTGTCTACAGAATTTCCTTCTTTTGTATTTCCTCTCTACTCCCTAACCCCAGAGGAATTTCAGCCCAGTCATTATTTGAAATAATGTTTCATCCATTGTTAGGTTAATAGCTCTAAATGGTGTAAGTAGTCCCGAATTCTTTTCTTCTAACTGTCCCCAATGTGCGCATTGTGGGACAGAGTGAGTTACGGAGACTTCCAAGTGATTAAGAACATGTAAGAGATAGTATAGCAACTGAAAAAAAGTACTTATCTGGAAAGGGTCCTGGTCCAGGCTTGGCGTTAACTCTGTGACCTGGCCAGGTCACCTAACTGCTCTGAAGTTCATCATCAGACAAGTGAGATGTTTCTAAATCTTAACATTTTTTTCTTCTCCTGTAATTCAGTGAATCTCATTTCTGAAAATGCTCAAGGAACTGATTTTATATATTTTCAGAAATGTGTGTTTTTATCAAGACCCATAAAGCTTTTTTGTATGTGTATACATACACATACAAAATGTATGTGTTTCCTCTTTTTCCTTTTTGATCATATTTTAACTACTCACCCAGACTACTCTTATGGCTGGTCTCCATTGGGTGCAATGAGCCGGGCCAGTATTCTTTTTTGTTTTGTATTTTCATACCTTCCCCTTTCCTGGAGAAGGCATATTGAGATCTTGATTCAATCCAAAGAAATGTTCCTGCCTTCAGAGTGAGCAGGCATGGATAATTATGGATGAAACTTTTGTAAATAGTGTTCTTGGCATAAATATTAATTATACAGCTTTTTAATATATGACATAGTAACTAAATGTATTCTTTCCAAGAGGATCATGTATTTTTTGCCAAGATAACTATAGAATAAGCATTTGCTGGGAAAATTCACCTTAAAATTTGGGAATAATTCAAGAAATGTCTGTACAAAATTGATTCATGGTCTTAGTTTTTGTGATTAGTCCTTTCCATTCATGTGAAGTTCCTCATTTATCTGTCTTAGGGAAGCCCAAAGTAAATAGTTGGGACCCTATACTTGTTTTATCCTACTTTTCCTATTAAGTAATGGTTTAAGAAAGGGGACGCCTGGGTGGCTCAGTGGGTTAAGTGTCTGCCTTTGGCTCAGGTGGTGATCCGAGGGTCCTAGGATCGAATCCCATGTCGGGTTCCTTGCTCAGTGGGGAGCCTGCTTCTCCCTTTGCCTGCCACTCCCCCTGCTTGTGCACTCTCTCTCTCTGACAAATAAATAAAATCTTTAAAAAAAAAAAAAGAATATATAAAGCACTTTGATTTGTTGTTAATTAGTATTTATGGGGTTCCACTAATTTAGTATGCATACCAGGTTCCTGTGAAGACCCATATTGGGCTGTTTGATTTGTTTCTTTGTTGTAAGTCAGTGTTTAACCCAATTATGCTATGTATCCATAAATGACATCATGATTAGACATGGTATGGTATAGTAGGAAATACACAGGTTTTTAGATAGACATCAGTTCCATTACGTACCATGCTGTAACCTTTGCAACCAGGCTGCTGCAGTACACAACTTCAGAGGCTGTCATTTATATTTCTTGTGTTCCAGGGAACACCGTATTTGTAACAGTGTGAATAGTGCCCCTGTAATAATGCAATGATGGCCTTGCTCTCTGAACCTGTTAATAACTCTTCTGTAAAATAAGCCTGAAAAATGGTCAGATAGGGTTCCTTAGAACCCCTTAAATGGTTAACATGAAGACGAAAAATGATTCAAGTGTGTCATCTCCCAAGTCATGGCAAAAAAGAGTTCATGGTTCTAGGCACAGCAAGGCTCCATTCTACACTGCTACCCTCCAGTTCAACCTTTAAATTGCTCTGCCATATATGTTTGCCTGGATTATCATATCCTCCCCATTGGTCTTTTCCCTGCTCATTCTCTCTCAAATCTTTTAAAATAAATAACTTAAAAAACAAAAACAAGGGGTGCCTGGGTGGCTCAGTAGGCTAAAGCCTCTGCCTTCAGCTCAGGTCATAATGCCAGGGTCCTGGAATCAAGCCCCTGCATCGGAATCTGCTCAGCAGGAAGCCTGCCTCCCCCCCTCTCTCTTCTGCCTGCCTCTCTGCCTACTTGTGATCTCTGTCTGTCAAATAAATAAATAAAATCTTCAAAAAAAAAAAGTCGAATAAAAAAGAACTAATAAATTTGGCAAAGTTGCAGGACACAAAACCAACATACAAAAATAAGTTATATTTCTGATTTATTCATAACAATGAATAATCCAAAAAGGAAATTAAGAAAACAACTCCATTTATAATAGCATCAAATAGAATAAAATACTTAGAAACAAACTTAACCAAGGAGGCAAAAGATTTCTACACTCAGGGGCACCTGGGTGGCTCGGTTGAGCATCCAACTCTTGATTTCAGCTCAGGTCATAATCTTGGTATCTGGGAATTGAGACCCACTGAGCAGCCTGTCCGAGATTTCTCTCCCTCTCCCTCTTCCCCTGCTCCCTCTGTCTCTCCAAAAATAAATAAATCTTGGGAAAAAAAAAAAAAAAAGACTTCCACACTGAAAGCTATAAAACATGGGCTGAAAGAAATTAAGACATAATACAATAACATCCCATATTCCTGGGTTGGAAGACTTAATATTTAAAGATGTAAATACAAAAAAAAAAAAAAATCCCTGCATATGCAATGCAATCCCTGTCAAAACTCCAGCAAAATCTTTTGCAAAAATAGAAAAACCCATCCTGAAATCTATATAGAATCATAAGAGGTCCTAAATACTTGAAACAGTTGAAGTTGGAGGACTCACTTTCTAATTTCAAAACTTACTACAAGGCTCCAATGTACTGGCATGAAGAAAGGCACATGGACCAATAGAAGAGGATAGAGAGCCCAGATATAAACCTTCACATGTGTGCTCAAATTATTTTGACAAGGGTACAGAGACCATTCAATGCAGAAAGGATGGTCTTTTCAGCAAATGGTACTGGAAAAACTGCATACCAACATGCAAAAGAATGAAAGTTAGACCCTTACCTTATACAACAGACAAAAATTAACTCAAAATGGATCAAAGACCTAAAGTAAGACTTAAAACGTGAAATTCTGAAAAGGAGACAGGAGAAAGCTTTATGACATTGAATCTAGCAATAATTGTTTGGATATGACATCAAAAGCACAGATAACAAAAAAAAACTAGACTACATAAAAATTTTAATTTTGTGCTTTAAAGGACATCAAGAGTGAAAAAGCAACCCACAGAATAGAAGAAAGTGGGTGCCTGGGTGGTTCAGTCTGTTAGGCATCTGCCTTTGGCTTAGGTCATGCTTTCAGGGTCTTGGGATGGAGCCCTGGGTGGCTCAGTGGGTTAAGCTGCTGCCTTCAGCTTAGGTCATGATCTTAGGGTCCTGGGATCAAGTCCCGCATCAGGCTCTCTGCTCAGTGGGGAGCTTGCTTCCTCTTTTCTCTCTCTCTGCCTGCCTCTCTGCCTACTTGTGATCTCTCTCTGTCAAATAAATAAATAAAATCTTAAAAAAAAAAAAAAAGAAAAAGGAATTAATGTCCACAATATATAAATAACTACAACTCAATAACAAAAAACCACCTAATTCAAAAATGAGCAAAAGACTTGAATAGATGTTTTTCCAAAGGAGATACACAAATAGCCAGTAAGCACATAAGAAAATGTTCAACGCTACTAGTCATCAGGGAAATGCAAGTTAAAACTACAATCAGCTACCACTTCACACCTATTGGAATGGTTGTTTGGGGGAGGAAAAGTACTGGGGTGCCTGGGTGGCTCAGTTGGTTAAGTATCTGACTTCTGCTCATGATCTCAGTGAGGTCCTGGGATCCAGGCCTGTGTCAGGCTCCCTGTTCAGCAGAGAGTCTGCTTGTCCTTCTCCCTCAGCCCCTTCCCCTGCTCATGCTGAATGTCTCAAACAAATAAATCATTTTTTAAAAAGTGTTGGTAATGAATCTTGGAACACTGAAAAAAAAAAGTATTGGCAAGGATGTGGGGGAATTAGAACATTTGTGCATTTTTGCAGCCATTGAGGAAAACAGATTAGTGATTGCTCAAAAAATTAAACAGAGATACCATATGATCCAATAATTCTACCTCTAGGTATATACCCAAAAGCAGAGATGTTTGTACACCCATGTTCATTACAGCATTATTCGCAATATCCAAAAAGTAGAAACAACCCAAATGTCTGACAACAGATGAAGGAATCAACAAAAAGCATATATATATAATGGAATATCATTGAGCCTTAAAACGGAATGGAATTCTGATACATGCTAAAATAAGGAGGAACCTTGATAATCTCCTTAGTGAAGTAAGCCAGACACGAAAATACAAATATTATATGATCCTACTTATATGAGGTAACTTAGAATAGTCAAATGTATGGAGACCGAACAGTGGTTACTTAGTCCGGGATAATGAAAAAGTTCTGGAGATGGATAGTGGTAGTGGTTGCACAATATAAATGTACTCAATACTACTAAACCGTATACTCACAAATGGTTAAAGTGGTAAATTTTACATACAGTTTACCACAATAAGAAAAAAAGTGTCAGGCACCTTGGTTGCTCATTTGGTTAAGCACCTGATGCTTGATTTTGACTCAGGTCATGATAGGGTTGTGGGACTGGTCCCCTTGTCTGGTTCTGTGCTGGGCACGGAGCCTGCTTAGGATTCTCTCCCCCTCCCCCGCCCTTTCTCCCCAACTCAAAAAAATGTCAGCACACCTCTCACTACCCTATGTTTAAGAGATTGGCCAACAATAGGTGATTGTATCCCACCACAAATACTATGAAAACAGTTTACCTCAGCATCAAGTTGTCTCCAAGGTGACAATGTTGAGAACACTTGGATAGATGCTGTGAAGGACTGAGATGGATAGGAGCAAATCCTACCTCCATGGTACTTACAATACAGTTAGAAAACAGTAAACATTGAAAATAAAAGATCATACCATGGGGCTCCTGGGTGGCTCAGTTGGTTAAGTGACGGCCTTCAGCTCAGGTCATGATCCTGGAGTCCCAGAATAGAGTGCGGCATTGGGCTCCTGGCTCCACCTGGAGTCTGCTTCTCCCTCTGACCTTCTACCTCTCATGTTCTCTCTTACTTGTTCTCTCTCTCTCAAATAAATAAAATTTTAAAAAGAAATCATACCATGAATCAGATAAGCGCCATAGACTTTAAGTGTCACAGAAGATGTTCATCTTTGTTTTCTAAACAAGGTTGCACAGTGTGTTAAACCCAGCTCATACTCCCCTCTGAAATTGTTTTATATCCACACATCCTGCTCAAGACCAGACAGCCATGTTTTCAGAGTGACTCCACCCCAGGCATAGGTGGTCAGACCAAGAGTAGAACACTGATCCAACATCCAATCCATAGGTTAAGCAGGGCCAACCCATTTATTTCTAAACACTTTGTACTAAAATTAGACTTAGATAACAATGGACCCTTGAACTAAAAGGTCAAGAAGGATGGAGCTAGAGTGCTAATGGTGGGTAATATGCAAGCTGGGGAAGCTGGTAAGAATGAAGCAGAAATCATAGGTTACACAACCCTAGACAGAATACAGCCTCAGAAAAAAGTCCTGTCCTCATGAAGACTGGCTGTCCTTTTTCTGCTCCTGGGATGCTAACTTGCCAGTGAGATTTTTGTGTTTTTAAAATACCTCTCTCGGGGGCGCCTGGGTGGCTCAGTGGGTTAAAGCCTCTGCTTTCGGCTCAGGTCATGATCCCAGGGTCCTGGGATCGAGGCCCGCATCAGGCTCTCTGCTCAGCAGGGAGCCTGCTTTCCTTCCTTTCTCTGCCTGCCTCTTTGCCTACCTGTGATCTCTGTCTGTCAAATAAATTAAAAACAAAAACAAAAACAAAAACCTCTCTCCGCCACCATTACTGTTTGTTTCAGCTAGCTTGAGTGAGCATTTCCTGTACCTAAATGATCCTAGAGAGAAGACATTTGCATTTCCTCCAAAAGAATCTCCGGATCATAGATGAAAAGAACTGCTTTGAAGAGATGACTGTCACTGGAGGGTGTCAGATGGGAATCTAATGTTAAATGAAGGAGCTGGAATAGATTAAGGTATTTTCAGACCACTATGGACTAGTGAAATTAGCATGAAGGTAGAACAGTATAATGGTAAAGAGGGTTTGAGGGGCCACCAGTGGTTGTCCATTCAGATTCTAGCTCCATCACTCTGTATATGACTTGAATGATTTACTTAATTGCCTAGACCTCCATTTTTCCACGTGGAGAATGAGAGGTGACCATACCTTGCAGAATTATTGGGGAAAATAAATGTATATGAAGTGTGTGCACATTGTAGGGAATCAAAATGAGTTTTTATTATTAAAGCATGACTAATATGGCCTATTCAAATCAAATCATGGTGGTCTTGGCCAGTTTGTAATATACTTTTTTATTTTCATTTATTTTTTTTAAAGATTTTATTTATTTATTTGACAGAGAGAGATCACAAGCAGGCAGAGACGTGGGCAGAGAGAGAGAGGAAGAGAAGCAGGCTCCCTGCTGAGCAGAGAGCCTGATGTGGGGCTCCATCCCAGGACCCTGGGATCATGACCTGAGCCGAAAGCAGAGGCTTTAACCCACTGAGCCACCCAGGCACCCCTGTAATATATTTTTAGTTAATAGAATTTTTCTCAAGTTTTTCCCCATTCAAGCCCTCTTTATCACTGCCTGAATCTTAGCAAATGCCAGGAAAGAGAGAGGAATGGATGAATCAAATAGCATGCAACGGTGAGAGTACAATTAGACTCTGAGTTACTTGGGAACAGGGAATAGGTTTTATTACATCTTTGTGTCTTCAGTGTCCAGGACAGAGCCTGGAATACATAAGCACATATAAGGTAAACTGGTATCAATTTAATTTATAAATGCATGGATGACCAAGTATTTGAGTCAACTAGCAGCCAGAGGTCTCACACAGTGTTGTTCTCTACCCCCAAATGGCTAAAGTATCGTGGGATTTATTGAGTCATATAGCATAAGCAGCAGCACTACTCATACCTCAGTCTTGACCTTTCAGAGCCCTTTCTTACTTTGGGACCCAATCAAAGGCACTAACCCATACCCATTGATAAGTGGGTCATGGCAGTATTTCCAAGTGTAGAATATGATGCTTCTGAAACCCAGAGAATCCTAATGTGTTTCCTTCTTTTTAAAGATTTTTTTAAAAGATTTTATTTATTTTATTTGACAGACAGAGATCACTAGTAGGCAGAGGCAGGCACAGAGAGAGGAAGGGAAGCAGGCTCCCTGCTGAGCAGAGGGTCTTGATCCCAGGACCCTGGGATCATGACCTGAGCCAAAGGCAGAGGCTTTAACCCACTGAGCCACCCAGGCGCCCCAATGTGTTTCCTTCTTGGTGGCAAGAGGTACTTTGTGCAATGGTTTGTTCTTTTCTTTGGAGGGAACATCCCCAAAAGTTCCAGATCATTGAACCCCTAAAAACTACACCAATGTGGCAGGCCTCTAAACCTTTGTATGGTTTCTCCCCCATATTCTGGAGTGCAAGGGCCTCACCAAGGCATCCAGATTAATCACCACATACTTCTTATGGTGTCTGATTAACATGATAGTATTGACATACTGGATCAATATGATGTTCTGCAAGATGTTCAAAAAGTTCAGATCCCTTTAGATTATATTATGGACAAAGAACATGTGAATTAACATGATGCTGGGGCAAGATCATGAATGCTTACTGTTGCCCATCCAATGTGATCATCTTTTCAAATGGGTGTGGAAAAGAACACATTTGCCAAATCAGTGGCTATACACCATGTACCTAAGGCTCCACTAATCTCTTCTAGAAAAGTATCACATCTAGGATAGCAGGTGTAGTTGGAGATACTACTTGATTAAGTTTCTGCTAGTCTACTTATCATCTGCCATGACCTACCAGTTCTTGTAGAGGCAGACTAATGGATTAAATGTGAATATGACAGGGACCACCATTCTTGCATTCTTTAATGTTTAAACTCTGCCAGTCCCCTAAAATGTGACAGGTTTTTTATTTATTTTGGCCATTGTCAAGGAGCAATTTCAGAGGCTTCCATTTGGCATTTCTTACTAATACTTAATAGCTCTCATTCTACAGGTCAAGAAACTAATGCGAGGGTTCTTCCATTTCTATGTATGCCCATTCCTATTGTACATTCAGGAATAGGCAAAATAACTGGGTAGGTCCATGTACCTAGTGGAACCAATGTGAGACGTATCTGGCCAAAGACTCCATTTATTAGTGATTCTAACACTTTCCTTAGCTAGAGCATTCCTTGTTGCTTCCGTAAATGGAGTGTCTTCCAGGCTCTTCCATAAAGCGTGGTGGATTCTTCTGTCCTAGGTAACAGATTTGTTATAGCAGGCCCACTTTTTGTGGAGACTTTTGATTCATTTAACCATAGTTTTCTTGGCAGTTCTGTCATATCGATTTTTTTAAAAAGATTTTATTTATTTATTTATTTATTTGACAGAGAGACAGAGAGAGAGAAAGCGCACAAGTAGGCAGAGTGGCAGGCAGAGGAAAAGGGAGAAGCTGACTCCCTATGGAGCAGGCAGCCCAACATGGGGCTCAATTCCAGCACCCTGGGATCATGACCCGAGCCAAAGGCAGATGCTTAACCAACTGAGCCACCCAGGCTCCCCCTACGTATTATTATTATTATTTTTAAAGATTTTATTTATTTATTTGAGAGAGAGGGAGAGAAAGAGAACACAAGCAGGGTAGGGGGCAGAGGGAGATGGAGAAGCAGGGAGCCTGACTCAGGGCTCAGTTCCAGGACCCTGGGGATCATGACCTGAGCCAAAAGCAGACACTTAACCAACTGAGACACCCAGCCACTCCTGTCTACCTGATTTAATACAGATTTATCACTTTTTCAAGCTTCAAGGAACCATCCCAGCAGTGTAGGACCATCTCTTGGGGCTGGCAGAATATTAAATCCTATGCCATAGCAGAGTGCCCTGATATTGATGAATTGTCCCTTATCCAGCCTTAAATTCCACCCCCATTTATCCAACCCTCTGGCATACTCTCTTGGTACTTGTCATTATATGTAAGTCAGGTCCTATAGCTACTTTTGGATATAATCTTGCCTAGTTAGGCTATTTGATTCTAGATATGGATCCATGGCCAGGAAGAGAAATTGGAAAATATCCTGAAGGGGATTTCAAAGTGGGGAGGGATGAGCCTTTATCTTCCTTCCTGAGAGAATGGGTCACTCCTATAGGCCCAGGGTGTTACCAGCTAGACCCCAAGACATAACTTTTACAGCTCACCTGCTTGTATCCACAGACCTTTGCACCACATTTCCCTTAAGCATTCCCACATTTCTCTTCTTTCCAGTTGACTTCTTAACTCAGACAAAAGACCCTATTGGTGTAACATCCCGTGATGGAAACCAAAACTATTCTTCAAGCAGAGGAAGAGCTCTGATAGCCCATATCACCCAGACCAGTTTGAGCTAACCACCCCCTCCCACCAACTTGCACCTGTGCAGATAAGCCATGGCGTGACCTCTGGAATCACTAACAATTACCTTTATTTCATTACAATATTAAAATCTCCACCCAAGGAAGAGTACAAGCTTCACTTACATAATATACAATACATGTACAGGCACGTTTTCTTAAGGCACAAGTGTGATCTTATGCTTGCCTCTACACACACAATAAGCCTTCCTCAATTAAATATTCATCCTGACTCTAAATAAAAGAAACCCATTCACCCTTGCTCAGGGAGACACATCTTTGGAAATTACCCCCTGTATCTCCTTATTTGTTGCAAATAAAGTTTCATTTGTGTGACAACTCAGCTGGTGTAGTTTCTATCTGTGACTCACTAAGAAGTGAACTCACATTAGCTCTGTTACAAGAGGATTCAGAGGAATCTTGGGATTCATATTTATCGAGTGCTTCTACTTAGATATCTTTACCTCAAATCAAGGATACTACTTCTTCCCTATCAGGACCCCATTTTTTTTTTTAGGACCCAAATTTTATGAAGAGACTCCCATACACTGAGAATTCAAACTTCTCTATAATTCTCCAATTCTCACAGTTCTGCTTCGTAATTAATTGTCTCTGCATTGGTTGTAAGAGTTGAGGGTCTCTTTATTTTTTATCTTTTTTTTTTAAGATTTATTTATTGGGGTGCCTGGGTGGCTCAGTTGGTTAAGTCTCTGTTTTCAGCTCAGGTCATGATCTCAGGGGCCTGGGATCAAGCCCCATGTTGGGCTCCCTGCTCAGCTGGAAGCCTGCTTCTACCTGCCACTCTGCCTGCTTGTGCTCGCTCTCTCTCCCTTTCTCTGTATCAAAAAAAAAAAAAATAAGTAAAATCTTTTATTTTTTTAAGATTTTATTTATTTATTTGACAGACACAGATCACAAGTAGGCAGAGAGGCAGGCAGAAAGAGAGAGGAGGAAGCAGGTTCCCCGTGGAGCAGAGAGCCCGATGCAGGGCTCGATCCCAGAACCCTGGGATCATGACTTGAGCTGAAGGCAGAGGCTTTGACCACTGAGCCACCCAGCTTCCCCCAGTAAAATCTTTTAAAAAAAAAGATTTATTTATTGATTTGAGAGAGAATGGGAGAGGGAAAGAGAATTTTAAGCAGACTCCTCAATGAATGCAGAGCCCTACGCAGGGCTTGAAATCATGACCCTGAGATCATGACCCTGACATTAACACCTGAGCCAAAACCAAGAGTTAGACACTTAACTTGGACTGCACTACTCAGGTGCCCCAAGAGATGAGAGTCTCTTTAAATCCTAACAGTGAGGTCCTTTGCTTTGAATTGTTGATTAACATATCTCAGCCTGTCATTTTCTTTCATGAGTTAATCAGTGGCTCTTAGCAACAGTCACCCACTTCCACAATCCTTATAGTTGTTATTTCCCATCTATCTTTCAAATGCTTGAGACATTGCAGCTATTACATTGAGCATCCCTTTCCTTCTACCTGTATCCTACCCCAAATCACTACAGGTGAAAGACTGCAATTACCTCTACAGTATGTCAGGGAATCTCATATCCCACGTACACTATAGTCATAGGTTAGATTCCCTAGAAGCAGAGCCTGAGATAGGGATTCTGGTTCAAGTGATTTATTGAGGGATTTGCTCAAATGAGAAGACAGAAGCAACATAGGAAAGGGGAGAAAAACTAAGGAAAAGTATAGATTTGAAGAGTAATCCCACAGGGAAACTCTAAAACAAGAACTGTACCCCAAGATTAATCTCCTCAGACATGAGACTATGTTAGACAGCCATTGACAATTATCCCCACTTCCCTTGCCCCCAAGACAATTCACCCCACTTCGCTTGCCCCAAACTTGTCTGGTTGAGGACAAGTTTCCAAGAAGGGGGAAAACTGAATTGTTAACAGCTAACATTGGCAGCTACCAGAGAATGGATGCACCAACTGGCAAAAAGGACTTGAATTTGGCACCAACACATCCTTCATAAAAAAACAAAGGTATTCTTAGACTTTGGAGATCTACATATATATATATAGTCATGTTATCTTCAAGTCATGTTATCTTCAAGTAATAATATGTGTTTACAATCCCTTATCCACAAATCCAAAATCCTAACCAGATTCAAAATGGATTTAGGGGTGGCTCAATGGATGGCTCAGTTGGTTAAGCATCTGCCTTCAGCTCAGGTCATGGCCCCAAGGTCCTGGGTTCTGCAAACATAAACAAAATCTTTGGGGGAAAAAAGATGGGTTGAAAAAAAGCATGTATATATATATATAACTTAAAAAAAAAAAAGATTTTATTGAGGTGCCTGGGTGGCTCAGTGGGTTAAAGCCTCTGCCTTCGGCTCAGGTCATGGTCCTGGGGTCCTGGGCTCGAGCCCTGCATCAGGCTCTCTGCTCAGTGGGGAGCCTGTTTCCTCCTCTCTCTCTCTACCTGCCTCTCTGCCTACTTGAGATCTCTGTCAAATAAATAAATAAAATCTTTTAAAAAATAAAAAAGATTTTATTTATTTATTTGACAGTGAGAGAGAGAGGACACATAAGCAGGCTCTTCACTGAGAAGCAAGCCCGATGTGGGGCTAGATCCCAAGACCTTGGGATCATGACCTGAGCCAAAGGCAGATACTTAACCAACTGAACCACCCAGATGCCCCCCAAAAAAGTATATTTTTAATAAATGTGGTATAAGCTGCAGAAACATAAAAATTGATTATAGGGTACTGCCTCAGATTCACCTGGACTCTTACTTATAAGGCCTATGTCTTATGTTAACTTTTTTAAATCCAAAAAATTTCCTAATTCTGAAATAAATCTGGCTCTGAGAATTTTGGATAGAAAATTATGGACTTATAGCTATCACTTGTCCACATATAAACCATACATAGGTCGAAAGTAATCCTTAACAACCCTGAAACAGGGATTTGCTTTCCCCACTTTTCACATGAGGACTTAGAGGCACACAAAGGTTAACCAACTTGAGTAATTAACTTACTCAAAGTCTCAAGCTAATGAATGGAAAACTCAGATCTGTGAGACTTCAAAGGCTGTTTCTTCCCATTACACCATGGGATCATTTCTTGTTTATGTAATGATATTAGCTCTTAGTAATGTGATATTTTGCAAAGAGCACTGTGACTTCTAGGACCTCTATTACCTGACCATATTTGAAAATCCCTAATGATCTTTTCTACCTCCTGGAATTCCACATGATTCTGTAAGGGTTAAGCCCACTGCCACTGGTGGATTACTCCCATTGTTATTTAACATTTATGGAGGGTCAGTGTTTTAGCTTTGCACAAAAATGACAGCTTTCTATTTTACTCATTAGCATTATTCCTCTTACAGAATAATTTTCACGGGATTTAGAGAGGACTGCTTAGGGGAGCCTGGGTGGCTCAGTCATTTAAGTGTCTGCCTTAGGCTCAGGTCATGATCCCAGGGTCCTGGGATTGAGCCCTGCCTCAAGCTCCATGCTCATCGGGATGCCTGCTTCTCCCTTTCCCACTCCCCCTGCTTGTGTTCCCTTTCTCACTGTCTCTTTCTCTGTCAAATAAGTAAAATCTTAAAAAAATAAAAATTAAAAAAGAGAGGACTACTTATCTGTACAATATGGCCAAGTAAAATGAAAAAGGGTCCAGGAATTAGACATAAATTCAAATCATTTTTTTTTGCTACTTCATTCATTCAATAACTTACAAAGGAACTATGTCATTGTGAGGCACAGGAGAAAAATTGGTCCTTAAGATGCCAGACTTCTATTTTACTCTCAGGTTTCTATTATGACTGAAAACCGTGTGTTGGATTTTAATATATGTCTTCCTAATTTTTATAAAATGTATACCAAGTAATAAAAGGAATCAAAGTTCTATTCTGCAGATAACAAAAAATGTTTGTGAAAGTGTGACATATGTTTTACAAAATAGTTACAAGAACATGCATACCTTATGTATTCTTTGTTGAATCATTGGCCACTAAGATCAGATTATCTTGACTATGACTGAATCCAGAGAGCCAGAATCTAGGCCATTGATAAACTTCTGAATGTGCATTTTGTCTAATTAGACCTTTTAGTGGTATTGGGATATCTTACTAACTCCAGCCTGTTAGAACAGATGGGACAGCAAATAGGACACAGCGCTGGTTCTGTAAGTGACTTCCTCAGTAAAACTCTCTGCTCTCTGCCAGAGGCTCTGATGGCCTGCACCAGAGGCTACCCAGCCCTGACCTTCACGAAGGGCACAAGAGGATTCTTACCTTGACCCTTGTGTTATTTTGCTTCTTATCTGCCTTTTCTTCCTTCCCTTGGGGCTTGAGGGCTGGGGTAGTGGTAATAAAGCAGAACAATGAAACTCATTTGGCATTGCTTTTGAGAGTCATTTCCTTAACCTTATTGCCTGAGCCTAATAAAATAGAACTAAAACCTAAGGATGTGAACTTTTCCACAGCTTTGATTGTGCCCTATCCCCCAGAACATGACCAGTCATGACCTCGAGTTTACTAAACTACATAGCTACTTTTTATGATGACCTCATTCAATGAATTCGAATTTAATTTTGATTTATTTTAGCTTTCAAGTTTGCACATACAGATCTCCACGCACTTTAAAAGTCCTGTTTTGGAGGTAAAATCACAAGTGGCACTGAGTTGGGGGTTTGCAAGTCACACTGTCATGGCCACCACAGGAAGAGAATTAGAAAACTATTTTGCAGTGTATACATACACGGGCAGGCATCGGCTTTAATTTTGTTTTTTTTTTAATCATTATCTAAGGTGAGATCAGATAGGTTTATACCTATCATCCTATTTAATTCCAACAACAACCCTGAGATAGGTACTATTATCCTTGTTTTATCACTGAGGAAATATGGATCAGAGAGGTTGAGTAACTTGTCCAACATCACACAGCTTGCAGGTGTCCTAACTGGAATATAAACACAAATAGGTTTGTCTAACCCTAAAGCCAACGTGACAGGTCTTGTGTTTGGGCCTGAGTTAATGAATAAGATAAACAGTACAATCCTCAGGGAGTTTACAGTACTGACAACCCTCTCAGTAATCACGTTCCTTTAATCATAGTGCTCATCACTATGCTAGATGCCTCATAGGCATTATGTCACCTAGTCCTCAACAGCTTCTCTGCTCAATGCCTATCACTAGCCCTCTTTTACATATGAAGAAACTGGAATTTAGAAAAATTATAGTTATAAAGTACAGCTAATCACTACTGAGCTCTCTCTATAAAGGATAGGTCATACTTCTTGAGTTCTCACTACAACTGTATGCAGTAGGTGCTCTTATCATTTCCATTTTACAGATGAGGAAGCTGAAGCACAATTGGTTTAGCAGCCTTCTCAGGGAAACAGAGCTAAGTAAGTGGGAGAGTCAAACCAACCAGGGTATCTGGTTTCAGAGCTTGCTTGCTTAACTCCTGTGCCACACTATCCAATGCCAAGAGTGCTGGATTCATATTCCCAGTCTGTCTGACCCCAGAGTAGTCTCTGTTCAGGCCATCTATGGCTCTTCTGCTCAGTTGTTTCACATTTACTTCTTCAGCTTTGTGCTTTTTTTTTTTTAGGATCATCTACTTCCTCAACAAACACTCACTGAATACCTACGGTATATGTTATATACTAGGGAAACAGGATTCCCAACCAATAAAACATTATGCAGCCATAGAAAAAAAGAAAGATCTCAATATACTGATAGAGATAAGCTCTGAGCTATATTGTTAAGTGATAAAGCAAGATGCAGAAGAGTGTATATTGTATCCTTTTTTTGTGTGTAAGAAAGAAGGGAACTATGGAACAAATGGTCTAAACTCTTCACAGATGTTGGTGTGATGAGTGACAAAGAAAGGTTAAAGGGTGAATATTACAAGGTACTAAAGAAACTTGACAAAGGAAATGCAGCATATGATTCCTCAATAAGATCCTGGATCTGGGGAGGGAAAAAAACTATAAAGGGTTAAGTCCTAAACTGTAAGTAAGGGGTCTGAGATGTTACCTTACTTGAGCAATTTGTTTGTGTGTACATGCACACACACACACACACACGCACACACACACGCATGCGTGCACGCGCGCACGCAGACAGATGGGAGCATGAAATCACCAGATTTGGATCAGAGAGAGACTGTTTTTACTGACACAGCAATCTTAGCAGCTGCTTTCTATGTCCTATTTTCCCATAGGGTGATAGAGGCCTGGTGTCACCTGCTTGTAGAGTGGTGTTTGTACTATGTAAGAGAAACTCCAAAATTGTGAACCTCAAAGCTAATCTAGAATGGCCTTCATAGCTGCCCATCCTTCCTTCCAGAGATGGACAGGGCTATCTTGGCTCTGGAATGTAAACACTTCCTATCTGGGGAAAGGTGGAAAAGATCTTGACTTCATCTTTGTGGAATGTTAACAAGTGGCTGAGAAGTGGGGAATGTAAGACTTTATCTCTTCAGAAGTCTCTCTCTTTAGGGTCGCTATTCAAACCAGGTTTAACAGATTTTTTTTTTTTTTCTCAGAAAGCCCAATCTATGCAGAAAAGTGAAAATATTTGTGGAGAGTTGTTTTTTGGCCTAAGGGACATCAGTGGGACAATGAGTGAAAATTATGTAAGGACTATGTGTTAGACAAAAATATTTAACAAATGTTAAATTTCCTGAAATTGAGAATTGTATTGTATTTGAAAATGTCCTTTTTCTTGGTAGATAAATCCTTAAGGTATTTATGAGTAAAAGGTCATGAGACTGCAACTTGATCTCACATGTTCCAGCAAATAATAAAACCAGCCTAAAATAAAAAAATACAAGAAATAACAAGTGTTGGTGAGAATGTGGAGAAAGAACACAATCCTTACAACAACGCTTTAAGGAAAGTATCATTATCCTCTGCATAAAGGAAGACACTAGCTCGAAGATACAGAAGGGCTTGCTTAGTCACATAGTAAGTTATCGAGCCTGTTTTTCAAACCCACGTATGTCTAATGCCAACGTCATTATACTTGTTCTTCCACGCGATTTCCTCACGGGCAGAAGCTTCTTGTGATTTCTTTTTCTTTTTCCAGGGCCTACACTGTGTCTGGTGAGTAGTAGACATTCCATAAATATTTCTTTGCTGAAAAATTGCTAGTGTATACCATGCTAGATCATATTTCCATGTTTTCCTTGAGTATTTTCCCAATTGACATGCCCCATCTTCTTCTTTGCCTATTTAAACTCTACCTATCTTTGAAATGCCCTGAAAGCTTCCTTTGTGGAAACCTCCCTGACTGTGGTAGCCTATGCTGATCTCTTTCCCTCAGTTTGAATAATGCCGACACACACAGTTTAGCACTGGATTACATTCTGCTCTATATTGGGGATGTCCTGGCTTATTCATGGCTAGCTTCGCAGGACAAGGACAGGGTCTTGTTTTTGGAATGCGTCAGAGTACATAACATAGGCCTAATTGCATGGCTCATTGATTGGAAGACTTCTTTCATCTACAGCCAAAGAACACAGGGAGGTTACATTCAATTTTATACACTTCTAAGAATAGCAGTCAAAATACTACTCTCTGGGGCACCTGGGTGGCTCAGTCAGTTAAGCATCTGCCTTTGGCTCGGGTCATGATCTCACCGTCCTGGGATAGAGCCCTGCATGGAGCTCCCTGCTCAGCGGAGATCCTGCTTACTACCACCATCACCAACAACAATATCCTACTTTCTGATTAAGAGTCCTACCTCATTGAGGAGTGCCTGGCTGGCTCAGGAGGTAGAGCATGTAACTCCTGATCTTGGGGATGTGAGTTCAAGCCCCACATTAGGTGTAGAGATTATTTGAAAATAAAATCTTAAGTAAAAAATTAAAAGAGTCCTCCCTCAGTAAGCAGCAAACAGTTATTGTTGCTGAGGCAAAATAAATTCACTATTAATACAGGATAATGGTTGAAAACAGAGATGAAAACTAACTACATCAGATTCCACCAATATAACTCCAAGTTCTACATTCAGTCTCAGAATTATTTGGGCCTCAGTTTCTTGTTCGTAAAATAGGAATAGTAATAATAGAACTCACTTGGCAGATTTTTTTGTAAACATTAAATGCAATGATAATAACAATACTACACGTAAAGCATTTACTGCTAGACACATAGTAAGCACTTTTTAAAAAAAATTTATTTATCTATTTGTCAGAGAGAGAGAGAGAGTGAGCACAGGCAGACAGAGTGGCAGAGGGAGAAGCAGGCTCCCTTCAGAGCAAGGAGCCCGATGCGGGACTCGATCCCAGGACGCTGGGATCATGACCTGAGCCGAAGGCAGCCGCTTAACCAACTGAGCCACCCAGGCGTCCCCATAGTAAGCACTTGATAAATGTTATTCATTAGCATTATTGGTGATTCTAACAGTAATCTAGTAATCTAATAAAATAGTAATCTAGTAAATTCTAATAGTAATCTAGTAAACTAGATTCCAATTTCAAATTTTCATAATTTAATATTGCACCTCAAGGAACCATTACACCACGTCAAGATTCCTATTGAAATTCAAGATGGTCCTATCTGAATCCCATATTTTATACTTGTATTTCAAGCTAAGCCTTTAAACTTCAGTATTGTATTATCAGAACTTAAAATTTTGATCTCAAAATCCAAGATTCTATTGATATAACTCCATATTCTAACCTTGTAACTCCAGTTTCTACTTCAGAAACTGTGGATTCTTTCTCTGAAGCTGAAATTCTATTGGACCTCTAGATTTTACTCTCATAACCTGACATTGTACTATTAGAACTCTAGGCTCCAAATTCAGAGCCTGAGATTTTGGTACTGAACTCCAATATCTACTTCTGAAACTTCAGGTTCTATTCTCTGAACCTGAGAATTCTATCAACAGAATTCAGCTACTACTTGGAAACCAAAATTCTGCTACTGAAAGCACAGGCTCTACTCTTTGAACTTGAATCCTATAATTTTTTCCTTTTCTTTTCTACTCTTTTTTTTAGAGATGAAGAGAGATGGGAGGTGTAGAGGAGCAGAAGGACAGAGAGAGAACCTTGGGCAGGCTTCATGCCTAGTGTGAAGCTGTGAAGCCCAACCTAGGGCTCAGTCTCAAAACCAGAACTGAAATCAAGAGTCAGATGCTAAAGAGACTGAGCTACCCAGGCCCCCTATATAATTAGATTCCGAAATCACAACTAGAAATTTTACTTTAGGAATTTCAATAATGGCAACTCAAGATCTATATTTAGAATACCAAGTTCTAATCTGTGACTTTTGTATTTTATTTTTGACCTCCAACTTCTATCAAAGTCTGAGATTCTAACACTAAATTACAGGTGTCAAAATTGGAATGGCAGGTTTTACTATTTTACTCCAGATTTAATATAACCTCGATTTGACTCTCCATTTTCTAGATTCTATCAGAGATTGATGAGAAAGATTTCTTGAGAATTTCCCAGGCATTACTACTTGATTATACAGTCTAAATGGTGGTCTCATATTCCTAAGATAAAAAATTCCTTGATGAATGGAGTCCTCTGGCAATGGCTACAATAATAGGAAAACAGTTTGGCCCATGACAAAATCATTACATTAATGAAACTTCCTAAAGTTTGCCCTTCCTTTCCCCCACCTACTGTCTCAACTTTGAGGCTCTTCCTCAGGTCTCCAGTTCCCTTTTGCACTCTGTATACATCCATCCAACCCACTCAGGTCAAGTAAGTGGTTCTCAAGGATTTATTTGCGGGGCGCCTGGGTGGCTCAGTGGGTTAAAGCCTCTGCCTTCAGCTCAGCTCATGATACCAGGGTCCTGGGATGGAGCCCCACATCAGGCTCTCTGCTCAGCGGGGAGCCTGTTTTCTCCTCTCTCTCTCTGCCTGCCTCTCTGCCTACTTGTGATCTCTGTCAAATAAATAAATAAAATCTTAAAAAAAAAAAAGAATATATTTGAAACTTTTTACACTGAAGAGCAGATGAATTAAAATATTTCATACATTCCCCTTCCCCTCTCCTCCATTTACTTATTTATTATTTATTTATTTATTTATTTTAGAGAAAGAAAGCATACACACGAGTAGAGGGAGGAGCAGAGGGAGAGGGACAAGCAGACACAGTGCTGAGCACCGAGCCTGAGATCGTGACCTGAGTTGAAACCAAGAGTTGAAGGCTTAACCGACTGAACCACCCAGGTACTTCTCTCCTCCATTTAAATATTTAAAATTTAAAGCCTCAGCCAAAGAGTTGAAGCTCCAAATGTGACATTTCAAGAAGTAAGAGTGGTAATTTGGAAAGAAAATCACAGGGCCTCTAAAGGACACTTGAAATCACCTTACCTGGTTGATTGGTATTATGTTCCAAAAACATTCTGGGATTCCCTTGCCATTTGTAAAATGGGGATAAAAATTTACGTAGATAATGTATATAGAAGAGCTTTGTGAATATTACAATTACAGTTGGTTGGTTATTGTTAATACCCCTCTCCCTCACTCTTTTCCAATGAGCACTCCACTAGCAGCTTTGACCATGACTGCTGTGCCATGTGTTGGACGTGGCTTGAACTACACGGCTACTTTTCTCCTCAGCAATACCCAACAATCACTTTAGATTTTCTCTGGCACACTTGAACGCCCATTAGGAAAAAAAAACCCTTGACTGGTTTCACTGAATTTATAATAAACGATTTGAGATTAGTGAATTCAACAATTACCTACTGAACATTTACCAAGTGGAAAGGGCCAAGGAGATAAAGATGGAGAAGTCCTAATTTGCAGAGTTAAAGGGATGAAGGATATGTCAGTATGTTAGGGAAACACTTCACAGATCAGGTGATCTCCTACTTTGTGAAAGGAGTATAATTTTGAGAGGGGAATAAGAGCACTCCAGGCAAAGAGAACAATATGAAAAAAAGGCAGAGAACTGTAAAAGTGCCTTTGAGAGGGGCACCTAGCTGGTTCAGTTGGAAGAGCATATAATTCTTTTTTTTTTTTTTAAGATTGTATTTATTTATTTGGCAGACAGAAATCACAAGTAGGCAGAGAGGCAGGCAGAGAGAGATGAGGAGGAAGCAGGCTCCCCACTGAGCAGAGAGCCCGATGCGGGGCTCAATCCCAGGATGCCAAGATCATGACCTGAGGTGAAGGCAGAGGCTTAACCCACTGAGCCACCCAGGCGCCCCCGAGCATGTAATTCTTGAACTTGAGGGTTCACCCTACACGTTGGGTGTAGAGATTACTTAATAACTTAAATAGGTAAACTGTATTTAAAGAATTTTTTAAAAGAATTTATTTATTCATTTGAGAGGAGGGGAGAGAGCATGAGCAGAGGGGAAAGGCAGAGTCCCTACTGAGCAGGGAGCCCAGCACAGGGCTCATCTCGGGACCCTGAGATCATGACTTGAACCAAAGGCAAACACTTAACTGACAGCCACCCAGGCATGCCTAAACTTAAATTAAAAAATAATAAATAGGGGTGCCTGAGTGGCTCAGTGGATTAAGCCTCTGCCTTCAGCTCAGGTCGTGGTCTCAGGTCCTCGGATAGAGCCCTGCATCAGGCTCTCTACTCGGCAGAGAGCCTGCTTCCCCTTCTCTCTCTCTGCCTGCCTCTCTGCCTACTTGTGATCTCTGTCAAATAAATAGATAAAATATTTTTAAAAAATAAGCAAGCAAACAAACAAATAAATAAAAGTGCTTTTGAGGGGTGTCTGGATGGCTCAGTCAGTTGAACGTCTGACTCTTGATCTTAGCTCAGGTCTGATCTCAGGGTCATGAGTTTAAGCCCCACAAAACGCCTTTGAGAATGGTAAATTTCTTTGTTAACTGAGCATCAGATTCATGGAAGGAGAAAGTGAAAACAGTGACTAATAGCCAATATCCATAGCCTCCTGTGTACAAAGTCCTTTTAGAAAGGAAGACTCAAGGAAGTCTTTATAATACAATGGCAGAGGGGTGCCTGGGCGGTTCAGTCTTTAAGCATCTGCCTTTGGCTTAGGTCATGATCCCAGCTCAGGTCATGATCCCAGGATCCTGGGATTAAGCCCCGCCCGCATCGGGTCCCACAGCAAACCCCACATCGGGCTTCCCACTCAGTGGGAAGCCTGGTTCTCCCTCTCCCACTCCTCCTGCTTGTGTTCCCTCTCTTGCTGTGTCTCTATCAAATAAATAAATAATTAAACAAAATCTTTAAAAAAATAATAATAATACAATGGTTGACACCAGGGACTGTTATAGCAGCCAGACCCAGGTTTAGGTCTGTGTTATATTGGATAACTGATATGTTTAATAATTATTTAACCTCTCTAAGTTTCGGTTTTTTCTTCTGAAAATAAAAGTGCCCAACTCACTAGATTTTTTTTAAAAGATTTTATTTATTTATTTGACAGAGAGATAGAGAGCACAAGTAGGCAGAGCAGCAGGCAGAGGGAGAGGGAGAAGCAGACATCCAGACAAGCAGGGAGCCCGGTGCCCCTCACCGCATGAGATTCTTGTCAGGAGTAAATAAATCTGTCAAATTCTTATACACTAGCCAGCACTTAATATCTACAATAATTAGTAGCTAACATAAGCTACTATTATTTAATCTATAAGGCAGAAAGTACTACTCCAGTACTATAGAGAAGGAAAAAAGGTTAAGTGGCTAAGGTGGGATGCCAAATCTTATGATTGATTGATTTTTAACTATATCAGAGGCTCCAGATTACAAAAGTAAGTTGGGATCAGACTGTTAAGAACTCTAAATGAGAGTTTAGAGTTTGGGTTTTATACCATATAGGTTCTGAGGAGCCACAGAAGATTTTTTCCGTAGGAGAGAGTTTTGAATTCTATTTCAATTCTATTTCAGATTTCTATTTCAGAGAGAATTCAGTACCTTCTGAGTAGATTCACTGGACTTACCTTCAACAGTTGTAATTCTAATGAAAATAAAAATGTACTGAGCACTAATTATGTATTACGCATGTCTAAGGAGGAAAAACTGCACTCCATTTTGTTTTGTTTTATTTTTTATCTTTTATTTTTTTTAAGATTTCTATTTATTTATTTGACAGACATAGATCACAAGTAGGCAGAGAGGCAGGCAGAGAGAGAGAGGAGGAAGCAGACTCCCCGCTTGAGCAGAGAGCCCGATGCGGGGCTTGATGCCAGGACCCTGAGATCTTGACCTGAGCAGAAGGCAGAAGCTTTAATCCACTGAGCCACCCAGACACCTCTATTTTTTATCTTTTTTAAATATTTTATTTATTTGACAGACATGTCAAATGGTGAGAGAGGGAACACAAGTAGGGGGAGTGGGAGAGGAAAAAGGCTTCCCGTTGAGCAGGGAGCCCAATGTGGAGCTTGATCCCAGGACCAGGGGATCGTGACCTAAGACGAAGGCAGATGACTAACAATTAAGCCACCCAGGCACTCTGCATTTTTGTTTTTAGAAAATAAACTGTTCCAACTAATGAATCATTGAATGCTACATCAAAAACTAATGATATACTATAGGTTGACTAATTGAATTTTTTTTTAAGATTTTATTTATTTTTTTGACAGAGAGATTACAAGTAGGCAGAGAGCCAGGCAGAGAGAGAGGAGGAAGCAGGCTCCCTGCCGAGCAGAGAGCCCGATGCAGGACTTGATCCCAGGACCCTGAGATCATGACCTGAGCCGCAGGCAGAGGCTTAACCCACTGAGCCACCCAGGCGCCCAAGATGATCCATTTTTTTAAGCATTTAAAAAAATGTTATTTTTTAAAACATTTTATTTATTTATTTGACAGACAGAGATCACAAGTAGGCAGAGAGGCAGGCGAGAGAGGAAGCAGGCTCCTCGATGAGCAGAGAGCCTGATGCGGGGCTTGATCCCAGGACCCTGGGATCATGACCTGAGCTGAAGGCAGAGGATTTAACCCACTGAGCCACCCAGGAGCCCCTAAAAAAATTATTTTTAACTAAACTCTACCCGAACATGGGGCTCAAACTCATGACCCCAAGATCAAGAATTGCATACTCTACCAGCTGAGCCAGCAGGCACCCCAAGATGATCATTGTTAAACAGGGGGAAGCATGATATAGAAGATGAACCTCTCTGACTCTCAACTTCCTCATCTGTGAAACAGAAAACCTGTGAAATACCTACCTCCCCAGGTTGTTGTGAGGCTTAAACAAGAAAATGTATTTGACAGTATCTGGCACATACTTCAAATTCATCCACTCATAGTTGTCCTCCACTGCTGTTTACCTGAGACCTTATCCAACCTGTCATCTTGGATGCCAACCTGGATTTCTAAAAGAGTTTCAAATCTTATTTCCACAATTCCATTGTCTCTTAGCAGCCAGTAATATTGAACATAAATTGAATTACATCCCTCCCTGATTGAAAACCTTACAAGGCTTCTCATTTTTCTTGAGGAAAAAAAAAATCCCAAATCTTTACCAGGGGCTCCCAGCCCTTTTTGACCTTTTTGCTCACTGTCTTGGGCCTCATCTCTTGACATTCAGTCCTTGCTCAGGTCACTCTAGCCACACTGGTTGACTCTCAGTTCCCCAGTACTTTTTCACATTAGGCCATTCCACATGCTGTCTCCTGGCTAACTGGAACTGGGCCTTCAGATCCCACTTTCTCAAAAACAGCGCCCAGAACCCTCCTGAATAATTGTTTCTCAATGATCTCCCTGCTCTCATTATGATCTCCCCTGATGATCTCATAATATTCAAGAGCTTTAGAGTATGATCTTAGGAAGCTGAAGTCAAAGTTGGGTTCAGATCCTTGCTCTGACACTCTGGCTGTGTGATCCAGGACACATTCCTAAACTTTCTGAACCTCAGGTTCTTAGTGAATGGAGAAGTTAGCATCAACCTCAAAACACTGCTATGAAGATTTGTGAGAATGCAAATGAAGCACTTAGTACAATGAGCAATAAATGCTCATAAATTGTAGCTATTTATTATTATTGATAACTGTCACTAATAATAATTCTGTGAATGCTTCTAGGCCTGTGCTATAATACTTGGAAGACAGTTACAATTTTTGTCAGTACACCGAGGTTTCAGTCCTGAAACTGACTCCATGAACTTGGGCACCCTTGATCTTTAAGCCTCATTTCTTTATCTATAAAATAGGTTTAGTAACCCTGACCCTACTCACTATAAAGGGCTATCATGGGGCTGAAACAGGATAGTACATGTACAAAGGCCTTGTAAATTGTAAAGGGCTATATGCAAAAGTAAAATCTATTATTATTAATAATCTTTGGCTTACCTTGCAAACATACACTGAGTAACACTGAAGTGATATTCTAAGTGATTGAGGCCAAGAGGAGAGCTTTGGTCCGGAGGCCAAGTTTGAACCTGATCCTTTCACTTGGGGCCAGGCTTGTTAAATCCCTGATTTGAGGGAAGCCTGAATATCTCCCCAATTACTTCAGTGCCTCAGGGTGTAAGGAGAGAAAAGTACAAAAGGAAGTCATAGCTTATTTGCCTGACCTATTGCTGTCTGCCCAGATGGGGAGAGGGACTTAGTAAGTCTCTTCCTGTGTCCTGATTCTTCTGACTCCTCCTGCCAGGCACACAACATTGTTAGGACACTGGAGAGAAGGGCTTACTAGCTAAACTAGTGACAACTCTTTCACATGTCTTTACTGCCCATCGCCACTGAGGTGTGTCACAGAAAACACATTTTCCTAGATACTCAGGTTAAAATGTAAAAGAACATGACTCAAATATTGATTATCCATCCGTTCACTTATTTGTGACTAAGGACAGGTCCTGGGTTTCATACCCTCATCATACAAAATGGTAGGAGATGCTAGATTCTAGGATCATTGATGTTCCTGGCTGGGAGAATGGTAGATGTTTAATCAAATAATAAGTAAATAAATAAATTTAATAAATAATTAACTGATATGTAATTATTGGCTCTCTGAGTATAGTTCTGACATGAAGGTTAATATTTTGTTTCTGAGTAAGAAGAAGTAAAACAATGAAGACATCTATTAGAAATTCACTCATTTGTCAATACTATGAATGACTTGTTTGTTAAATCAGATCACAGTTTTCTTTTCTTTTTTTTTTTTAAGAATTATTTATTTGAGAGAGAGAGAGAGAGCAGGGAGGGAGAGGGCTGAGGGAGAGGGAGAGAATCTCAAATAGATTCCTCACTGAGGGCAGAGCCCAAGTTAGGGCTCAATCCCATGACACCATGACCCAGAGATCATGACCTGAGCCAAAATTAAGTCAGATCTCAATCAATTGAGTCACCCAGGTGGCCCCAAATAATAGTTTTCAAGTGCTAGAAGAACATTTCTTCAATTTCTGTTGTGCTTTTTAAGATGTAAGAGCTACAGATACAACATAATTTTAAGTTTAATCTACATTATTAACATTTAACATTTGCTCTACCACTTTCTTAAGTCTAGACAATTAACAAAACAAACCCTGACATGTGCCATTTGCCAATTCCCCATTGAGTGGTATAGCACACTATAATTTAAGATATTCAAAACATTGAGAGTTAAAGTGTTTTATTTCTTAGTAAAAAATTATCAAGAGCAATTTGAACAGTGCTTGCTTTCTTACTATATAACTTACAATATGACTGACCAACTTTTCCATGCTTGGAACATGCTCCTACTTCTTTCTAAGTTTGAATCAGCTTTCAAAATTTTATTATTTTTTTTAAGATGTTATTTATTCATTTGACAGACAGAGATCACAAGTAGGCAGAGAGGCAGGCAGAGAGAAAGGAAGGGAAGCGGGCTCCCTGCTGAGCAGAGAGCCCAATGTTGGGCTCAATCCCAGGACCCTGAGATCATGACCTGAGCCGTAACCCACTGAGCCACCCAGGTGCCCCTCAAAATTTTATTCTTTGCAATTTCAGCATTATGAAGAAGTATCTCCAATAATTTTAATGTGAGAAACATCTTCATTCTTTTGGTTACAACCATTTTCCTCACTTATATCAATAAATTTGCCTTCACTAATTTCTCTGGCTATATATCTGAGTCTTTCAGATGGAAGGGGTGTCAACATTCCCACACTCAGTGATTTCTTCTATAATTCCATTTACATTCAATTAAAGTTTCACTTGCAGCCTTATCCCTTTTTAATTCTTTTCTTTTTATTCTCTTTGTCAAAAGTTTATCTATCTATCATCTAAGTAATCTCTACACCCAGTGTAGGGCTCGAACTCAAGAGACTGAGATCAAGACTTGCATGCTTCTCTGACTTAACCAGCCAGGTACCCCTCACTTTTTGTTTCTTTGCTTCATTTGAACTTTTTCTCCCCCTCACTTCCCTTGTTCGAATGTTCATTCCTTTAAAATGTCTTGTGTTTTTTATCATTGGTAGAAAAGGAAGTAACACAGTATATAATTTATCATCTGTGTCAAAATTGAAAAAAAGATGACCAATCATTGACAGACTTTGAAAGAAGTGATTGAGGGATGCCTGGTTGGCTCAGTTGGTACAGTATATGACTCTTGATCTCTGTGTTGTGAGTTCAAGCTCCACATTGGGTGCAGAGCTTACCAAAAAAAGAAAAAAAAAAAAAGATGTGATTGGTCACTGAACATGATGTGAATCTATTATTTACATAGTGATTCATGGGCAGAAGAGAAAGCAGCAATATTTGTACCTTGTGCAATTACTTAACAGTTAACATACTATGATAAATGAAACTTGGGGGCATCTGGATGGCTCAGTCAGTGGAGGCTGTAATCTTGATCTTGGTGTTCTGAGTTTGAGCCCCAGGCTGGGTATACAGATCACTGAAACAAAAAATCTAAAAAAAAAAAAAACCCCACAAAAACTTGAGTTGTGTTTTGGGGGATGTTACTTAATTAAACTGTGGTAACTAAAATTTACACATTTCAGAACTGTGCAAAGCAAGGGCTGCTTATATTTAACTCTGTTCTTAATATATTCAATTATAGTTTTATATAATTTAGCTTTTTAAAAATGGCTGTATTTAACAACTGGCCCACAAAATTTCTTAAAATTTAATAACTGGCTATCATGATCCAAGCTGACCCCAGCCCATCCCTGTTTTCAACTTATTATTCCTCAATTCTATGAATCCAATCCTTTCTTCCCACAGCCAAAACACAGACACACACACATATAAATACCTTCAAAATAAAGAAAAAGCTTCTTTTCAATTCTGTATTCTTATAGTAACTGCATCACAGTTAGAGTTTCGTGTTTCTAGAATTCAGGTGGATTCACATTCACATGAGAATGCACACATAAATTCTATTATTTCCTCATATGCATCCCTCATGTGAGTGGGGTATAGCATGCCGAAGTAAGTGAGTCATCAGGTTGTAATGGATGCTGACTCCTCGGGCTGGTCTACTGTGTGTCCCTAAATATTTTTTATTTGGGTTTCTGATTATGAGAGAATATATGTACATTGAAAATAATAGGGAAGGGTAAAAAGAAGCTGTTAACTCTTTTCTAAAGCTTTAAAGATAGACATGAGGTTAAAAAGATGAGAAAAGGCCAGGGAAGATAATTACTTTTGTGTGCCTACTACGTACCTGGGCACTTTGCTGTTAACAGATATAATTGTGGACCATACAAATGAGAAAAGTAAGACTCAGAAAGCGTACGTGACTTCCTTCAGTCAAACAGCCTGAAATTGGTGGAGCTTTGAACTGAACTTTTATCACTTAACTCCAACTATAAGCTCTTTCCACTATACTGTATCATCTCTGAATATGGTGGGTAGCATGGAATAGACTACAGAGTAGCCTAATGGAGTTGGCTACGGAGTAGCCCAGCTGGCCTTGGGCTAATGGAGACCTGACTGAAGTGGACACCCTGAGGAAAGGCTCAGAGTTTCAAATGCCCGTAACAACTTTCCTCTTCAGTCCAGTCCACATTTACATCATTAGAACCCAGGTGGCCAGAGTCTTTCTACTGTTCCATACATGCCACGCTGCCTCATTTATAATTCCTATGAAAAATACATCATAAACATTCCCCAATGTCAAGTGTATCCTAATACTTTCCTTCTGGAACCAGAGGATGGCAGTATGAGTTACCATGAATGGTGTTAATGATATTGTTTATGCTTATGGAAATACACTCTTGTGTTACTATTTGGTCAAATTTGATGTATATGAAGGCATTTCACTTACATTATAAGTGCTCACAGTGGTTTTCCCCTCCCTGGTGGTTAGTGCACAATACCATGCTGAGGGCGGGAGGAGGTGTGGCTGTGCTGAAGCAACAAGGATACATGTCGTCAGATGGACCTGGGTTGGAATCTTAGCTCTGCCACTTACAGTCACCATAGACAAGTAACTTCACCTCTCTGAACCACAGTTCCTAATCTGTCAACATGTTGAAACAGCACTCATCATTTTTTCCCTCAAGTCTGCTCCTCCTCCCCTACTGTCTTCCTCCCTGATAGCACTGATTACCATGTTTTGCCCAAGCCAGAACCCAAGTGGGCCTTTGACTTCTCCCTCTTTTCCACATGCCAATCTAATCATAGTTTGATGATTTTGCTTCCTGAGATCACCATTCTCCCTACACTACTTTAACTCAGGTCACCATCAATTTTGCCTGGGTTATTGCGGTAGACACTTATAAGTGGCTTTCTGGTCTCCAAATGTGTGTCCTCTAGTTTCTATGTAACAGTTGAAGTGATCTTTTCTAAGATCAAACCTGCTAATGCCCCTGACTGGCTTAAATGCTCTAATGGCTTCCTATCACCCATGAGATAACATCCAAAGTCCTTGATAGGAATTTTAAGGCCTTTACTGATTTGGCCCCTGCCGTGGCTGTCACTGCTCCTAATCTTGCCCTCACTGTCTCAATCAAAACTGCCCTATTGCTTCTCCAGACACATCATGTTTTCTCTTGCCTCGAGGTTTTTGCACATTCTATTTCTGCTGCCTGGAACATGTTCTTTTCCTATCTATTCTCTTCCTACTCCTCCACCCAATTTACCTAGCTAAGTCATAGCCATTCTTCAGGCCTCTGCTCAGGTATCATCTCTTCTAAAAAGTCTTGCCCAACCGCTGAGTTTGGGACAGATATTCCTGATATGTGTTCCTAAAGCACACTGCGTTTACCCTCTAAAATCACAATTGCTTATTTTCTCATCTGCCTCTACCCATAAAGTCTAAACTCCTTAAGAGCAGAGATAATACCTTGCTTACCCCAGAATATAGTGGCTGGTAAATAGTAGTGTTCAGTGATTGTTGACCAAGTGATTGAATTAATGAACTGTTCTTTGCTTTCATTGCCCTGACCCCGGCTTTGTACTCTAGGTTTCAGCATCTGCTTCTAAGCTCCTTTCTAGTTTAGGTGACCTCTTCTTTTCTTGCACCCTAAGTACCTATCAAGGCAACTCTATGTTCTCTCATATTGTCAACATCTTCTATAGATCCAATTAGTATAGTCCACTTAAAAAAAAATGTATATTCATTTATTTTACGGTGGGGGAAAGGGGACAGGGGGAAGGAGAGTGAGAATCCCAAGCAGACTCCTAGCTGACCTTAATCCCATGACCCCAAGATCATGACCTGAACTGAAACCAAGAGTTGGGCGCCCACTAACTGAGCCACCCAGGTACCCCAGAATAGTCCATTCTCTACCCCCAAGGAATATAGGATATCTGTGCTTGTCAATCCTGACTACCACTCCTACTTGCCCAGATATATTCAGATTAGGATTACCATTTAATGAGCATCTACTCAATTCCTTGTACAAATAACACACATTAGTTTCATTTTATTGATGAAAAAACAGGTTCCTCTGTTCATATCTAGTAGTTACTCGGGATTTGAATCCATGGCTATCTTGTTCCAAAGCTTTTCCCACTACATAGCCTTGAAAGTGTTCTATCTCTGATTGTATCAGGTTTGACAGAGAATATTTGTATTGGTAGGGGAGAAACACAGTGATAGCAGTGAGGCACAACCCTTGGTAAGGGGAGTCTGGTAATATCTAACAAAACTACATATGCATTGATCTCATTTATCTTTTGACTCAGATATTCTACTTCTAAGAATTTACCCTAAAGTTACATCTACATTAGAAAACACACACACATAAAATTATTCATTTCAACATTGTTTGTAATGCAAAATATAATAAACAACCTAAATACCCTTACATGGGAGAATGGTAAAATAAATTATAAAGGTGGTTCTCAAACATTTGGTCACAGGCTCTCTTTACTCTCTTACAAATTGAGGACCCCAGAGTTCTTTTGTTTATGTGGATTATATCTATTGATATTTATTATCTTTCAAATTAAAGCTAAGAAAATGTTTTAAGGGGCACCTGGGTGGCTCAGTGGATTAAGCCTTTGCCTTCAGCTCAGGTCATGATCTCAGGGTCCTGGGATTGAGCCCCACGCAGGGAGCCTGCTTCCCCTTTTCTCTCTCTGCCTACTTGTGATCTCTGTCAAATAAATAAAATCCTAAAAAAAAGTTTTAAACAATTATTCATTTATTTAAAATAACAATAGTGAACTCATCATATGTTAATAAAAAATAACTATATAATCCAAAACAAAAACATAGTAAGAAGAGTGGACTTATTTGCACTTTAGCAAATCTCTTTAAAGTTAGTCCACTAGAAGACAACTGGGTTATCATATCTGCTTCACATTCAGTCTGTTGGGATATGTTGTTTTAGTTGAGGTATATGAAGAAAATCTTTCCTGTAGTTAGAAAAGTGAGGAGTATTTTAATATTAATTTCAGATACTTGTGGATATTTTCTTTGATACTCATCAAAACTTGTAAGTGGCGATTTCTTTTTTTTTTTTTAATTTTAATTTTTTATTTTTTTATAAACATGTATTTTTATCCCCAGGGGTACAGGTCTGTGAATCGCCAGGTTTACACACTTCACAGCACTCACCAAAGCACATACCCTCCCCAATGTCCATAACCCCGCCCCCCCTTCTCCCAACCCCTCTCCCCCCAGCAACCCTCAGTTTTTGTAAGATTAAGAGTCACTCATGGTTTGTCTCCCTCCCAATCCCATCTTGTTTCATTGATTCTTCTCCTACGTAAGTGGCAATTTATTAAAGGTTAACAGCAACATGGAATCTGTAACCATTATCAATGAGCTTTTTGTACTCTGTTAAAAAATATAGACTTTGGTCTATATCACACTTTAAGGGGATATTTTACCCATGTATGTTTTTGTAAAATCATGCATTGGCCATTTGAAAAAATACCAGCTTACTGAGTTATACAGACCTTCCAAATGTTGACATTTCACTATACAAAAATTTTTAAAAACCATTCCACAACAGTTGTTAATAGCACCACTCATGTCTTCAGATAAGTTTGAGAAGCTGTTGAGTTCATGGTGCTGAATACAAGTTTTCCAAAATTCTAATTTTTACTTGAATCTTGAGTTCTGTCATTGGCAATAAATAGTATTAATTCTTCTCCTTGAAGTGACAGGCATATTTCATTTTTATTTTCTAGAAAATGTCTGCTAAATTTCCACATCTGAATAACGATAGTTGTTCTTTAAAGTAAAGATGATGTTCAAGAAAAGTGAGGGGTGTGTGTGTGTGTGTTTTCTAGCTTTACTCACTGAGAGAGCTTAGAAGCAATAGCATTGTGGGGAACCGCAGTGGCTCAGCAGACTGAGCTTGTGTCATGATCCCAGGATCCTGGGATTGAGCCTCACCTCGGGGCTCTCCGCTCAGCCACTCTCCCTGCTTATGCTTTCTATCTCTCTGTCAAATAAATAAATAAAATGAAAAAGAAGCAATCGCACTGTAGTGACAATGAGACACCTACTATCTAGATATTGATTTTAATTTTTATAAAATCTTTATTTTTAAAATTATTTATTTATTTATTTTGTCAGAGGGAGACAGAGAGAGCACGCACGCACAAGCAGAGGGAGAAGTAGGCTCCTTTCTCAGGACTCAATCCCTGGACCCTGGGATCATGACCTGAGTAGAAGGCAGATGCTTACTGACTGAATCACTCAGGCATCCCTAGATATTGATTTTTTTTTAAAAGATTTTATTTATTTATTTGACAGAGAAACACAGCGAGAAAGGGAACATAAGCAGGGGGAGTGGGAGAGGGAAAAGCAGGATTCCCACTGAGCAGGGAGCTGGATATGGAGTTGGATCCCAGGACCCTGGGATCATGACCTAAGCAGAAAGCAGATGCTTAACGACAAAGCCACCCAGGTGCCCCACAGATCTTGATTTTTAAACATCATTCTTCATTAAATGGAACTAGGGTTATGAGAGGAAATGGGTGATTCTAGGGCTGGGAAAGCACAAAGTAATTTTGGGATGTAGTGTTAGAAAGTAAGGGAAATGCTTAAAAAAGGATGATAAGATGATAAAGAACATAGAAGCCAGCCAAGTCTGAAAGTATTTTTACAGTGATTATACAATTCATAGAATAAAATAAAAATTGATGAGCGCATTCTGATATAAATCAATAAATTGATAAATGAATAAATGGGGGAGATGCAAAAAGCTCTCCTGTACAGTAAGACAAATAAAAATGTATAAGGAATGATAATGATGGAATTATAAAATTACCATTTGGCAACAACTACAGTGTTTCAAGCAAGCATTATTAATAAATGTTAAAACCTGTTTGTGGTCGCAGATGGTCTCCCTACAAGATACTTACTAATTACAAAAAGCAAACTAGTTACTTAATACTGGATAAACCTGGCAGATACCACTTTAACCCAGTGAACAAAGTTCTTATCACCAGTAAAGAGACATACAGGTATCACATGCCTCCTGCTGCATTAGGAAAGACATAACATCAGCTCTGCAGTATTTCTGCCAAAAGTGCCTAACTTGAATCTAATCAGGAAAAAATATCAGACGAACTCAAATTGAGGGGTATTTATAAAATAAATGGCCTGTATTCTTTAAAAGTGTCAAGTTGATAAAAGACAAATACTGAGAAACTACTCCAGATTAAAGAAAATTAAACAGATTTAACTACTAATTATAATGTGTGATCCTGCCTTGGGTCCTGGACCAGAAAAAAAACAATCATTTTCTTTTCGTAAAGGAATTTTAGTGGAACAATTGTTAGAATTTGAGTAAGGTCATAGATTAGATCATAGTATTGTATCAATGTTAAGTTTCTTTTTTTTTTTTTTAAATATTTTATTTATTTATTTGACAGACAGAGATCACAAGTAGGCAGAGAGGCAGGCAGAGAGAGAAGTGGAAGCAGGCTCCCCGCTGAGCAGAGAGCCCGATGTGGGGCTCGATCCCAGAACCCTGGGATCATGACCTGAGCCGAAAGCAGAGGCTTTAACCCACTGAGCCACCCAGGCGCCCCCAATGTTAAGTTTCTGATTTTGCTAATTGTACTGTGATACTTGTATTCTGTTTTGAGGAAATGCACTAAAAATATTTAGGAATAAATGGCTCAGAAAACAGTGACTATAATTTGTTTATACATCTAAAAGTGTATCTATAACTTTATAGATAGAAAAGGAAGAATGACACCAAGTGCAGGAAAATAAGTGAGAAAAATAAAGCAAATGTGGTTAGATATGGCTGAGAGATATATGGGATTTTTTTTTTAAAGATTTTATTTATTTGAGAGGGAGACAGTGACAGAGATAGGGAGAGAGTGCACAAGCGGAGAGGAGAGGGAGAAGCAGTTTCCCGCTGAGCAGGGAGCCCAGTGTGAGGCTAGATCCCAGGACCCTGGGATCATGACCTGAGCTGAAGGCAGATGCTCAACCACCTGAGCCATCCAGGTGCCCCTACGATTTTTTTGTAGTATTTTTACAAATTTCCTTTATATCTGAAATTATTTTTTTAACTACCTTTTAAGACTTAAAAAAACCCACCAAAATCTATAAAGAGCTTATCAAACTCAATACCCAAAGAACAAATGATCCAATCAAGAAATGGGCAGAGGACATGAACAGACATTTCTGCAAAGAAGAACATCCAGACGGCCAACAGACACATGAAAAAGTGCTCCACATCACTTGGCATCAGGGAAATACAAACCAAAACCACAATGAGATACCACCTCACACCAGTCAGAATGGCTAAAATTAACAAGTCAGGAAATGACAGGTGCTGGGGAGGATGTGGAGAAAGGGGAACCCTCCTATACTGTTGGTGGGAATGCAAGCTGGTGCAACCACTCTGGAAAACAGCATGGAGGTTCCTCAAAATGTTGAAAATAGAACTACCCTATGACCCAGCCATTGCACTACTGGGTATTTACCCTAAAGTTACAAACGTAGTGATCTGAAGGGGGGCATGCACCCAAATGTTTATAGCAGCAATGTCCACAATAGCCAAACTATGGAAAGAACCTAGATGTCCATCAACAGATGAATGGATAAAGAAGATGTGGTATACACACACACACACACACACACATATATACAATGGAATACTATGCAGCCATCAAAAGAAATGAAATCTTGCCATTTGCGACAATGTGGATGGAACTAGAAGGTATTATGCTTAGCGAAGTAAGTCAATCGGAGAAAGACAACTGTCATATGATCTCCCTGATATGAGGAAGTGCAGATGCAATGTGGGGGGTTTGGGGGGGTAGGAAAAGAATAAATGAAACAAGATGGGATCGGGAAGGAGACAAACCATAAGAGACTCTTAATCACAGGGTG
The DNA here is from genome assembly GCF_022355385.1 of Mustela nigripes. Taxonomy (NCBI): domain Eukaryota; kingdom Metazoa; phylum Chordata; class Mammalia; order Carnivora; family Mustelidae; genus Mustela; species Mustela nigripes. The sequence goes on from NC_081570.1 coordinate 41,511,477, forward strand.
CCTGGGTGGCTCAGTGGGTTAAAGCCTCTGCCTTCAGCTCACGTCAGGATCCCAGGGTCCTAGGATCGAGCCCGCATCAGGCTCCCTGCTGAGCCTCCTCTCTCTCTGCCTGCTTTTCTGCCTACTTGTGATCTCTGTCAAATAAATACATAAATAAATCTTAAAAAAAAAAAAGAAGAAGTATATATTAAAAAACAAAAAAAGAGAGACTCTTAATCTCACAAAACAAACTGAAGGTTGTTGGGGGGAAGGTGGGTAGGGAGAGGGTGGTGGGGTTATGGACATTGGGGAGGGTATGTGCTATGGTGAGTGCTGTGAAGTGTGTAAACCTGGCAATTCACAGACCTGTACCTCTGGGGCTAATAATACATTATATGTTTATAAAAAAATTTAAAAAATTATTTTAAAAAACTACTTTAAAAAAACATTTTTTTAAAAGTAATCTCTATACGCAACATGGGGCTTGAACTCATGATCTCAAGAACAAGAGTTGCATCCTCAACCAACTGAGCCAGCCAGATGCCCTGAAATTATTTTTTTAAGTTAAAAAAACTCATAATATTTTGAACTATTTTCTTCTAAATAAATATATAAAAACAATTGGGATAATACAAGTCTTTTTTACTTAACACTGTTTTTCTTTTTCTTTTTTTTTCAAGATTTTATTTATTTATTTGAGCAAGAGTGAGAGGGAGAGAGAGAGAAAGAGAAAGAGAGACTGAGGGGAAAGGCAGGGGCGGGGAGGAGCTCCCCTCGCTAAGTAGGGAGCCTGATAGGGGGCTCAATCCCAGGATCATGAGCTGAGCCGAAGGTAGATGCTAAAGTGACTGAGCCACCCAGGTACCCCTTAACACTGTTTTTCCTAATCTGATATTGAATCATGAGCAGTTTTCAATGTCATTAATAATTCTTCAAAAATACAATTATTAATGAATAGTAATTCTTCATGTGTGTACTATAATCTATTTAACTCATTTAGTTTTCCTTGTTTTTGTTATAAACCTACAGTAAAATACACAATAAACATCTTTTCGCATATATCTTTGTCACATATTTAATTACCTACTTACATTTGATTCCCAAAATGGGAATTGCTTTCTTCTTTTTTAAATGATTCAAGTGACCTAACAAGCTCCCAAATGTCCCCAGTATCCTTTTTTTAAAAAAATATGTTATTTATTTATTTGACAGAGAGAGAGAGAGAGAACACAAGTAGGCAGAGAGGCAGGCAGAAAGGGGGGGTGGAGGGAGGCAGGCTCCCTGCTGAGCACAGAGCCTGACGCGGGGCTCGATCCCAGGACCCCGGGATCATGACCCGAGCCGAAGGCAGAGGCTCGATCCCAGGACCCCGGGATCATGACCCGAGCCGAAGGCAGAGGCCCAACCCACTGAGCCACCCAGGCCTCCCCACCCCCGCCCAGTATCCTTTTAAAGTTTGTGCTGCTTTCCTGACTTGGTCTGATCTCAGGCTTACTAGGTAACGTGGTTGGTGATTGCAGAGGGGTGTGGAGGACCGCAGCTGGCAGCAGCAGGCTGGGGGTAGTTCTGGGCTGCAGGGCAATCACCTGTTGAAGGAGAGTCTTACTCTTTGGTGGGCCCTGAAAGTTAAAGAGAAAGACCTAAACAGTCACTGAACGGGCGGAATGCACTAGCTGGATGCACATCAGTCTAAACCAGCCTAGTTCAGTTTAACATTCTCTGAGCTGTATTCTGTGCTGAGACTGGCTGTGGGGACACGGAGATGAATCCAACACTGAACTTGGCTCACAGGGCTCAAAATCTGATAGGAGAGACATACAAGTAAACAGAAATTGACAATGTAGTTATAAGTGCTTATAAACTGGGAAGCACAAGGATTACTGGGAACATGAAAGAGGTTTTGTGCCTTCTCACACACTTTATACAGTATATATACTTATACACAAATATTCACTCATTCCTCTTTTTTATTCATTGCACATTTATTGAGCATAAATCCTAGACCAAAGTGGATGGCAGTGGAGTTGGAGAGAAATTTTAGTAATATCAAGAAGTAGAACTTATTAGAGTCAGTAAACAATTGTCCATGACAGAAACACAACTGTAAGGATGACTACTATGCCATTTACAAAGCCAGGAAATGGATATTTTTCTGGCTTCATTTTCCCCCAGTTTTATTGAGGTATAATTGACAAGTAAAATGCCTGATTTTCTTTTTAAGTTTATTTATTTATTTATTTTAGTGATCTCTCCATCCAACATGAGGCTCGAACTCAGGACATTGAGATCAAGAGTTGTATGTTTCTCTAACTGAGCTGGCCAGGTCCCCCATGGCTTTAATTTTTAAGAACAAAAAATTTTATTTTTTTAAAAAGATTTTATTTATTTATTTGACAGAGAGGTTGAGAGAGAGCACAAGTAGGCAGAGAGACAGGCAGAGGGAGAGGGAGAAGCAGGCTCTCTACTGAACAGGGAGCCCAATGCAGGATTCGAACCCGGGACCCTGGAATCATGACTTGAGCTGAAGACAGCTGCTTAACTGACTGAGCCACCCAGGTGCCCAAGAACAAATTTTATTTATTTATTTTTTAAAGTTTTATTTATTTATTTTTAAAGATTTTATTTATTTATTTGAGAGAGAGACAGTGAGAGAGAGCATGAGCGAGCAGAAGGTCAGAGGGAGAAGCAGACTCCCCATGGAGCTGGGAGCCCGATGCGGGACTCGATCCTGGGACTCCGGGATCATGACCTGAGCCGAAGGCAGTCGTCCAACCAACTGAGCCACCTAGGCGCCCAAGAACAAATTTTAAAGGGCAAAGAAAATTTTGATCAGAGTGCAACAGCTTAAACTCACGTAAAGAAACTATTCTTATAATACTGGCTTCCTACAGAATGTGTATGGCATAAAAATGAAAATGGAAAGATCTGCCAGATTAGGAATAAATCGGTATTTCAGAGTCACTGTATTGTTGTGGAAATCAATGCAAAATTGAGAGTGGGGTAACTAAATCAACTGATGGCAGGTAAAAGATTAAAATGAGAAAGATCTATACAAGAGGAGGGGGAAACATAGTGTCAGGAGCAGAGAGCAAACTGGGTAGAAGAGTTGAATGATGGAATAAAATTATAGATAAAATGATTTATAGGAGACTACTATGATCAGGAAGTGGTAGTGATGATAAAGACTGTCTCCTTCAGCAACATATTTGAATACAAGGAGAGAAAGTGTGAAGCAAGAGGAAACTGGTCTTGGGAACAAATGAATCATCTTCATGTAGTAGCTACACCCTGGGTAGCATGATTATTCATAAACAAATGCAGATTTCCTGTGGTGGTAGTGAACCAGGCTTCGAAAGCACTGCTAATGTTAGGCTGCCAAACTAATCTAAATGAAAGTGCCCATTTCTCTAGACTGAAAATTTTTATCAACAGTAACTTACTCTTACAGCATTTTCTGAATATTGCAAAAAGGACTGTTAGGGCATCAGATGGGAGACTGAAGAAATCTCAAGGTCTACTTCCAGCTTTCCCCTAGGTTGGATGTATTTCACATATAAAATGGTGGTAGTAGAGTACTTAATTCATAGAGTTGTTATGAAGATGAATTATAGTTTCTCTCTGAGCCCCAGTTTCTCTTGTTATAAAAACAGGATAGTGATTTTTTTCTTTTTCTTTTTCTTTTTTTTTTGGTAACGTGACTCAGAAGTAGGTGGTGAAGGCACACTCTGGATTGTACAGAACAGGAACAGCTCATTGATTGCAAGAGAGCTGTAAGGTTATATTTTCTCTAAGGTGGCTGCTCAATTATTATTTGAAAGTTCCCAGAGACCTTATATAATTTTCTCATTAAGATTTATTATTATTAGGACATAACCTGAAGTCAGGTAAGATTGCCTTATAATTTTTATATACAGAAAAATATACTATCTTTATGCTAAAATCTGCTCTGCAATAGAATATTATAGCATCCAGTGCATTAAGCTCTGTTTTTTTAATCAGCAGAGGGATGTTATATAAATCCATTAGTGAAATTTAGGAAAATTTTACCCAGACCAGGGACGATGAAGAACAATGCACCATTTCCCCCCCCTTTTTTGATGTGCTCATCTTTTGATAAAGATATATTTACACACAGAAATTGAGAGAGAGAACAAAAACAGATGGGAACAAACTTGAATCTAAGAAAGACGGAGAGGGTGTTTTGGAACCAACAATAATTGGAACTAACATTGACTATCTTTTCTGGGCCAGTTCTTTCACATAAATCATCTCCAATTTTCACTACAATGAGCAGGCAGGCATTAGAAAACTCAGGTTCAGAAATGTTATATAACTTACCCAGGGTCATATAGCTAAACATGACAGAGCTGGAATTGACAGTATCAGGAACAGTCTGCCACCAAAGTCCCTGCTCATTCTACTATAGCACTCTGCGACAAAATAATGTACTGTTACTTGGGAAATTTGGGTCCAGAGGATTTGGAGAATTTCTTTCTCTATTTCCCTTCTGACGGTCTTTTTGTTTCCATTGCTTTTGGTTCTGATGTTTGCACTCTAGAGCCTATACGGGATCGAAAATGGGGTATCTGTAAACAGAATGATTCCACAGCCTCCGCTAGGTAACATTTCCTTCCTTCAGATCCTTACCTGGGATTTGACCGGGGTTGGGGTGAAAGAGTAGAGGTATGAGGTGGGGGTGGGGAAGGGGGTAAGTTAGAAAAGATAGGTGTTTTTTTTTCTTACCTTTAAGTTGTTTATGGATTTCAGGACAACCCGTTGGCTATTCTCTTGCTCGGCATATTACTATTTTTTTTTTCCTTCTAATTTTGGGGCGGTTTGGGATGAAGGATTTGGTATCTGTAGGAAATTTCTAGATCCAAAAAAAGTTAAGGTCAAAGACAATTCATCTGTTTTGGGGGAGGATTTTGTGTGTGTGTATGGAAAAAAGGTTGTTTCTGGGTCACCCTTTTTACACCCAGACACACCAAGGGGCTTAGAACGGATCCCTCTCGAATCACGAGAGATGAAAACGAGCAGATTCCCTCACCTCCTGGTCTCAGGTGAACGTCCGAGTGACAGAAACGTTCACGTACCTCCTGGAGAGAAGGAAAAGGTGCAAAGGCGCTCACGGCCTGAGGGCTGGGGGTGGGGCTGGCACCCGCCACCGTCTGTGGGAGATCGAGGGGCTTCCGCCTCCCGGGAGGCATTGTCGGAGGCTGGCCGGGGGCCGAGGGCAGCGCAGCGAGCGCCGGGCCCCCGCCATCCCCAGGCCGCGCTCCCCCGCGTTCCTTGCCGCTCGTGCCCGGGCGGCCGCCGCAGTCCCGGCGCCGTAGCCGTGCGTGGGGTCCAGGGGGCGCTGTGGCCCAGCGGCGCCGGCGGCAGGAGCGGCCACGGCGACGCTGGAGGCTTCGCCGAGGATCCCCGCCTGCAGCACCTCCGTCGTCCCGCCGCAGCCTTGCGCCCCCGGCCCGTTTCAGCGGCGCTCCTCCGGGAACCGCGTGGCTGCGGCGGCCCGTGAGCCCGATGAGGCTCGGCGGGCTCTGGGCCTCAGTAGCAGCGGCGACCACAACCCCTTCAGGAGCGGGAGGCTTCGCGGCGGCGCCTGGGGCCGCGCCGGTGCCCTCCGGAGGAGGCTGTCGGCTTAGGGACGACCCCCCCGGCCATGCTGTGGCGGCGGCGGCCGCTGCTCGAGGTGAGTGTGGCGCGACGCGGTCCCGGGCTCGCTGGCTTTCCGCCGCGGGGAAGGGCCCTGGCAGCAGCCCTCCGGCCGGGCGGACGGGGCGTCCTGCTCTGCGGCCGCCTCCCCCACCCCGCGGCTCTGGGCCCTCAACCCTTCGTCTCCGCGTCCCCCGGGAGGCGGGAGGCGCGTGGGGGGCGACTAGGCCCCGCGCCGCCGGGAAGCCCTCGCCCTGGCCTCGGTTCCGTTGCGGCCCGGTGTGTTGGCGGAGGCACTGGCACCGTTCAGGTTGGCCCCGGGCCCGGGCCGAGCGCAGCCTCTTAACCCCGGGCCCAGCACGTACATCCTGGAGGGAGGCTGAGGACGGCTGTTTGCAAACAGCCTTGGCTTCTCCGCGCCCCTTACCGAGTCACGCAGAGCCCCGGGGGGAGGGGCGGGAGGGCTAGTAAGAATTGGAGTGCGGAAAGTGCGGGGCCCTGAGAGCCCCCGGTACTCCCGAGTGTCATTCACCGATCTGACTGGGTTGAAAACAACCGTTTGCGTTTTATTTGAGCTGAAATTTCATCACCTGCTGGCGGCTCATCCCTGTCGCTTTCTATTACATTACATTTTGCCTCTAAGAGTGGTCTGCTTTGGAGAAAGCCCCATCCTAGCTTTGTCCCCATCCTAGTTTCGTGCGGAAATACTCACAATTATAAAAATGTGGTTTTTGTTTTTTTTAAAAATAGTGGTCTTTCCCCTTCTCCCTAATAAGAGAGTGTAAATATTTTAATGCCTCAGTTCTTGGTACAAAAAGGTTCCACCTAAATAGATCCACGGAACAGATGACAAGAGGATTTTAAAAAGTCGTGCTAACTGTACTAATAAAAGATACCTGATGGAAATGGGACATAGTCTACATTTTAGAGGTTAAGTGATTTGTTCTGGTATTAGTGTGAAAAAAAGGTAATGATTACAGTTTGATACCTTAAGTCAGGTATTTGGGTGTTTATGGTTTATGATAAATGTGGTTACAGGTTACTCTTGCTTCCCCTATAATGAATGTGAAGATTGTAGGATTAATAAGTACTTCTAAAACTTTTATAATCGTGAATAAAATAAATATGCTTACTGTAGAAAACTTGAAAAGTACAGAAAGGTACTGTTCAACTCAATAAATATTTAATAGTGAGGGAAAGTCACCCATAATTTTATAATTAGTACATTTTGATGGTCATTTAAAGTTTTAAATGGGCTTGGACTATTGGTGATTTAAAAATTGTGATTATTACTTTAATAATTATTCAAATTATTATTATTTTATTATTCTATCAGGTTCAGAGTTAACTGTTCCCTTTTACTGTTTAACATCCAGTCATTTGTGTAAGACATATAAAAATGTTTTACTAAATTACATTGTGGTATAGTTGAATTCATCAACTTAAACAGAATAACATAGTTAACTACCTAAAAGACCTCTGACTTAACCTCCTTTGCAGCATGGGAAGCTCCTGAGGTGCAGTATACATTTTTGAGAACTTATTATGTTAGATGTAGTAGCCTTGGATTGTTTTTGTAAGATTTTGCTTAAATATTTATAATTGTAAGAAACTGGCTTGATTAAAAAAATTGGGGGTGAGTAGATTAAATTTCAAAAGTAGTTTAGTTCTTCTCAGTGTGTCTCTGAAGACTGCCATCATTAGAATTAGCTGAGATTGCTTATTAACATATGCAGATTCCTGGTACCTTTAATCAGAATTTTTAGGAATAATAGTGGCCCAAGGATTATTTTTAATCAAGCTCCCTGGTTCTTCATCCTACTAAAGTTTGAGAATAAGTTAAAAGTTAACAAACCTTATTAAGCCTAATGACAGTATCTGTTTTCTAACAAAGCTATCAATCTTAAGTGGCAATACATTTTTCATAGCAACAGATAATGGTGTTACAATCATAGAAGGAAAAAGGATATTTCAAGAGATAGCTGATTCAATTAAAATATATTGAGAGCCTTTTCTGGCAGCTGTGGTGTTATAGAAGGATACCTGGCCACTTACCTTGCACTTAATCTCTTCTTGGACTTTGAATTCATTGTCTGTAAAATATAGATAGATATATACTTACCTTGCAAGACTTTTAGGGTTAATTCAGTTTCGTAATTTGTAGAGGATCTTTATAAAGTTTTAGCTATTAATATTAAGTGTCAGATCCCGTCTTTGGTGCTCTAGGTAACACAAAAATGTGGTCTTTGCTAGCAACTAGCCAGTTGTGGAAGCAGAACATGTTTAACTCTTATAAGGCAGCCATCAGACAAAAGTTGTAATTGAGTAGATCATGCTTGATCTCTCTTTAAGGCTTCTAATGTTTAATCCAATAGCTTGACCTTTAAGAATAATAATAATTTTTATATGTGGTCATTCCCTTCTCTTCCAATTCCTGAATCAGTGTTTTATTCTGTAAGGAGAAAGTTGTATATGTTGCCTGGTAAGCAATAGTTGTATATTAACTTCCTTAGAAAGACAGAATGAATAAAGATGATCCCATTTCTTCTTCGTTGCTAAGCTACCGGTGTTTATACCATTCAGTAAACTTTTTTTTTTTTTTAAGATTTTATTTATTTGACAGTGAGATCACAAGCAGGCAGAGAGGCAGACAGAGAGAGAGGGAGAAGCAGGCTCCCCGCTGAGCAGAGAGCCCGATGTGGGGCTCGATCCCAGAACCCTGAGATCATGACTTGAGCCGAAGGCAGTGGCTTAACCCACTGAGCCACCCAGGCGCCCCTACCATTCAGTAAACTTTTATTTGGCACTGGTATGTGCTGGCCATACACGAGTTGCGACGCACAAATCTTGTTTAGAAAAGATAATTGCCTGGGGGCACCTGGGTGGCTCAGTTGCTGGGTGTCAGGTGGGGATCCTGGGATTGAGTCTCATTGGGCTCCCTTCTCCCACTCCTACTCCCCTGCTTGTGTTCCCCCCCTCTGTCGAATAAATAAGTAAAATCTTAAAAAAAAAAAAAAGTTAATTGCCTGGATTTTAACTTATTTCTTATGTACCTAGAGGGATGGTGTGTGTGTGTGTGTGTGTGTGTGTGTGTGTGTGGTGTTTTATGGTTGTTAATTGCATGATGTGGTACAGAGAATGGAGTCAGATGTGGGCAGGAATCCTTATTACAATTCTTAGAACAATGGAACATTTAGATCCTGAGTTGCTTCTTATGTAGTAATAATTGAAGTAATAGTTGCCATCACAGAGAAGTCGAACTGGTTCCATGAGATACAAATAATAAAAAGCAATTAGCTCAGGATCTGTCTCTTAGAAGGTGCCCAATAAATGTTCACATCCATTCCGCCTTTAGGGAAAAGCAAAAAATAAAAATAAAAAAAAAATTAGGGTTTGGAATTTCTATGAGACTTAAAACATAGTAGCTTTGATTTTTTTTTTTAGATTTTATTTATTTATTTATTTGATAGAGAGAGAGATCATAAGTAGGCAGAGAGGCAGGCAGAGAGAGAGAG
>NC_081570.1:41521025-41542166 GCF_022355385.1 Mustela nigripes
TGGGATTGAGTCCCACATCGGGCTCTCTGCTCAGCAGGGAGCCTGCTTCCCTCTATCTCTCTCTCTGCCTGCCTCTCTGTCTACTTGTGATCTCTCTCTGTCAAATAAATAAATAAAATCTTTAAAAAAAAATTTTTTTTTTTCATAGAAAACAGTTTTGATCATAATTGTTATACATACTTCCCATTTCATTTTTACCGAATAAATGAGCTGTTCTCTATGCATAGGGTACACTTATTACATTATTAGAGTTTTATTTGTTTTCCATTACGTATTTTCAGACTTTTACATCATTTTTACTTGTGTGTACCTCACTTGCATTAATATAGAGCAACATTTTTAGTGTATAATAATCAGCAAAAGATAAATGGTTGCAGTTTGGAATAGAAATAGTTCATATACTTAGTTTTTAAAAACAATATCCATTTATTAAGCTTAAATTATTTAAAAACTGAAGGGTTTTCAAAACGGAGACTTTTCCTTACAAACTATAGTAGATTAGATCTAGATTTTTATAACCTGTCAGATATGGGATTCAGTTTTATGACCTAGAGGACCATGGACGATTTTCCTATCCCCTTTAAGCCTCAATTATTCTTCTATAAAATGAAGCCGTTAGTACCTATTTTATAGGATTGTTGTGATGATTAAATGATATAATGTGTAAATCAGAGCTACAGTTCAGTCCCATGAGTCCTGGTAAATCATTGATACCCTGAAAGTGGAAAATATACTACTTGTTTACTTCTGTTTGAGGGAACTTGAAAGATCATTATTAATACAGTTTACAACTAGGAAATAAAATCAACATTGCTTTTGAACTATTAGAGATTGCTAAATTAAGGAGAAACAAAGCTATCAGTAGAGGTAGTATTTTAATGGTGTAATTAGTGGAATGCTTTATGCTTTATAAATGTTATTTAATAAAACAATTAAAAATGCTATTTATAAAATATTTCCTGTTTTATAGATTAAGTGGTACTTAAATTCTTTTAATGTTTCCTATTTTACAAATTAAGTGATATTTTAAACTTTTTTCTTTTAATTATTATAAATAGCCCATTTATAGAACTGAACTGTTAGAGAAATGAGAACAGTATATAATGTTTTATACTTATGAAATATTTCTTGACAGCCTTTAATAAAATAAGGTAAAAATAAGGAAATCTCTGTGGACACATTGAAATCAAGAAAAAGTTACTGGATTCATATTAGGCAAGGGAAAGGAAAACTTAATGTGTGTTGATGGGTATCTTGAGGCATTTGGGATTTTATATTAGAGAACTATTTGTAAAAATCTTAATTTTTTTCCTATAAATTATCTTTGAGTTGAAAATCCTTACAGTTGTCTAATTAAGCTTAAAAATGCTTTTGTGACTCTAGGCTTTGGATTGTAATAGTTTCTTTAGTTGATAGTTCTGTGGTGATTTGTCATCTTTTTTCTGATTGTTTATGATAATTTATCCTTAAGGATCTGTGACTTAATATCTATGATGGTAGTTCTGTTCCCTTTTTTTAAATACAGAAGTAGTAAATCCATGCCCTAGGTTTTTTTTTTTTTTAATTTTTTTAAAAGATTTTATTTATTTATTTGTCAGAGAGAGAGCGAGCAAGAGCGAGCATAGGCAGACAGAGTGGAAGGCAGAGTCAGAGGGAGAAGCAGGCTCCCTGCAGAGCAAGGAGCCCGATGTGGGACTTGATCCCAGGACGCTGGGATCATGACCTGAGCCCAAGGCAGCTGCTTAACCAACTGAGCCACCCAGGTGTCCCCATGCCCTAGGTTTTAAAGATTAATTAAACTTAAATGAAAATTTAGTATCTTTTGAGGGAAGGAGTCTTAGGAATTAAGACCTAAGGAAATGGTAAAAGGAGTCTAGAATTTTCCATTAATTAGGAAAAGTTTGGGTATATTCAGTCCTGGGTTCTCCTGGCTAATTGAAATAATACTAACTTTAGAAAAATAATATTAACTTTAATATTAATTATTATAAATTATTATGCATTATTACAAATAATACTTATATATACTTATATATGGTTAATATACATGAAGTAAATATATATCAGATAAATATACAATTATAAATTATAAATATCACGTGAAGTGAAGAACATATGTATTTCAATTAAATTGAAAATATTAGGCAAGGCTCTTTTTTTTTTTTAAGAACAGCTTTATAAAAAAATAAATAATAGATATATTTTGGATACCATGCAGTTAATCCGTTTAAAGGGTACAGTTCAATGCTGTTAGACTACTCAGAATTATGCAGATATCACCACCATCTAATTTTGGACATTTTCATCACTCCAAAAAGAAATCCCTTCCAATCTACCCAGCCCTAGGCAACTACTAATGTGCATTTTGCCCTCTATGGATTTACCTGTCTGTTCTGGACATTTCATATAAATGGAATTATAGGATATGTGAGTGGTTTCTTTCTTTTAGCATAATGTCTTCAGGGTTTTGTCCATGTTGCAGCATATATCAGTATTTCATCTCTTTACTTTATTTTATTTTTTTAAAGATTATTTATTTATTTATTTGACAGACAGAGATCACAAGTAGGCAGAGAGACAGGCAGAGATGGGGGGAGCAGGCTCCCTGCTGAGCAGAGAGCCCGACTCAGGGCTGGATCCCAGGACCCTGAGATCATGACCTGAGCCGAAGGCAGAGGCTTTAACCCACTGAGCCACCCAGGTGCCCCTACTTCATCTCTTTATACTGCCAAATGATATTCCATTATATGGATATACCGCATTTTATTTATCCCTTTGTCAGTTTGGGTTATTTTTTTCTCTTTGGTTGTTATGAATAATATTGCTATGAACATTTAACATAAAAGTGTTTTCCTTTGTTTGGGGTACATACCTAGTGTTATATTGCCACGGTCAAAAGGTGACTGTTCTAATCTTTTTGAGGACCTGCACCATTTTACATTCCCAGCAGCAATGTAGGAGGATTCCAGTTTCTGCACATCCTCACCAACCCTTGTTATTTTCCGTCTTTTTGATTAGAGCCATCCTAGTGGGTGTGAAGTGATAAGTTAAAGCTCTATTTGAGGATTATAACTTTCATTTACAATCATTAGGTAAATTGTGAAGCTTTTACTTGGCAGATGAATTGCCAGATTGTTTGATAATAAGGAGTCTTTTTTGCCTTGAGGATAAAAGATGTGAACTTTCTAGTTTCCTGTTCAGTAAACAGTGAACTCGACAAAACTAGTTAACCACTTTGGGTGGTAATGGGGGTAGTGGTATGGGGATTTCCAACTGGAAGGTTGTCTTTTAAGAACATTTCTTAACAAAAGTCAATTGTAAATGTTAGGTTTAGTTTTCCTTTAATTGCTAAAACATTTCTAAAAAGAGAGTCCAGTGCATATTTAGCCCTTAACATTTCTAATTAGTGAGGTCTGACAGATTTTTAAGGATTGCTGGTGCCTCTCTCTGATATGTAATTTTGTATAAATTCAGTTGAGTCATTGTTCTTTATTCTTTTTCCCTCCAAGGATTTTAAGTAATCTCTACACCCAGTGTGGGGCTCACACCTAACACCTCAAGTTTAAGAGTCACATGCTCCACGGACTTAGCCAGCCAAACGCCTCTATTCTTTATTATTATTCATAGTATAGTCTGTTATTGTTTGTTCCCATTTAAGATATTAAAGCTTTTATATGAGGTTTTGTAGGACACAGTTTAAAGTCAGCAGTAATGATTTGCTAATGATTCTAAATTTTTTTTCAAACTAGTTAGGAAATACTGCAGGGAACTATCCTTTGAACAAAGTGCAAGTTTTGAACCTTCATTCTATATACAGTGGATCACCCACAGTATTTTCTCACCTGATTAGGATCACTTTTAGGTCTTTCAGCTGAGTGAGCTAAAAGGATCAGTTTTAGGTCTTTGAACTGAGTGAGCTAAAAGGCCTCACTGGTTTGTTATACAGTCTTTTAGTTGTTTTGAATGTCATAATTTCTGTAGAAAATTAAGAAAAACAGTTTTGGAGCCTTTCGAATTAAGATTAATAAAGAGGTATGTATTTCTGCTTGTAATATGGTTCCTTTTTTTTAAATAAAGCTTTTAAAAAGATTTTATTTATTTATTTATTTTTAAAGATTTTATTTGACAGAGAGACACAAGTAGGGGGAGTGGGAAGGGGAGGAGCTGGCTTCCTGCTGAGCAGGGGGCCTGATGTGGGACTCCATCCCAGGATCCTGGGATCATGACCTGAGCCGAAGGCAGATGGTCAACCACTGAGCCACCCAAGTGCCTCTATTTATTATTATTAGTTTGTTATTTTTTAAAAGATTTTGTTTATCTGACAGAGAGAGCACACACAAGCAGGGGAAGCAGCAGAGGGAGAGGGGAAGAAGCAGGATTTCCACGGAGCACAGAGCCTAATATGGGGCTTGATCCCAGGACCCTGAGCCAAAGGCAGACATTTAACCAACTGAGCCACGCAGGTGCCCTAAGATTTTATTTTTGAGTAATTGCTATACCCAAGATGGGCCTCAAACTCACATCCCTGAGATCAAGAGTTGCATGCTCTATGGACTGAGCCAGCCAGGTGCTCCTGTAATATGATTCTTTTCTAACCTCTCCTGGTTATAATGTTTTAGTTTATCTGCCAGAGTTTGTTTTATTAAAATGAAGAAAGAGTAAATGGTATATGTTTTTGTTATTATATCTAAGCAGAGCCTCGTCTCTCAAAATTCTCTTTACTAAAATAACAAGCAGTTTAAAAATTTTGTGGAAATGTTGTCAGGGTTTATGTAAATTTTCGCTTCCATTTCTCATTTTCAATTGAACAAGAGAAACAGCACTTAAAAAGTAATTGAAGCAGAATTCTGCCAGTTTGAGAAAAACCTTAAAACTTAAGAATACGTCATCTAAACATTTTTGTGATTCTGGTGATAAAACTGTCCATAGGTGTTTGTTTTTGTTTTTGTATTTTTTTTTTTTAATTTTATTTGAGAGAGAGAGAGAAACAGTGAACATAAGGGGAGATGTTGGGAGTGTGGGGAGATAGAGAAGGGCAGAGGATCCCCTCTGAGCAGGGAGCCTGACCAGCTTGATCCCAGGATCCTGGGATTATGACCTGAGCCACTGAAGGCACATGCTTAACCGACTGAACTACCCAGGCATCTCTGTTTTTGTTTTTAATTAGTAGCTGAAGTAAACTATTTTTTATTTGAAAGATTTTATTTATTTATTTGACAGAGATCACAAGCAGGCAGGAAAAGCAGGCAGAGAGTGAGGAGGAAGCAGGCTCCCTGCTGGACTCGATCCCAGACCCTAGGATCATGACCGGAGCTGAAGGCAGAGGTTTTAACCCACTGAGCCACCCAGGCACCCCTGAAGTAAACTATTTTTGAGATTATTGTGAGGTCATTCTTGGAAGGTTCTGCTTTATGTCTAAAAAAGAAGGTTGAGTTCTGCGAGGGAGATGCTACTGCAGCTACATCTCTGGGCACCCCGTTCCTGCTCCTGACTCACCACTGTTTCTCCCTCTCACCAAGAACAAGTCTATCAGGAAGCTGAACTCCTGCTATAGCCATGGCTTTTAAAGACACTGGGAAGGCCCCTGTGGAACCCGAGGTGGTGATTCATCAAATTAGATCTGATCGGCCACAGCCTAAGTACTTGGAGAATGTGTGCGCTGACTTGATCAGAGGTTTAAAGGAAAAGAATCTCAAGGTGAAAGGACCAGTTCTGGTGCCCATCAAGACTCTAAGAATCACTGCAAGAAAAATTTTCTTGTGGTGAAGATTCTAAGATTTGGGATTGTTTTCAGATGAGGATCTACAAGTGACTCATTGATTTGTACAGTCTTTGTGAGATTGTTAGGTTACTTTGATCAGTATTGAGCCAGGAGTCAATGTTGAAGTCACTATTGCAGATACTTAAATCAGCCTTTTTAATAAATTATCAGTTGTTAAAAATAAGTAAAAAGCAAGGTTTAGATTCTTTAATCTGGCATAGTCCTTCCTAATTGGTCCCAGCGTCATCGTGCCTTACTTCCTATTTCTCTATACCCCACTATCCTGCCTTTTAAAGATTCCAGGTTTGGGATGCCTAGGTGGCTCAGTCTGTTAAGCACCAGACTCTTGATTTCAGCTCAGGTCTTAATCTCAGAGTCATGAGTTCAAGTCTTGCCTTGGGCTCCACGCTGGGCATGGAGGCCCCCTATCCCACCTGCCAAAAAAGAGATTTCAGGTTTATGGAGTTTTCCTTGATTTCTTTTGCCTTGTATTACTTACTTGTGTAATATAAAATTTTTGTCCACTCTGTGCTTTCTGGTAGGTATTTCACATATGTTCTTTCTGATTCTTAAAATGACCCTATAATATTCATAGTGTCATGCACGTTTTATAGCTAAGGTAACTGGCATGGAGATTTTTATTGACTTTCCTCAGCCTTCCTCCATGATTCAAACCATATGTCTCTGACTACAAAGTCTACAGTCTTTTTCATCATGTGACCTTCTCCACGTGTTTTGTATTTGTTTTATCTTAAGATAATCCACCAGTGTCTGGGTGGCTCAGTTGGTTAAGTGTGGACTCTTAATTTTGGCTCAGGTCATGATCTTAGGGTCCAGAGATCAAGCCCTCAGTTGGGCTCTGTGCTCAGCGGGGAGTCTTCTCGGGGTTCTCTCTCTCCCCCTGCTCCTCTCCCTGCCTCTCTCTCTCCCTCTTAAAAAAAAAAAAAAGATATTCTATAGTGCTTTAGGAAGTATTCATATTAGGAGAGCTCCAGTTTAGTTGGTTGACTTTGGTGGCATTTGCCTTTGAAGTATACTACTGGCATGTAGCTTTTTGTATGAGAAAAAAATGTAGGGTATCTGGGTAGCTTGGTCAGCTTGGGGTCTGACTCTTGGTTTCACCTCCAGTGATGATCTTGGGGTCCTGGGATTGAACCCTGCATAAGATTCTCTCTCTTCTCCCTCTGCCCTTCTTCTGTGCTTGCTTGCTCGCTCTCTCAAAAAAAGAATGTGTAAGTGTATTTTGGGAATTTCAGCTTTCATGTATATATTTTTGAAATAGATAACGGATTTGCTATTACTAGAAAAATAGTAATAACTTATCTCTGGGCATCATTTCGCTCATCTGAAAATGAGTGGTGGACTAGATGTTAATGCCACTTCCACATTTAATATTCCATTGAGATTTCCAGGGAACTGAATGAAAAAATAGATGGCGTATGGACAGCTCCAGGCCATGGTGATAGTATCATTAATGAAGAAAGAGAACAGGTGGCAATGGGCTAAGAAAAATAGAAGTAAAACAAGGGACTATAATTTACATAGAAATTTCCCCCGTGGGACGCCTGGGTGGCTCAGTTGGTTAAGCAGCTGCCTTCAGCTCAGGTCATGATCCCAGCATCCTGCGATCGAGTCCCACATCGGGCTCCTTGCTCGGCAGGGAGCCTGCTTCTCCCTCTGCCTCTGCCTGCCATTCTGTCTGCCTGTGCTCGCTCTCTCTCCCTCTCTCTGATAAATAAATAAAATCTTAAAAAAAAAAAAATTTCCCCTGTAATGAGTAAAGAAACTGTATTTCTAAATAAAGACACAGAAACTCTGGGAATTAGCTGGATGAGTAGTTTTAACTGTTGCTTTTTCCCTCCATACCTGTTACCCCCATTCTTCTGTCCTTTCTTGTGATAGTTGAGAAAAAAGCATCTAGAGCTGTTTTATGAAAATCACCAGTAGCACACTTGAAATAAAGCTTTTGTATTGCTCATAAAGTGAGAATTTGGTAATTAAAATGTGAACCCATTATTGTAGATCTTTAGGGAGTTTGTTGATAAAACAAAGAAAGGCATGCTTTGCATTAAAAAAGAATGAAATGCAGTTTAGTGACAACTTTTATATAGCCTTTCTACCCTCAAGGTATTAGAGATGATTATTTGACATATAGGTAGATAGGTGATGTTTTGACTATTTGGAAAATTGTTAACCAGCTAGAAAATTGTCATTCTTTTCCTCATTAGCTTCTGGAGACCTTGAACAGTGAATTTTGACTTTGGAACTAAATCGTTCTGAGTTGGAAGCAAGGAAGTATTCTTTAGTCAAATAAGTTTGGGTTTTTCAGTATACTATATCCCTCAGAGTTTATAAATACACTTTAGTATTTTATTTTGTTTTTATTTTTTATATTATTTTTTATTATTTTTATTTTTATTATATTATTTATTTTATATTATTTTTATTTTTTAAAGAGTTTATTTGAGGGGCGCCTGGGTGGCTCAGTGGGTTAGAGCCTCTGTCTTTAGTTCAGGTTATGATCTCAGGGTCCTGGGATCGAGCCCGACATCAGGCTCTTTGCTCAGCAGGGAGCCTC
This sequence comes from Mustela nigripes, assembly GCF_022355385.1. NCBI lineage: Eukaryota > Metazoa > Chordata > Mammalia > Carnivora > Mustelidae > Mustela > Mustela nigripes. Next base: position 41,529,365 of record NC_081570.1, read on the forward strand.
CTTTCCCCTTTTTCTCTCTGTCTACTTGTGATCTCTGTCAAATAAATAAATAAAATCTTAAAAAAAAAAAAAAGACTGTATTTGAGAGGGAGAGAGAGAGCATGAGAGGGGGGAGGGTCAGAGGGAGAAGTAGACTCCCTGCTGAGCAGGGAGCCAGTTGTAGGGGACTCGATCCTTTACTCCAGGATCATGACCTGAGCTGAAGGCAGTTGCCTGACAGACTGAGCCACCCAGGTGCCCCCATTTTAGCGTTTTAAAAATTGAGGAGTTAAAGAAAGTGGTTTAACTTTTTTCAGCAATATATTATCCAGTTTATTGACTGGTGACTCTCTTTTTCCACATAATACTTAGCAGTGTATCTTTTACTGATTTAGGTGAACTTTTATCTGTTTTATAAAGCTTCTCACAATATCCATGACTATTTCAACCCTCAGGTGATAGGCCCTGATTACTTCCTGAAGCACCTCTTCTTCTGTTGTTCTGATAACTTATTAAAAAAAATTCTTTTATATTTAGCCAAATGCTGTTTTTCTTTAATATCTGTCCTTTTGTTGTTTTGCTTCCTAAAATTACGTAAAATATATAATTACTTTCATCTTAATACCTGAAGATGCCTTTGCTAGCATAGTATTTGAAAGCTCAGGCTTTGGAATCAGACTGCCTGGGTTCAAAAGAGTTCTACTGCTTTTACTATGTGATCTTGGGTGAGTTACTTAACTTCTCTGTGCCCCAGTTTTCTCATCTGTGAAATGGGAATAGCAGTAATACCTTAGTTAAATGAAATGATTCATAAAAGAGCTAATTATATAGAATGTTGCTTTTGTCCCTTGGGAAGCAGATATTGAGATGGAGTTTGTAGTGTGAGAGATTTTATGGGGAGTAGATAATGCAGTGGAAGAAAAGGGAGTGCAAGCTGAACTGACCTACGAGGGCCTCAATCTGTGATATAAATTAAAAAAACAACAGCAAAACTCTGCCAATCCAACAGGAAGCTCCAGAGCAAAGATCACCTGTTAGAGGATTCTGCATTGGTAAGAAATGGCCAGGTTCTGGTATACTCACTGTATTTAGTCACAGGCTAGGAGCTTCCCCAGAAGAGTCTGGACTCAGGTGGAAAGCCAAGATGAGCAGCTGGAGGCTATTACTGTCTCCATGCATCTGAATGCAAGTTTGTTCTTTCTTCTTTTATTTTTATTTATTTATTTTTAAATATTTTATTTATTTATTTGACAGAGAGAGATCATAAGTAGGCAGAGAGGCAGGCAGAGAGAGAGAGGAAGGGAAGCAGGCTCCGTGCTGAGCAGAGAGCCCGATGTGGGCTTGATCCCAGGACCCTGGGATTATGACCTGAGCCAAGGCAGAGGCTTTAACCCACTGAGCCACCCAGGTACCCCTTCTTTTATTTTTTTATTTTTATAAATGCAGGTCTTGAACTCATGACCCTAAGACCAAGACCTGAGCTGAGATCAAAAGTTGGATACTAAACCAACTGAGCCACCCAAACACTCTTTTTCTTTTAAATGCAAGTTCTTTCTTTCTTTCTTTTTTTTTTTTTTAAAGATTTTATTTATTTATTTGTCAGAGAGAGAGAGAGGGAGAGCGAGCAAGCACAGGCAGACAGAATGGCAGGCAGAGGCAGAGGGAGAAGCAGGCTCCCTGCCGAGCAAGGAGCCCGATGTGGGACTCGATCCCAGGACACTGGGATCATGACCTGAGCCAAAGGCAGCCGCTTAACCAACTGAGCCACCCAGGCGTCCCAATGCAAGTTCTTTCTTGAAGGGAGATCCAAGTAATTGCCATAGTCCATTTCTTATCTCGCAGGATCTAGGTCTCCAAACATTTTCTGAAAGCTGTTCTTGCAGCGTTCCATGGACTTCTCTCTCTCTCTCTTATTTTAGTATTTTATTTTTATTTATTTATTAAAAAATATTTTATTTATGTATTTGACAGAGAGAGAGATCACAAGTAGGCAGAGAGGCAGGCAAAGAGACAGGGGAAGCAGGCTCCCTGCTGAGCAGAGAGCCCAGTGCAGGCTCTATCCCAGGACCCTGAGATCATGACCTGAGCTGAAGGCAGAGGCTTAACCCACTGAGCCACCCAGGTGCCCCTTAATATTTTATTTTTAAAGTAATCTCTATACCCATGTGGGGATTGAACTCGAAGCTCTGAGATCAAGAGTCTCATGCCCCACTGAATGAACCAGCCAGATACCCTGAACTTCTCTTCTTGATGGGAAACTTCAAAGAAGTGGGTTAGTGAGATAGGCTTAAGCCCCCATTGTGTAGCTGGTCTTAGGACTATAGTGGTTTTCATTGTCTCCTCCACTATTCAGTGTAAACTCCCTTGCCATTAGCTGTCATTTCTGTTGGTCTGGGTGGTTTACCTACTGATATGACCCACCCCTCATTTTTGAGGTATCTGAGAACCATACTGTTCTTAGGCTGGAGTGGTTTGCATTAGTCCACTCATAGTCATAACTGGGCAGGGGAGTATTAATCCCCTGCCCAGTTGGATCCCCTCAGATGGATTATCACGTATAGTCTTTTTTGCTCCTATTGTGTAACAGCAGATCTACTTCATCTGAGGATGAGGGTTATTTACCCCAACATGATGGGGATTTCTCTTCTTGCCTCTTGGTCCAGGGACACAGAGTCCCGAATGTACTGGCTACAGCTATAACTTATAGCTCAGTGTGACCCTTGACATGTCAGCTGGCAAAAGTATGCCCAGGATCTCTAACTCTGGAGCCCAGCATTGTACAGACGGAAAATATAAAGTCCTCCAGTGGATCATTGGGAATGATGGTACGTAGGGGCCATTTCTGCTTCTACCTGTTGGGTTCTCAGATCTGTGTGTTCATCCTACTGGGAGCATAGCTCTGAATCAGTGCATTTGGTGTATCCTAGAGGATAGCACACCATTCTTATCTCTGAGGTGATATATCAGCTGTGTCTTCAGTGGGCCATTTCAGTATTCTATAAGGCTGGATGCTTTTGTATGGTGCTATATTATGTGATAAGACCACTGGAGCCCATGGTTATGGGCCTACTGCCATAATCCTTCATTGTGAAGTGATTCCCTTGGTTAGATGTTATGTTATATGGGATTCCATGTCTTTGGATCAGGTACTCTGTAAGCCCTTTGCTAGTGTTATGGCTGGAGCTCCAGGAAAGGAAAGCCCATACTTGGAATAAGTATCTGTTGAATATCTGTGGTGATCAATTGCTGCCCTTTTCAAGATAAAATGAATATGATGTGGTAACTGGTAGGTCAGCTTGAGGCATAGTGCTATATTGGGGGCTCAGTGTTGGTCTCTGTTACTTGCAGATTGGATGTTCAGAGAGGGCGGTAGCCTGATTGGGCCTTGGTAAGTGGGAGTCCATGCCTCCTTCTTTGCTTCTATTTTGGTTTCTGCCACACTGGCTACTTTATTCATGTCCGCATCATGCCAGTTCTGGGGTGGCTCATGTCAATCTCTGAGTCATTTTGTTCACTTGGTTATTCAGTGTCTCTTCTACATTGGATGCTTCTTAGGGAGCATTAACACATGAAAAGAATTTTCACACTTTATCACTGTTACACATTTCCCTATGTTCATTCATTTGCCTCCACCCATGTCTTCTTATAATAATTTGTAGTCTTTTTCCTTAAAGGCCCCTGACCAGTTAGCCAGTCCATGTGCAATTGCCCATGAGTCTGTATATATTCTCACCTCTGGCCATTTTTCTGTTTACATAAAGTTATGACCAGATGCCTCATTTGAAGCTCTATCCTTGGGAAGATTTTCCCTTTCCACTGTCAAGGTCAGCCCTAAGTGTGGCTGTAATGAAGCTGTTGTTTCTTTTTTCAGCTTGCATTCACATACTGAGCCATTTATAAGCTATTTATAAGCGAAGCTTTGGCTTTTATCTCTTCCTTGTGCTGGTCATATAGGATCCCCTAAACAGCTATAGATGTGAACTAAGGAATGGGTGCTGGAACAATTTTGGTAGTTGTTAGGGAAGTCTTAGCTGTCTACTTATGTATCTTACTTGTGCCCTTTTGTTCTGCTTAGGTTTGATTTTTCTTTTTTTAAGATTTATTTATTTATTTATTTTTGAGAGAGAGAGAGAGAGAGAGAGAGCGTGCGCGCATGAGCATAGGAGCAAAGGGAAGGGGAGAGGGAGAGAGAGAAATAAAACCCCAAGCAGACTTCCTGCTGAGTGCAGAGTCCCATGAAGGGCTGGATCTCATGACCCCAAGATCATGACCTAAGTTGAAACTAAGGGTCGGATGCTCAACCTGCTGTACCACCCAGGTGCCCCACTTGGGTTTGATTTTTGATGTACCATTTCCATTTCATAATGGATTGTTTCTGAGCTCACTTGACTTTATAACTTGGAGAGTCCTTTTGAACTCATTATGAGCAGTTCTGGACATGTAGTGCGCAATGGTCACGCAATTTCTTTCTAGAGCCTAGTAGCATGCCTGCATTGTGATTCTCCCATTAAGGCTTGCTATAAACTCTACTGTATCTTTTCCCAATATTTAGACCTCCAGCAGGATAGGGACAGCTCATACAACAACCTGGACCTGCTATAGCGTTGTTTCCTACTCAAAACTGACAGTAAGCCTTCCATATCACTCAGTACATGGGTTACAGCAATAGTCCTACCTATAGAATGTGTTGCCCCTAAAGTCTGAAGAAGCCTACTAGATGTTGTGATTCCTTTTTTGTAGTGGGAGATGCAAGATGCAGCAGTTTGTCTTTTGCTTTGGAGGGGATGGGTTGGCATGACTGTGAACTCCTGAATTCCTAAAACTTATCCTTAGATACTTGTAGAGTTTTTCTCCTGCCCTTTGGAGCACATGTATCTTACCATGTACTTCAGTATGCTAGGCATCTCTTGTTTATTTTGCATGATCAGCATGCTTAAATGGATCAGTGTGCTGTTTTGAATCTAGTTCTTTTCAGAGTTTATCATGACAGAATAGGAGAATTAATATAGCCCTGAGGTAAAACTGTGAATATATACTATTGTTTATTACACGGAAAGGAACTGTTTCCAATTGGGATGGAAAAGAACTCATTTACCAAATCAGTAGTTGCATGTCATACACCTGAGGCTATATATATCTGTCAGGTATAGCAAACAGATTACATTTGGTAGGGACAGCTGTGGTCACGGCTACTACTTGGTTGAGCTTGTGGTAGTCTCTAATCATTCCCCAGGATCCAGCTGGTTCCTGTAGAGGCATTAAACAAACATATGAAAGGGACCACTACCCCTGCATCTTTGAGATCCTAAGGGTGGCACGAAACTCTGCTCTTCCTCTTACTTTCTCCCCCCTATAAAGTACTGTTTTTGATTTACTATTTGGTTAAGGTCTGGGGAGATGTATAGATATTTGCAGGTTTCGCCTCACTTTTTCCGTTATCCCAGAGGCCAAGGACTCAGGGTGGGGATTCCCCCAACTTCCAAGGATGCCAATCTTGTTATATTCAGGGCCTGGAAAAATGACTGGTGGGTGGCTATGTAGACCCACTATAAGCTGGACTTTGGCCAGAACTCCATTTATTGCTTAGTTCCTATAATAGGGGAATAATGATGCTCCAGGTGTCGATATCAACATCAACTCAGACTCTCTGATGAATAGTTCTTTAAATGTCTGGCATTTTCTTTTTCCTGCGTATAGTCACTGGAGTAAATAGGCATAGGTGTCATTGGAGAAGAACTTGGGGGTAATCATTTATATATATATATATATATATATATATACACACACACACACACACACACACACACACACACATACATATGTCCTTGCTGCTGGGGAACCAGCCACCTCTCTAAGCTGGTAGGTCTGGATCTGAAAACTAGATCAGGAATAGGAATTAGGCAAGGGATGGTAGGTTTTTTTTTTGTTTTTGTTTTTAAGATTTTATTTATTTATTTGACAGAGAGAGAAATCACAAGTAGGCAGAGAGGCAGGCAGAGAGAGGGGGAAGCAGGCTCCTTGCTGAGCAGAGAGCCCAATTCGGGGCTGGATCCCAGGACTCTGAGATCATGACCTGAGCTGAAGGGAGAGGCTTAACCCACTGAGCCACCTTGGCGCCCTGATCTTAGTTTTTTTTATTGAGGCCACCATTCAGCCTTGTGCTTATACATTCTTGCCTTATTTTGATTGTATATATTAAGCAACACTATTGACTACCTATTTTGCTCTAATGACACTGTTTTATTAACTATCTCTACAGCTCCCTGTGGGTCAAGGTTTATTGGCTGTTTCCCATCTTGCCAGTTATGATGATAACTGTGGTCCACTGGCTTCTGGTTTTAAGTGCCACCTCTTGGTTTCTGTTGCTTCAGTGCATCATTATCCCTATTGCTATCAATGAGCCAAACTGTGACAGCCTGTATTTTAGAAGAGGGAACCACTTCTTGGGGATGCTAGTGTCCCTCTGGTGGGTCTTCTGACCTCACATAATCACTCTAGCATAGCCATTTTCCTGAACCCTTTAATCCCATGTTCTACCCTCTGCTGTGTCATTTTTTTTTTTTTTTTTTTTTTTTTTGTCTAGGCTCCATGCCCAGTTTAGAGCTCAGCATTGGGCTTGAACTCATGACTATGAGATCAAGACCTGAGCTGAGATTGAGTCAGATCTTAACAAGCTGAGCCACCTAGGTACTCCATTTCAGTTTCATTCAATGTAGACCGTTCTATTCCAGGCTTCGAGGAGTCCCTGTAGCAGCGTTTATGTCAAACCCTAGGTTCTTGACACAGTGTTGATCCCCATATTCTGAAATGGTGTCCTCACCCCCAGTCAAATTTAACCTTATAAGTTTAATATTCTGGCCTCCTTAACTAAGTTCCCTCAAAATCTAGCACTGTGAGCATTCTTTCTAATCCTGCCCATATATGTTGGCAAATTCTTGCAGCAGCTTTAGGCTGTTATCTCTTTTCTCCCTTATTAGTCCCAAGATATCCTTGGCAGCATTAATATTAGTTACCGTCATGGCAACATGGCAACTAATTAATATTAGTTACTATCATGGAGTTTGGGGGGTCCCTCCTGAGGGGAGCCTTTTATTGCCTTGCAAGTGAGAGGCCTCTGAAGTGTGTTCCCATATAGTGGGAAGTGTTAATGTCATCTGCAGACTCTGAGGGTTCAGAGCATTCTGAAAAACCAAAATCTTTGGGAGCAACTGTTTTAGATGCCCCTCTCCCATCTAGCATGCTTCCATGTCTTCCAAACCAGGATCCAGACCTTGGCATGACAAACCTGTCCTGGCTGGGCATTCAGCCATTTTTGAAGTATCACAGTGATAGTATCACTATCCTGAGTTTGATCTTCATCTTTTGGTGCTCTCCCACTGTAAGCCATAAGGACCTCTTGAACTGCCAGAGCCTCTAGCTTTGACACTTAGTTTCTAATAAGTGTTTGTTAACTGCTCTTTCTAGGGAGTTAGCGGCAGCATAACAGCTAGCCACTTCCATTGTGCTTACATGGGTTGTTACCCTCACATATTTCAGATTTAAGAATCATTACACTGGTCATAGTGTTGCTCTTTGGGAATATTCTTCCAAGAAAGTTTTAGCACTTTTCCTGAGAAAAGTGCCACCAGCTTGTGCCATATTTCACATAGTATCCAGGATGAAATCCTCATTGCAGTGGGACAGGAAGTGATCTAGGTTCCAAATCCAGTTTTTACCTTTTGCTTTCTTAGTCCATTTCTGGTACCAAATGTGCCACTTTGAGTTCTTCTGGAAGCAGAAGCTGGATCAGAGTTGTATTGTATTGTATTGTATTGCATTCCTACACAAGAGGTACATGGGGGAGGAGGAAGATTCCTATGAAAGGAAAGGGGGAGGAAACAGAATTGGCAGGGAGGGCCTCAGTATGATTCAGATCTGACAGAGTCTTGGACACAGTGAAGACTCTAGAGCAAAAATTCTTCATTAGAGAGTCCTGCATGTGACAGAAATGGCTGTGATATGACCAGTTATTGGCTGGGACTGGCTGCCCAGGAGGACAATGGTCTCAGAGTCTAGGGATCTTAAAGAGACTGCAGCTGGAGGCTGTCAGCTTACTGCATGCCGAGCAGGTCAATAGCATATTCTTTCTTGAAGGGAGATATAAGCGACATACCTCCATAACTGCCACACATAAGTGTAAAGGAATTGTTAGGTATTATTGTTGTAATTATCTTTTTTTTGTTGTTGTTGTTGTTGTAATTATCTTCTGATTAAATTTCTCTCAGTTGCTTTTATCCTTTATAAGTAAAAACTAGTTGTTGTTCTTAGTTATTTTCTCTTGCATGTTTTTGTCAGGATGTACCATGAGTCTTATGCTTGGAACTAGAACTGAAAACAGTATTTCAGGTGTAGTCTGGGACAAAGTAGGTGCTCAGTGAATGTTGGTTTAGATGAACATAAAGCCTGAAATCTCCCTACCCCACAACCCCTCCATTTTTGGACATTTATATTCATGCACCCTGAGATTACATTAGCTTGTTTTTGAATGACTTTTTTCCTGTGCCTGTAATTCAGTAGTTTGGGTCTTTTTGAACATGAATGTATGTAGAACTATAGATCTCTGTAAAGCATCATGTTAGATAGATTTAGTTTATTCTAATTTGGTTAGATCTTTCAAATACTGATTATTTGATCTAGCAGATCCAGCTGTCACACTTTTCTTTATATATTATCACAGATTTCATCATTATGCCACAAATGGTCACATCCAAATCATTAATAAGAATGCTCAATAAGATAGAACCAAGAAGCTTTAGGCCATGCCGTTAGTGATATGCTTACAGATAGATAGGTATTTATGTCCATCCATTCAGCTTGTTCAGGAATTCTTTAACCATAATGATCATATGACCCATATTTTGACATTTGTCCATTAAAAGATGAGAGACTTGTCAAATAAATACCTTGCAGAAATTCAGTAACTAGGCCCTGAGGCAAAAAAGGAAATGAAGTGAATCTATTTCGCTACAGAGGATCACTGCTTTCCTTTCTAAATAAGTCTTACTTTTGGCTTTTATCTGCCAGAAAGCAGCTGAGTTACCTTGGGAAAGTCACAGCCTTTCAGGACTTGAGATTCCTTCCTAGTAAAATAATATGATTAGAAAGTCCATAGAGACAGGAAATAGAATAGTGATTACCAGGCACTGGGATGGGGGGTGGTGAGAATGGGGAGTTAGTGTTTAATGAATATAGTTTGGGAAGATGAAAAAGTTCTGGAGATGGATGGAGATGATGGTTGCACAGCAATGTGAATATAGTTGATGCCACTGAGCTGGTTTTTCTGCAAATAATTGGCAGTTGGCAAACCTTAATCTGATCCCTTGCTCATCCAGTGTTCCCCTCGCGTAATTTGCTTTGTCCTTGCTGTTCCCTTTGCTTGGAACTCTCTTCCCATATTTTTAGAGTTATTTCCTGACATTCAGGTTTTGACATAAATGTTACCTTCTCAGTGGGACTTCCTTTGGCTGCTCTATCTAAAATTGTAACCCCCAATCTTTCTTTTCCTTTTTTTATTTTTCCCTTTGGCATGTATCATTTGGTATTCACATATTTTATGTGCTTGTGTTGTTTGTTACCCATTTCTGCCCAATAAAATGTAAGGTCCAAGAACGCCAGGATTCTGTCTGTCTGCTTGCTGCTTTATGCCCAGTGTTTAGATTTGTGCTGAGAACACGACAGGTGCTCAGATATTGATGAAATGAATAGTTATATCATATAAATACAAATTATGTAGAGATTTTTACTATAATTTTGTTATGAGATTTGACCCAAAAGCTTGCTCTTACGAAGTCTTTCATCCTAGCTCCCTATTCTCTGGTTCACAATTTGATCTTGGCCTTATAGTAAGCTCAAATAGATATTCATTGAGTGGATTTGATGGATTTGTTAATCAGGAAAGCTCAATTTTTTTTTTTTTCTGCAGAAACATATTTTTGTTTTATGATGTAACACTTGTATACATTGAAACAGCCTAGGATTAAATTTTTATTTTTGTAGATTAAAACAAAATTCTTTTCCTCTTCTTTTTTTTTTTTTTTTTAAAGATTTTATTTATTTATTTGACAGAGAGAGATCACAAGTAGGCAGAGAGGCAGGCAGAGAGAGAGAGAGAGAGAGGAGGAAGCAGGCTGCTCCCTGCTGAGCAGAGAGCCCGATGCAGGACTCCATCCCAGGACCCTGAGATCATGACCTGAGCCGAAGGCAGCGGCTTAACCCACTGAGCCACCCAGGCGCCCCTCTTTTCCTCTTCTTTTCTAATTCTTCCAAATCCTACCTCTCTTAATACTCATTTCAAAGCTTTCCTATGTCATCTTAGATTATTCTAAGCTGTAGTGATTTTTTGTTTCCTCAGTTTTTATAACTTATATTTGTACATCTGTTCCATTTTAAGATTATATATTTTTTTCTGAATTCTGATTTGTATTTTATATTATTACATAACTTTTCATGACTATATGTCTTCCTAATCTTCTACTACATATCAATAAGCTTTTTGAGGAAGGAGAATTATATTTCTTTTTTTTTTTAAGATTATATTTATTTATTTGACAGAGATCACAAGTAGGCAGAGAGGCAGGCAGAGAGAGAGAGAGAGAGAGAGGAGGAAGCAGGCTCCCCGTTGAGCAGATAGCCTGATGCAGGGCTTGATCCCAGGACCCTGGGATCATGACCTGAGCCGAAGGCAGAGGCTTTAACCCACTTAGCCACCCAGGCGCCCAGGAAAATTATATTTCTTAATGGTGCCCAGTGAAGTATTTAATTCATTTGTTTGTTCATTTAACAACAGTTATATTGAGATGTTTACTTTCATAAGACTGTGCCTCAGTGATGGAGTTAGAGGAATAAGAGGGGCACCTGGATGACTCAGTTGAGTGTCTGACTTGACTTCAGTTCAGGTCATGATCTCAGGGCCTTGGGATTGAGCCCCACTTCAGGCTCCACATTCAGCACAGAGTTGGCTTGTCCGTCTTCCTCTGCTCCTCCCTCTGCTCTCTCTCAAATGAATAAGTAAATCTTAAAAAAAAAAGGTGGGGGGAAGACATCCTTGTCATTGGGGAATTAAAGGGCTGTTGGGAAAGCAGATTTGTGAATAAGTTAATGTACCAGATTCACTGAGGATGATAAGTTCTATCAAGAGTTTACTGAAGGGGTGCCTGGATGGCTCAGTGGGTTAAGCCGCTGCCCTCGGCTCGGGTCATGATCTCAGGGTCCTGGGATTGAGCCCCTCGTCGGGCTCTCTGCTCAGCAGGGAGCCTGCTTCCCTCTCTCTCTCTCTGCCTGCTTCTCTGCCTACTTGTGATCTCTTGTCTGTTAAATAAATAAATAAAAAAAAAATCTTTAAAAAAAAAAAAAAAGAGTTTCCTGAAGAGGGGTGGCGGGGTGGCTGGTTGGCTCAGTCGTTAAGTATCTGACTTCTGCTCTGGTCATGATCCCGGGGTCCTAGGATCAAGCCCCGCATCAGGCTCCCTGCTCAGCGGGAGGGCTGCTTTCCCTCTCCAACTCCCCCTACTTATGTCTCTCATTGTGTCTCTTCTCTGTCAAATAAGTAAATAAAATCTTAAAAAAAAAAAAAAGTCTACTGAAGAGATGATGCTTGTGTTCAGTATTGATTAGCAGGAGTTTTCTGTGAAGATAAAAAAGAGAGGGACACCTTAAAGGAAAACCCAGGTGTACAAATGTGTGGAAATATGTGAAGCAACATATTGTATTGGGGGAACTGCAGATAGTAGTTTTTGGCATGGTAGTTTTGTATGTTGAAAAGGGTGAGGGGCAGAAGTTGAGGTGGAAGACCTAGGCATGAGACTAGAAGAAGAAAAGCTTCATACACTATTTAAAGGGGTTAGTATTTTTTTTTTCTTAAGTAGGGCATGCGGAACCAATGAAGAGTTTAAAATAGTACACCAATTGGTCATATTTGAGCTTTAAGAAAATTATTTTGGTGTCAGTATAGCAGATGGATTGGAGGAGGGCCCGAATGGAGGCAGGTATAGTGTTTGGGAAATTATTGAATAAATCTAAGCCAGAGATCAGAGCATGAATTAACTTAATAATATCTGAGATGAAAAAGAAAGAATGGATGTGAGAGGTAATTAAGAGTTGGAGTTGTTGAGGGATGTCTGGGTGGCTCAGTCATTCGAGTCTTTGACTTTAGATTTTGGTTCAGGTCATGCATGATCTCGGGGTTGTGGAATTGAGCCCCACCTGGGGCTCCCCGCTCAGCTCAGAGTCTGCTTGTTCCTCTCCCTTTGCTCCCCACCCCAATCTCTCTCCCTCTCAAATAAATAAATAAATAAATAAATAAATAAATAATATCTTAAAAAAAGAGAATTGTTTACCATTAATTGGATGTAGTTGATGAAGAGAGTGGTTTCTGGATGTCTGGCCTTGGATTATTGAATGTATGGTGAAACCTTTACTTAGAAAGGGAGTAAGGAAATATAAAAGACTTTAGGGAGAGTCATGAGAGTGGATAAGACCATCCAGTAGAAGCAAGTAAAGACAGAAGAGGTCTGAGAACAACTGGATAAAAACCGTAGTTAAGAAATACATGGGGGGGGGGCGCCTGGGTAGCTCATGGGGCGCCTGGGTGGCTCAGTGGGTTAAGCCGCTGCCTTCGGCTCAGGTCATGATCTCAGGTCCTGGGATCGAGTCCCACATAGGGCTCTCTGCTCGGTAGGGAGCCTGCTTCCTCCTCTCTCTCTGCCTGCCTCTCTGCCTACTTGTGATCTCTCTCTGTCAAATAAATAAAATAAAAAATCTTTAAAAAAAAAAAAAAAAAAAAGAA
>NC_081570.1:41542266-41621130 GCF_022355385.1 Mustela nigripes
GGATAAAAACCGTAGTTAAGAAATACATGGGGGGGGGGCGCCTGGGTGGCTCATGGGGCACCTGGGTGGCTCAGTGGGTTAAGCCGCTGCCTTCGGCTCAGGTCATGATCTCAGGGTCCTGGGATCGAGTCCCGCATCGGGCTCTCTGCTCAGCAGGGAGCCTGCTTCCTTCTCTCTCTCTCTGCCTGCCTCTCAGTGTACTTGTAATTTCTCTCTGTCAAATAAATAAATAAAATCTTAAAAAAAAAAAAAAAAAGAAATACACAGGGGGAAAGCCTATAGAAGGAGATAGAAAAAGAAAAGACCAAGAAGGAAAATCAGAAAGTATCAGGTCCCCCCCCTTAGATATTTATTTAAGTAATCTCTACACCCCATGTGGGCCTCAGACTCAACCCAGAGATCAGGAATCACATGCTCTTCTGACTGCACCAGCCAGGGGTCCCAAAAGTATCAAGTGTTAAAGAAGAGAGGGAAGAGAATTTTTAAAAGGAGTGGCCAGCTGTGCTTGTTCCAGTGGGTGGACTAAGATGATTTAAAGTATCCATTGGGCTTGGCAATTAGAAAGCCATTAATGGGGCGCCTGGGTGGCTCAGTGGGTTAAGCCTCTGCCTTCGGCTCAGGTCATGGTCTCAGGGTCCTGGGCTCGAGCCCCGAATCAGGCTTTCGGCTCAGCAGGGAGTCTGTTTCCCCCTCTCTCTGCCTGCCTCTTTGCCTACGTGATCTCTCTCTCTCAAATAAATAAAATCTTAAAAAAAAAAAAGTCATTGATGAAGTTGATGAGTTTCAATGGATTGAAAATGAGAGTTGTATCTGTAATTTTTAAAAATTTTTAAAAGATTTTATTTATTTGACAGATGGAGATCACAGAGAAGCAGGCAGAGAGAGAGGAGGAAGCAGGCTCCCCGCTGAGCAGAGAGCCTGATTCGGGGCTCCATCCCAGGACTCTGGGATCATGACCTGAGCTGAAGGCAGAGGCTTTAACCCACTGAGCCACCCAGGCACTACTGTATCTGTAATTTAAAGTATATATATATATTTATTTTAGAGAGGGAAGGCATGTGTGTGCGCACACCAGTGTTAGCAAGGAGAGAGTCAGAGGGAGAGGAAGAGAGAACGTCCTCAAGCAGATTCCCCTCTGAGCACAGAGACTGACAGGGCACTTGATCCCAGGATCCTGGGATCCTGAGCTGAAAACAGGAGTTGGCAGCCCAACTGACAGAGCCACCTAAGTGTCCTCTGGATATGTAAATTTTTTTATTTTTTAAAGAAGTTGGCTGTGAAGAGAAGGCAAAAGGTAGCAAGTAAAGGTAGAGTTGAAGAAGAGTTAATGTTTGTTATTAAAAGATTAAAAGATATCTCATACTGGGGCACCTGGGTGGCTCAGTGGGTTAAGCCTCTGCCTTCCGCTTAGGTCATGGATGGTCTCAGGGTCTTGGGATTGAGCCCTGCATTGGACTCTGCTCAGCAGGGAGCCTACTTCCCCCTCTCTCTCTGCCTGCCTCTGCCTACTTGTGATCTCTCTCTCTGTCAAATAAATAAATAAAATCTTTTTAAAAGAATGAATATCTCATACTGAAGATCTGAAGATATTTAGAGACCATAAGAGGAAGAAGTTGAGAAGATAGAGGATATAGGCATTCAGTTTATATTGGAATATAGACTGATGAAAAAATTAGTGTATTGGGAGATAAATTAATCTCCATTTGACTAGACTATGAGTATTTGGGAAGTATTTTTTATTGTAATTTATTAAAACAGCAACACTGCCTGAGATGGTAGGCAACATGGTGGGTAACTACAGTGTCAAGACCCTCAACGAGGTGGAAATCAAGCCCAAGATGATTGGTCATTACCTGTCGAGTTCTCCATCACCTACAAGGCTGTGAAGCATGGCAGGCCTGGCATTGGGGCTACCCACTCCTCTTATTTCATTCCTCTCATGTAGCCTGTTCAGCCAATAAATGCACAGACTTCTCTTTAAAAAAAAAAAACAAAAAGAAAAAGAAACAGGGGTGCCTGGGTGGCTCAGTGGGTTAAAGCCTCTGCCTTCAGCTCGGGTCATGATCCCAGGGTCCTGGGATCGAGCCCCACATCAGGCTCTCTGCTCTGGGGCTTCCTCCTCTCTCTCCCTGCCTGCCTCTCTGCCTACTTGTGATTTCTCTCTGTCAAATAAATAAATAAAATCTTAAAAACAAACAAACAAACAAACAAACCAGCAACCATCAACAGAACTTTTGAAGTTAATTTTAGAAGTCCTTGAGTACTTAGAGATTTTCCAGACTAGGCCTGTCATTGGTTAGGTAAATGAATTGAGACGTAGGTTCACTCTCTAGCATACCGACCTGAATGTGTCTGATCTTGTCTAATCTCAGAAGCTAACCTGGTTAGTTAGTACTTGGATGGGAGACATAGGTTGGTACTTCTGTCTTTTAAGTTACTAACTTTATCTAAAATTATTTAAATCCATAAGGTTATATACTTGAATTTCCTTATTTCCTTTTTCAGGACCAGTCTTTTGTTACACATACGCTTGTTTATATAAAACACATGCAGTTTTTGAGATAGTCTAATTACTAATGTGACTTACGTGACTCAGTAGCAACGACAAAAAAACCAGTCTAGATCAGTCAACATGAGAAGTTTAAAAGTAATGACTTAGGCAGGGGACTCATTTCTTCCACATTTACCTCAGTTGAATTATATGTTGCATCTCAGGGGCACCTTGCTGGCTCAGTCAGAGAGCATGTGGCTCTTGGTATTGGGGTCTTGAGTTCAAGCCCCACTTTGGGCATAGAGATTACATACATACATATATACATACACACACTAATTTTAAAATAAAATGCTGCATCTCTGAGAACCTGTCTGTCATGTATTATATTATATTGGTGGTACTTCCCTGCATTGGGCTGGAACTTTCCTATTTTCAGAGCTCTTGGCACAGCTCTTGAGCATTTATAGTAGGTGATCAGTAAATATATGTTTGAGTAGATGGGTGCTTGGATGAATTCATAGACTGGACAAAAAGATAGGCTTCCTTCTGTTCATATATATAAATTTACCAGTGCCCAGTGGAAGGAATTTCCTATACCAGCAGGTGTAACATTCTTGTTCTTGAAAAGTTTCAATAGTTTTTGAATTTATAAGCTTTATTTTAGTATTTAGGTGTAGTTTCCCTCCCTTACTTGGAAGCATCACAATCGTGTATTTTTTTGAGTTGTTTATCCTTAGCCTCTGAATTTATTTTACTGGATATTTTGAAGATACAATTGGTGTAAACCAAGGTCTTCCTTACCACTAAATGGGTTGCCTTTTATTGTGAAGATTGACCAGAAAATATGTTTGAGTTTTTGAAAATTGTGAACATACTCTGGGATTATGACCTGAACCCCCAGGCGCCCATAGACATGTTTGATATTTTAATCATCTCCTTGACCAGGTTTTTCATTTGGGGGAGGTAATAATTGTATTTTACGGAGTACTTTTTCTTTTGATTTCCATAGCCATTAAAGTATTAGGGTTATATATTTTTTTATTCTTAGTTTGGAGGAGGAAAAAAATAGGTAAAAAGAAATTAAGCAGGGATGTCTGTGTGGCTGTCAGTTAAGTGTCTGCCTTTGACTCAAGTCATGATCCCAGGGTTCTGGGATCAAGTCCTACATTGGGTTCCTTGTTCAGCGGGAGCCTGCTTCACCTCTGCCTGCCACTCCCCCTGCTTGTGTGTGTGTGTGCTCCCCCTATGCCGCCCCCTCCACCCCCCGACCTCTGGCAAATAAATAACATAACAAAAAAAATTAAGCAACTTTTGTGCAGTCCCACCTTGCTAAAAGATGGTAAATTCACATGGAAAGCCTAATTCTGACAAAATTATCAGTGCTTAATGTAGGTACTTTTTATGGGAAATGTTCAGAAATATCTAAAATTCTGTTGCTTAGCTCTCTTGGGCAGTTATAGAGTATTAGTTCCTGATTAACAAACCAGACATGTAAAAATGCTGTTTATTGAATTGGAAGTTTTAATTCACTTTTGCTAACCACTTTAAAATCCTTTGTTAAAAATAACTGATGAAAAAACTAAGCAATTTTATCGTAGTTGGTATTTGATGAATGTTTTGAAGAATATGATTGCATAAAAAATAATAGTTTTGTAGCCCATAAAGTGAATTTATTGTGAGAATTCTGCTTGCTAGTTTTTCTATTTTATTTTATTTTTTTTTTAAGATTTTATTTATTTATTTGACAGAGATCACAAGTAGGCAGAGAGGCAGGCAGAGAGAGAGAGAGAGAGTGGAAAGCAGGCTCCCCGCTGAGCAGAGAGCCCGATGCGGGGCTCGATCCCAGGACCCTGAGATCATGACCTGAGCCGAAAGCAGAGGCTTTAACCCACTGAGCCACCCAGGCGCCCCAGTTTTTCTATTATATAATTGAAGATTCATTATGGTAGTTTTTATAAGGTAGAGTGATGGAAATGGTCAAGCATGCATGTTAATGACCCAGCAATTATGCTGCTGGGTATTTACCCTAAAGATACAAATGTAGTGATCAGAAGGGATACATGCACCCAAATGTTTATAGCAGCAATGTCCACAATAGCCAAAAAGTAGAAAAAGCCTAGATGTCCATCAACAGATGAATGGATAAAGAAGATGTGAGATATATATATATATACACACACTCACACACATACATACACACACACACAATGGAATATTATGGCACTGTAAAAAACCCTGGAATCTTGCCATTTACAACGATGTGGATGGAAATAGGGGGTATTATGCTCTCAGCACAGTAACTCAATCAGAGAAAGACAATTATTTGATCTCAGTGCTATGAGGAATTTGAGAAATAAGACAGAGGATCATAGGGGAAGCGAAGGAAAAATGAAACAAGATGAAACCAGAGAGGAAGACAAACTAGAAAAGATTCTTAATCTCAGGAAACAAACTGAGGGTTGCTGGGGGCTGGGGAGAGGGTAGAGTAGCTGGGTGATGGTCATTGGGGAGGGTATGTGCTATGGTGAGTGCTGTGAATTGTGTTAAGACTGATGAATCACAGACTTGTACCCCTGAAATAAATAATACATTTTATGTTAATAATAAAAAAAGCATGCATGTTAAGTTCAGGCAGATTAGAAATAATTGTTTTTTCTAGTTTTAATTAATTAAAAATAGTTTTATTGGCATATAACACACATATTATAAAATTCACCTGCTTAAAATGTATAATTCAGCAATGTTTAGTACATTCACAGAGATATAGTTACTACGACTATCTAATTTTAGAACAATTTTATCACCTGAAAAAGAACACACGTTCCCATTAGTAGCCACTCCTGTTTCCCATCATCATTTTTCCTCAGCACCTGGCAACCACTAATCTATTTTCTGTCTTTATGGAATTATCTATTCTGGACATTTCATATAAATGACATCTGGCTTCTTTGACTTAGCAAAATATTTTCAGGATTCATCCATATTGTAACATATCAGTACTTCATTTCTTTTATTACTGAATAGTAGTCATTTTATATACCACATTTTATTTATCCATTCATCAGTTAATGGACATTTGGGTGGTTTCCACTTTTTGGTTATAAATAATGCTGCTTTGAACATACATGTACGAATTTTTGTGTGGACATAATCTCTTGAGTGTTTACCTAGGAGTGAAATTGCTTGGTCATATGGTATCTCTCACTACTCACCTTTTTTTTTTTTTAATATTTTTTATTTGTTTATTTGACAGAGAGCTAGAGAGAGAGCACAAGTAAGCAGAGTGGCAGGGAGAGGGGGAGAGAGAGAAGCAGGCTATCTGCTGAGCAGGGAGCCCGATGCGGGGCTCAATCCCAGGACCCTG
Source organism: Mustela nigripes (assembly GCF_022355385.1). NCBI lineage: Eukaryota > Metazoa > Chordata > Mammalia > Carnivora > Mustelidae > Mustela > Mustela nigripes. The sequence goes on from NC_081570.1 coordinate 41,548,125, forward strand.
GAATCATGACCCGAGCCGAAGGCAGCTGCTTAACCAACTGAGACACCCGGGCGCCCCGACTACTCACCTTTTTAAAAAAAAATTTAATTTTTATGTGTGTGTTCCATAATTCTTAAGGAACTACCAAACTGTTTTTTTTTTTTTTTAAGATTTTATTTATTTATTTGACAGAGATCACAAGTAGGCAGAGAGGCAGACAGAGAGAGAGGAGGAAGCAGGCTCCCTGCTTAGCAGAGAGCCCGACTCGGGGCTCAATCCCAGGACCCTGGGATCATGACCTGAGCCGAAGGCAGAGGCTTCAACCCACTGAGCCACCCAGGCGCCCCACAAAAGTGTTTTTGCAAAGAGGCTGCAGCATTTTGCCTTCCCATCAGCAATGTGTGCAGATTCAAGTTTTTTCCACATCCTCACCACCACTAGATATAGTTTGTCTTTTTGATTGTAATCAAAAAGATTAGATAAGTGTAAAGTGATACCTTATCAGGTTATTGATTTGCATTTCCCTGATTCTAATCTTGTTGAGCATCTTTTCATGTGCTTATTGACTGCTTGCATATTTACTTTGGAGAAATGTCTTTTCACTTCTTTGCCTATTTTCAAATTAGGTTATTTGTCTGTTTTAATTACTTTAATTCCAGGATAGTTAACATTTAAAAAATTGATGCTCTGTTTATCAAATGTGTCTATAGAGATCATGTCATTTTGTTCTTTCACTAATATAGTATACTACATTGATTAGTTTTCATATGTTAAACCAACCCTGCAGGTAAAAATAAATCTCACTTATTCATAGTATATAATTCTTTTTATATGTTGCTGGATTTAGTTTGGTAGTATTTTGTGGAAGAGTTTTCATGTATGTTCGTAAAGGATATTGGTCTATAGTTTTTTTTAGGATGTCTTTGATTTGATATCAGTAATATTGTGTTCGTAGGATGAACGTTTGTTTGTTTTTGTAAAAGATTGGCATTAATTTGCTCTTTACATGTTTGGGAGAAGTCACTGGTGAGACCACCTAGATTTGGATAGGAAATTTAAAAATTAATTCAGTCTCTTTATTTATAAGTCTGTTCATAGTTTGTTTCTTTTTGAGTCTTGTAGTTTATTTGGTAGTTTTGGTAGTTTATTTCTAAGAACTTATACATTTCGTCTAGCTTGTCTAATTTGTTGGTTTGTAATTATTCATAATATAATTTTTTATTTCCGTAAGGTCATTAGTAATGTACCCACTTACATCTCTGATTTTAGTAATTTGAGTCATCTCTTTTCTTGGTCAGTCTAGCTAAAGGTGTGTCAATTTTTGTGCTCTTTTCAAAGAACCACCTTTTGGTTATGTTGATTTTTCTCTAATTTATTTTCATTCTTCCTTTCTTTCTCCTTGCTTTGGGTTTAGTTTACTCCTTTTTTTCCTTACTAGTTTCTTAAGGTAAAAAGTTAGGTTATTTTTTGAAATTTTGCTTTAAAAATTTTTTTGATATGTTGTCCTTGCTGCTTTTTTTGTTTTGTTTTGTTTTAAGTAATCTCTACACCCAGTGTGGGGCTCAAACTTGACAACTCTGAGATCAAGAGTCACATGCTACACCGACTGAGCCAGTCAGATGCCCCAGTTGTGCTTGCATTCTTATTCGTCACTAAGTATTTTCTAATTTCTCTTGTGATTTATTACCTGGTTATTTAGTGTGTTGTCTAATTTGTACATGTTTTTGAATTTTTTTTTTAAAGATTTTATTTATTTGACAGACAGAGATCACAAGTAGGCAGAGAGGCAGGCAGAGTCGGGGGGGGGGGGGGGAACAGGCTCCCTGTTGAGCACAGAGCCCGATGCGGGGCTCCATCCCAGGACCTCTGAGATCATGACCTGAGCTGAAGGCAGAGGCCTTAACCCACTGAGCCATCCAGGCGCCCCTGTTTTTGGAATTTTTCTAATTTACTTTTTTTTTTTTTTAAGATTTTATGTATTTATTTGAGAGAGAGAGAGAGAATGAGAGGGGAGAAGGTCAGAGGGAGATTGTCAGAGGGAGAAGCAGACTCCCCATGGAGCTGGGAGCCCAGTGTGGACTTGATCATGTGACTCTGGGATCATGACATGAGCCAAAGGCAGTTGCTTAACCAACTGAGCCACCCGGGGGGCCCTCAAGTTTCTTTCTTTTCTTTTCTTTTCTTTTTTAGTATATGTGTTGCCGAAGCAAGCACTCAAATTTCCTTCTGTTAGTGATTTCTATTTTCATATCATTGCATGATTTCAATCCTTTTAAATGTGTTGAGGATTGTTTTATGGCTTAACATATGGTCTCTCCTGATACATGTGCACCTGAGAAGCATGTGCATCCCACTGTTGTTGGAAGGAGTGTTTTGTAGTTATCTGTTAGGTCTAGATGACCTACAGTGTTGTTTACATTTTCTCTTTTTTTGCTAATCTTCTTTATTTTTTTAATAAAATAAAGATTTTATTTTATAAAGATAAAATATTTTATCTTAAATATTATGTAAAATAGAAAATATTTTATAAAGATAAAATAAAAATAAAGTAAAGATTTTATTTATTTATTTGACAGAGAGAGATCACAAGTAGGCAGAGAAGCAGGCAGTGAGAGAAGGGGAAGCAGGCTCCCCACTTAGGTGAGAGCCTGATAACGGGCTTGATCCCAGCACCCTGAGATCATGACCTGAGCCAAAGGCAGAGGCTTAACCCACTGAGCCACCCAGGCGTCCCACTTGCTAATCTTTTCCTTAGTTGTTTTATTCATTATTGAAACTGGAGTATTGAAACTTACAACTATATTTGTTGAATTGCCTATTTCTTAATTTCTGTCAGTTTATGCTTTATGTATTTTGGGGCTCTGTTGTTACATATTTTAGCTTTATCTTATTTTTAAAAGACTTTATTTTTATTTTTTTTTAAATTTTATTTATTTATTTGAGAGAGAATGAGAGAGAGAGAGAACATAAGAGGGGAGAAGGTCAGAGGGAGAAGCAGACGCCCCATGATGCTGGGAACTCGATGTGGGACCCGATCCCCAGAGTTTGGGATCATGACCTGAGCTGAAAGCAGTGGCCCAACCATCTGAGCCACACAGGCGCCCCTAAAAGACTTTATTTTTTATTTTTTTATTTTATTTATTTTTTTTAAAGATTTTATTTATTTATTTGACAGAGAGAAATCACAAGTAGATGGAGAGGCAGGCAGAGAGAGAGAGAGAGGGAAGCAGGCTCCCCGCCAAGCAGAGAGCCCCATGCGGGACTCGATCCCAGGACCCTGAGATCATGACCTGAGCCGAAGGCAGCGGCTTAACCCACTGAGCCACCCAGGCGCCCCAAGACTTTATTTTTTAAACTAATCTCTACATCCAGTGTGGGGCTTTAACTTTAAACCCCAAGATCAGGGGTGGTATACTCTACTGACTGAGCGAGCCAGGCACCCCTACATACTTTAGCTTTAACTCTGATGCATAATACAGATTGGATTCTACGTGTGTGAACACTGTTGGTAACTAAAGAAAACATTGCACCTTATATACTGTGACCAATAAGTGGAATTTGTTTTGATATAGCTTTGATGCTTAAATTATTTTGACTAATAATAAATTGTTACCTCTAGATTATATAAAGAACCACTTGTCTCTGAGAGGATTCGACTTCACTGGGGCAGTGGTTTGTTATAAGGTTTTATGTGCATGTGAGTCAGAGTGAACTGTAGCTGTTTAAACATGGCTGAGGTAAAGTATTTAAATAATGACTTTGCTGATATACTAATTTTTATTGAGATTAAAGGGCAGTTGGTAGTGTAATGTTCCTTGACCTAGAATAACTTGAGTAAGTACCCATTATTACTAAACCATTAACAGTATCTACTTTTTACACGACCAAGCTCTAAATCATATCTGTCTTAAGAAGCAGCAAATAGAAAAGTATCCATTATGTTATATTCTATGGATATTCTTTCTTTCTTTCTTTTTTTTTGGAAGATTTTATTTTTAAGTAATATCTACATCCTTTGTGGGGCTCAGACTCACAACCCTGAGTCACATGCTTCACTCACTGAGCCAGCTAGGTGCCCTGATACTATTTCTTTTTAATTCTTTTAAAAATCTTTTGACGTGGGTGGTGGTGTTCTCACTTTACAGATGAGCAAATTGAAACTCAGAGATTTATTAGTTTAACTCAGGTCTTTGGTGAGTGATTTTGTTTTGTTTTGTTTTCATTTTCTTTTGTTCTTTTAGTTTTTCAGTAAATATGTCAGGCTTTGGAGATGCAGCTATGATATGACCCAGACAGATCTAATCTTTATCTTTGCTTTCATGAAGTGACTTGTCTGGTGGAATACTTGGAGTTTTTGAGCCATATTTGAGCCATATTTCATATATTAATGACATATATTCATAGAAGACTTTGTAAAACATTTCTACATTGTTACCTAATTTTTTAATTCTTACTTCGTAGTCTTGTGACACAGGTACATTAGATATTATTGATAATACCTTCATTTGAAAATTGAGGGAAACAGAGAGACCTGGGGATATTAAGGTCAGGTAGTTAGTAAATGGCTGAGCTAGTATTCAAACCCAGATCATTGGGCTGTAATGATCCTACAGTTCTTCCATTATACCACAATGTCTCATTATTTTACATGAAACTACAAGCCTACATTATCAAGAGTGATAATCTAGAAAGTAACCAGTCTAGTAAAACTTAGCTAAACAGATTACTACCAGGCAGTGTGTGGGAAGAGAAATCAGGGGACCCAAAGAGCTGTGTCTAGGGTGCTGAAGTAGACTTATTCTTAAATAATGCAGGAAAAACAATATTTTGGAGAGATACTAAGGCATGAGAAATACTGCACAGATATCATCAAGCAGTACCTAGATGGGCTCAGGGCATAATAACTTGCCTGGGGCATTTTTTCCCTCAGAGTAAAGACTTGAAGCAAATAGTGAATTTAATACAAAGAGACTGAGACAACACTGAACTGTGTACAGAGCTACCAGCAGCAGCAAATCAGGGTGTAATCTTTATATGAGGAAGGGATTGCTTGTTTTACATTGATTGCTTCAGCTGCTTTCATGCAGGTACAGAGATAGTGATCTTAGTATAAAACGATTTGAATCCTTCTTCTGTGTAAAAGCATTGTGAGGCATGCTGGGAGTGGTATCAATGTAAGTATGATACCATCCTTGCCCACAAGGAGCTTGTAACCTAGTAAGGAGATTTTGAATTCATTCAAACAATACTTGTTCATCAATAGTTGTGTGCCAGATCCTGTACCAGGTGTTTGGGAGATGAAAGTGGGTAAGATAGAAATTGCCCCTAAGCTTTATCTTATACTTTCCACTGCTTGGAGAGTATTGACCTCCTTCCCTTAAGTCTGAGCAATTAGAAATCTTTTAAAGTGGAGAATAGGGCCTGACATTCTCTTACCAAAACAGCAGGCAGTGTTGCTATTCTTGTGACTTGACCACAAATAGAAGGCAATAACCTATTTGTCAGAGCTTAGACGTCATATTAAAAAATATTTGGATCATATTTAACGGTCAAGTCACTAAAAAAAGTACCAACATCCTAACAGAAATGGACAAAGGATTTCAACAAGAGGTCACAGAATAGGAAATACAAAAGGAAAAAAATGTTAGTTGTACTGGTAATCAGTTATTGATAAGGAACTTGAGGCACTAGGATAAAGTAACTTGCCGAAGATCAGATTAGCTGGTCTTGTTGATCTCAGATTTGAACTCAGTTTGTCTCTAAGGCCTTCAGTCTTAATCACCACAGCAAGTGCCCCGGTCTGGGTTGGATACCATTATGTTGTATACTCTGCTTCTAGGATAGTGCTTACCACAAAGCAAGCAAAAACTTAAATATTTGTTGAATTCTTCTTTTTCTTCTTTAATTTTTTTGAGTCTATCTGACACACAATCTTACATTAGCTTCAGGTGTATAACAATGATTTGACAAATTTATACATTAGTCTGTGTTCACCACAAGTATAGCTGCTTACCATCTGTCACCATACAACACTATTATAATATCATTGAGTATATATATATATATATATATATATATATATATATATATTCCTTATGCTGTGCCTTTTAGTTCCATGACTTATTGATTCTATAACTACAATCCTTTATCTCCTACTCCCCTTCACCCATTTTGCTCATCCCCCACCCCCTCCCTGTGAATGCATTCTTAAAATGAAAATGTATTAAGTACATCATTTTAGAGGATAATTTGTCAGTATCAAAAAAGGATATACACTAATACACTATAATTTCATTTCTTAATGTATATCTTAAAAAATAAACGTGCATAAGAAGGCATGTACAGAGGTATTCATGGCAGCATTCTTGGTAATTGTGGAAAAATAGGGGAAGTGTAAATGCTCTTAGTGCTATAAATAACTAATAAACTAAACTATATATAACTAATTAATTATATATAACTAATAAGCATATTAGTTATATAACTAATAACTACAAATAGCTAAATATGATAATGGTATATTTTGGAATTCTATTATGCACAGTTAAAATAAATGAAGTAGTGGATCTGGAAAGATATTTAGGATACATCATTGAATGAGAAAGGCAAATTGTAGAACTTTTCCTACCACCTACCAAAATAGATTGTAGATGATGAAAGAGTAAAACAAGCAAAAATAACCATAGAAATAGAGAAAACATGAGTGAATATTTTTCTTGTATTGGAACGAGGAAGGTTTTTCTAAGCATGATGTGAAATGTAGAATCCATAAAGAAGATTGATGAATTTGCACCAAAATGTAAGATTTCCATATAGTTAAAAAAAAGAGAACAGACGTTAAGCTAGGATAAAGATTCTAAACATAATACATGTAAAGCATTTATAAGCAATTTGTAGAAAGGCCAGTAAACATAGAAGATATAAATAGGTGTTCAACTTCTACTCCTAATTAAAAAAAGATATTAGAAAATCATATTCCTTTTCCTGCTTGGGGGATTTGCATAGATAATAGTAATGACAAGAGTGTATAGAAAAAATTGTATATACTCTTGGAGGAAATATAAATACAGCATGTTTGGTGAAAATTTTGGCAATGTTTATTATAATTTAAAATATATACTACTTTTGTCTCATATGCCATTTTTAGGGATTTATAATATATTAAAGTATAAAGATGCATGTATGAAAATGTTCATTACAGTGTGTATAGATATAAAAATATGGAAACAATCTAGATATCCACTAATAGGGATGAGAGTTAAATTGTAATACATCCATATAATTAAATGCTCTTTAGCTATTTAAAGAGACTATGGCAAGTTTAGATATACATGCATTCCTCATTTCACACTGTTCTGTGTAGTGGTAATTGAATATAATTCTATGTTAAATAACACATGTATGAATATAACAGTAGACATATATGTATATTTTTAAAACACCTTATAGTAACCTGTTGATTTATATCTCTTCCTGCTCTGCTCTGAGGACTATTATCTCTAGTGTGAGCATTCATAAATTCAGACATGCTGTAATCCAGTGTTTGTATGTTATTAAACTAGAGTTTCTTTTTATTTTAGCAGAACAGTGAGAACAACTTCTGGCTCATGAAGACGTTTCTAAAATGCATTTACTTCTGAATGGTAAAGAGGAGAAGCGAAGGAGGAATGTAGTTTCCAAATATATACATACCCAGTGGTTAAGAGTCTGGGATATGAAACCAGATTGCCTGAGTTCTAATCCTGGCACTTGCCACTCTGTGTGCCTTTGTGGAAGTTACTGAACTTCTTTTTTGCCTCCATTTTGTCATTATTCATTCAACAATTTTTTGAGGGCTTACCATATGCTAGACACTATTTGGATGCCATTGATACAACAAGGAGGATTAAGACAAGAATCTGTGCCTTCTTGTAATATATGTACATTCTGGAGGGCTTAATTCCATACCTACTATTTAGGGTTTTTAAGAGGATTAAGGATTTATTTTATTTATTTATTTTTAAAGATTTTATTTATTTATTTGACAGAGAGAGAGAGATCACAAGTAGGCAGAGAGATAGAGGAGGAAGCAGGCTCTCTGCTGAGCAGAGAGCCCTATGCGGGACTCGATCCCAGGACCCTGAGATCATGACCTGAGCCGAAGGCAGCGGCTTAACCCACTGAACCACCCAGGCGCCCAAGAGGATTAAGGATTTAATACTTGTAAAGCACTTGCAGCAGGGTCTGATAAATAGTAAGTAGACAGTAAATAATATTATTTTTCCCTTTTCCAAAAAATGGACACACAGAGTGTTGATGAATAATTATCTTATGGAAGTTTTTGTTAAAATTCAACAACATTAAAGGATATACAACACAATCTATTTCACTATATTCTTACCTTTGTTCACATTCAGAGTGCTTTTATACACTCTCAGTCATTGAGCAGATTGTATTGTACACTACTGGCCAGGGAACCTTAGCATACCATTTGCAACAGCTCTTATCTAGTGAGTGTTCTCTCCCTGTTTTGAGTATCCTAGATGTTGAAATGCAAAATTTACAGTGGTTCTTTTAGGGAGTCTTGGTTGAATTGGTAGAGAAATTAGGAGGGTAGATATCAACAAATTATAAAGGTAGGTAAATGAAGATCATCATAAACATCATTGAAGCCTGGGAAGATTGACCAATGACAGCATGGCATTTAATAGGAGAAATTAAATGTTGTACTTATGTTTATTAGTGAATTTATAACATATCAGCATGTAGTCGTAGAAAAATATTTATTTACTGCTTGCTAAGTGCTATCAATATTTTGGTAAAGCAGATAATCATGTAACCTTTCCTCATACCAGCTGATATTTTACAATGTTATAAAAATAATTTTTGAGTTATAAGAGAGCTATGCATAAAACCTATGCTGAGGGGTCAGAGGAGCTGTTCCTTGAGGAATTAACATTTACTCTCAGACCTGAAAGTTGAGTGAGTTTGTATTAGCCAGGAGGATAGAGGTAGAAGAAATAACAAACCAAGAAGGGAAAGACCATGGGTAAAGGACCAGAGGTAGAAGCAATATGATACTCTTGAGGAAGAGGAAGATGTCAGTGTGGATGGAGAGAAGTAATACAAGGCAAAATGGCAAAAGTATGAACTGAAGAGTTAGGCAGGATTAAATTATGTAGGATCTTTTAAAGTCATAGTCAGGAATTTCAATATTATTTTAATATATTAAGTACAGTAGAAATCAGTGGAAGAGTTTCAAGTTGAGGAATCATTTGATTAAATGTTTTCTAAATTGTGTAATTGCCATATACTAGTTTCAGATGTATAACATAATGATTTGATATTGGTACGTGTTGTGAAATGATCACAGAAAGTATAATTAACATCTGTTGGCATACATAGTTAGTAAAACATGTTTTTTTGTGTGATGAGAAGAACTTTTTTTTTTAAGATTTTATTTATTTGACAGCACAAGAAAGGGAATACAAGCAGCAGGAGTAGGAGAGGGAGAAGCAGGCTTTGCAACCAGCAGGGAGCCTGATGTGGGACTCAGTCCCAGGACCCTGGAATCATGATCTAAGCCGAAGGCAGGCGCTTAACGACTGAGCCACCCAGGCGCTGGGAGAAAAACTTTTAAGATTTACTTTCAACAAGTTTCAGATATGCTGTACAGTTTTACTAACAATAATCACCATGCTGTACAGATATCCCCATGATTTACTTATTTTATAACTAGAATTGTACTTTTTGACTCCCTTCATCCATTTCACCCATCCCCCTGCCTATGCCTCTGGCAACTACCAGTCTGTTCTCTGTGTCTACAAGCTAGGATTTTTCTTTTGTTTTAAAATTCTACATATAAGTGAGATCATGTGATATTTGACTTTCTCTGTCTTACTTCACTTACCATAATGTCCTCAGGGTCGATCCATGTTGTCATAAATGGCAAGCTTTCATTCTTTTTCATGGTTGAGTAGTATTCTACTGCAAATACATACCACATCTTTATCCATTCAGCCATTGATGGACGTTTTGGTTGTTTCCATTTGTAGTTATTATAAGTAATGCTGTGATGAGCGTGGGGTGCAGATATCTTTTTAAATTGGATTTTTTATTTTCTTGAAATACCCAAGGTGAAATTGCTAGATCACATAGCAACTCTGTTTTTTTTTTATTGAGGCAGTATTGACATACATTAAATTAGTTTCAAGTATACAAGATAATGTTTTGATATTTGTATATACTGGGAAATGATCACAGTAAGTCTAGCTAACATTTGTTACCATATATAGTTACAGAATTTTTTCCCTTGTGATCAAAACTTTCTTTCTTTCTTTTTTTTTTTTTAAATTTTAAGATTTATTTATTTTAGAAGGAGAGAACACCAGTACTCGCTTGAGTGGGGGAAGGGGCGGAGGGAGAGATACTCAGCCAGACTCCATGCTGAGCACAGAGCCCAATGCAGGGCTTGAGCCACCCAGGGACCCCCACACCAATTTTCTTTATCTACCCATTGATGGTCACTTAGGTTGTTTCTGGTATTTAAAAAAAAAAAGTTTGTTTGTTTGTTTTAGAGAGTGGGGAGACGGGCAGAGGGAGAGAGAGACTCTGAAACAGGCTCCATGCCAGCACAGATCCCAACATGGGGCTTGATCTCACAGCCCTGAAATAATGATTTGAGCTGAAATCAAGAAAGCAGTTGCTTAATTGATTGAGCCACCCCCGTACCCCTTTATTTTTAACTTTTTGAGGAACCTCCATACTGTTTTCCAGCGTGACTATACCAGTTTGCATTCTCTCCAGTAGTGTAAGATGGTTCCCCTTTCTCCACATCCTCACAACATCTGTTTTTCTTGAATTGTTAATTTTAGCCATTCTGTCCGGTGTGAGGTGGTATCTCACTGTGGTTTTGATTTGTATTTCCCTGATGCTGAGTGATATTGAGAGAATTTTTTTATGAGTTGGTGGCCCATTTGTATGTCTTCTTTGGAGAAATGTCTGTTCAAGTCTTCTGCCCATTTCTTGATTGGATTTTTTGTGTTTTGGGTGTTGAGTTTATTAGATTTTGGATACTAGCCCATTATCTGGTAAGACATTTGCAAATACCTTCTCCCATTCTGTAGGCTGCCTTTTAGTTTTGTTGACTGTTTTCTTTCCTGTGCAAGAGCTTTTTATCTTGAAGTCCCAATAGTTCATTTTTGCCTTTGTTTTTCTTGCCTTTGGAGATGTGCCTAGCAAGAAGTTGCTGCAGCCAAGGTCAGAGAGGTCAACACTTGCTGTATTTCTTATCTTTTTGCTAATAGCCATTCTAACAGGTGTGAGATGATATCTCATTGTGGTTTTGAGTTACACTTCCCTGATGATTACTGATGTTCTTGACCATCTGTTTATCTTCTTTGGAAAAAAATGACTATTCACTCCTCTGCCCATTTTATAATTGGATTGTTTGGGTTTTTTTTTTTTTTGTCTGTTTGTTTGTTTGTTTTGTTTTTTGCTATTGAGTTGTATGATTTCTGAATATATTTTGGATATTAACTCCTTTTGGGTATATGATTTGCAAATATTTTTTCCCATTCAGTAGGCTGCTTTTCATTTCATGGATGGTTTTCTTTGCTGTGCAAAAACTTTTTAGTTTGATGTAGTCCCACTTGTTTATTTTTGTTTTTCTTGCCTTTGCTTTTGGAGTCAAATTCAAAAAATCATTTCCAAGACCAAGTCAAGGAGCTTATTACCTCCTGTGTTTCCCTGTAGGAGTTTTATGGTTTCAGGTCTTATGTCCAAGTCTTTAATCCGTGTTGAGTTGATCTTTGTATAATAGGTATCTGGTTTGATTCCTCTGCATGTGGCTGTCCAGCTTTCCCCACACCAGTTACTGAAGAGACTGTCCTTTCTCCATTGTATATCCATGGCTTCTTTGTTGTAACTTAATTATTAAATATGTATGGGTTTATTTCTGGATTCTCTGTTTTATTGATCAATATGTGTTTTCATGAAGGTATTATACTGTTTTGATTATTATAGGTTTGTAATATAGTTTCAGATCTGGGAGTGTGATTCTTTCAGCTTTGTCCTTTCTCAGGAGTGCTTTAGCTATTTGGGGTCTTTTGTGGTCTGTACAGATTTTAAGATTCTTTGTTCTAGTTCTGTGAAAAATGTCATTGGAATTTTGATTGAGATTGAATTGAATCTGTACATTGCTTTGAGTGGTATGGACATCTTAGCAATATTCTTCCAGCCCTTGAGCACAGAACATCTTCGCATTTATTTGTGTTATCTTTAGTTTCTTTCGTTTGTGTCGTATAGTTTTCAGAGTACAGATCTTTCATCTCCTTGGCTAAGTTTATTCTTAGGTATTTTATTCTTTTTGATGCAATTGTAGATGGGCTTGTTTATTTAATTTCTCTTTCTGATAGATTGTTATTAGTGTATAAAGTGCAACCAATTTCTGTATGTTAGTTTTCTATCTTCTAATACAGAATTCAATTATTTACTGAGTTCAGTTACTCTAATTGTTTTTTGGTGGAGTCTTTATTTTTTATTTATTTTTAAAGATTTATTTATTCATTTGAGAGAGAGCACAAGAGTGCACACGTGAGAGCAGGGCAAGGGAAGAGGGAGAGAAAGAGAATCTCAAGCAGACTCCCTGGTGAGTGTGGAGCCAGACGGACCACCTGTTCCTACAACCCTGCGATCATGACCTGAGCCGAAATCAAGAGTCAGATGCTCAACCGACTGCACCACCCAGGCACCCCATTTTTTGGTGAAGTCTTTAGGGTTTTCTATATATAGTGTACTGTCATCTGCAAATAGTAACAGTTTTACTTTTTTCTTTCCAATTTGGATACTTTTATTTCTTGATTAATTTCTGTGGCTAGGACTATTGAAGTGTTGAGAGTGGGCATCTTTGTCTTGTTATTGATCTTAGAGGAAAAGCTAAAAACTTTTAGCTTTGTTGTTGAACATGTTAACTGTGGGTTTTTCTGTGTATGGCCTTTGTTTTGTTAAGGTGTGTTTCTTCTGTACCCACTGTGTTGAGAGTTTTTGTCATAAATGAATGTTGTTTATGTGGTATGTTACATATTTTGTCTAATATAAGTATTGCTACTCCAGTCTCTTTTCTTTTCCATTTGCATGGCATATTCTTTATCCATCCCTTTACTTTCACTGTGTGTATCTTTTTTTTTTTTTTTTTGAAGGGGTGCAAGCAAGAGAGCACAAGTAGGGGGAGCAGCAGAGTGAGAGAGAGAGAAAGACTTCCCATGAGCAGGGAGCCTGAAATGGTGCTCGATTTCAGGACCCTGAGATCATGACCTGAACTGAAGGCAGCTGCTTAACTGACTGGGCCACCCAGGCACCCCCTCACTGTGTGTATCTTTATATCTGAAGTGAGTTTCTTCTAGGCAGCATATAGATGGAACTTCTTCTTCTTCTTCTTTTTTTTAAGATTTTATTTATTTAACAGATGGAGATCACAAGCAGGCAGAGAGGCAGGCAGAGAGAGAGGAGGAAGCAGGCTCCCTGCTGAGCAGAGAGCCCGATGTGGGGCTCCATCCCAGGACTCTGAGATCATGACCTGAGCCAAAGGCAGCGGCTTAACCCACTGAGCCACCCAGGTGCCCCTGGAACTTCTTTTTTAATCTACTCAGTCACCCTGTGCCTTTTTTTTTTTTTTTAAGATTTTATTTATTTACTTGACAGAGATCACAAGTAGGCAGAGACAGAGAGGGGGAAGCAGGCTCCCTGCCAAGCAGAGAGCCCGATCCCAGGACCCTGGGATCATGACCTGAGCTGAAGACAGAGGCTTTAACCCCCTGAGCCACCGAGGCACCCCACCCTGTGCCTGTTTTTAGAAAAAGATTTATTTTATTTTTAGAGAGTGGGGAGAGGGGCAGAGGGAAATGTATATATATAGAGAGAAACAGAGGGTCCCTAGCAGACTGCCTGCTGAGCAGGGAGTAGGAGGCTTGATCTCACAATCCTGAGATTGTGACCTGAGCCAAAATCAAGAGTCAGATGCTTACCTGACAAATCACCCAGACAGGTCACCCCACCCTATGTCTTTTAACTGGAGAATTTAGTCCATTTACATTTATAGTAATTATTGATAGGTATGTACTGATTGCCATTTTGTTTATTGTTCTCTGGTTGTTTTTGTAGTACTTCTCTATTCCTTTTTTATTGTCTAGGTCCCTTCCCCTATAGTTTGATGGTTTTTTTTAGTGTTCTGTTGGTGTTCCTTTCTTTCTTTCTTTCTTTTTTTTTAATCTCTTGCAGGTTTTTATTGTGGTTACCATAAAATTCACATATATCTACATAAATATATAGAAGTCTATTTTAAGCTGATAGTTGCTAAAGTTTGAATGCATTCTAAAAGCATTACATTTTTACTCTCATTTTGTGATTTTGTTGTCATATTTACATCGTTTTATTTTGCATATCCCTTAAGTACTTATTGTAGTTATAATTGATTTTACCATTTTTTGGCTTTTAATCTTCAAGCTAGCTCTTTATTTAATTTTTTTTTTTTTTTTTTAATTAAGCTCTGTGGAGGCTCCTGGGTGGCTCATTTGGTTAAATATCTCTCTCTGGCTCAGGTCATGATCCCAGAGTCCTGGGTTTGAGCCCCATGTCAGGTTTCCTGCTCAGCAGGGAGTCTGCTTCTCCCTCTCCCTCCTGTTCTATCTGCTTGTGCTCTCTCTCTTTCTGTCAAATAAATAATTAAATAAAATCTTAGAAAACAAAATAAGCACTATGCCCAACTTGGGGCTTGAATTCACAACCTTGAGATGAATAGTTGCATGCTTTACCAACTGAGCCAGCCAGGATATCCCATACTAGTTTTTTTTTTTAAAGATTTTTAAAATTTATTTATCTGACAGACAGAGATCACAAGTAAGCAGAGAGGCAGACAGATAGAGAGGAAGGAAGCAGGCTCCCTGCTGAGCAGAGAGCCCAATGTGGGGCTTGATCCCAGGACCCTGGAATCATGACCTGAGCCAAAGGCAGAGGCTTTAACCCACTGAGCCACCGAGGGGCCCCCCATACTAGTTTTTTAAGTGGCTGATCCATTGCCTTTACCTTTTATTTGCTTTTACCAGTGAAATTTCTTTCATAAATTTTCTTATTTCTAGTTATGGCCTTTTCTTTTTTGCTGATATAAGATCACTTCACATTTCTTTTCTTTCTTTTTTCTTAAAGATTTTATTTATTGGGGTGCCTGGGTGGCTCAGTTGGTTAAGTGTCTGCCTTCAACTTGTATCATGATCTTGGGGTCCTGGGATTGAGCCCTGCATCAGGCTCCCTGCTCAGCAGGTAGTCTGCTTCTCCCTCTCCCTCTGCCTCCTCCTCCCTATTTGTGCTTGCCCACTCTCTCTCTCTGTCTCAAATAAATAAAAATCTTTTTTTAAAGGTTTTATCTGTTTATTTATTTGAGACAGATCAAGAGTGAAAGAGGACAAGCAGGGGGAGGGAGAACAGCAGAGGGAGAGGGAGAAGTAGGCTCTCTGTTGAGCAGAGAGCCTAATGCGGGGCTTGATCCCAGGACCCCAGGATCATGATCTGAGTGGAAGGCAGATGCCCAACCAACTGAGCCACCAACTGAGCCACCCAGGTGCCCATAAATAAGAGAGAGATTTTATTCATTTATTTGGGAGAGAGAGTGGTGGGAGGGCTTGATGGGGAGAACCCTCAGAGGCCAATCCCACAACCCTGAGATCACAACCCTAGCTGAAAACAAGAGTTATATGCCAAACCAACTGACAGGTACCCCCATTTTACATTTTTTTGTATGCTGATTTAGTGGTGGTGATCTCCTTCAGTTTTTGCCTATCTGGGAAACTCTATCTCTCCTTCACTTCTGAATGATAATCTTGCTGAGTAGAGTATTCTTGGTTGTAAATTTGTTGGGAGTTTTTTGATTGGTGATTCGGTCTCCTTACTAGTAATTAGTCTATTTTATTTCTTCATGATTCAGTCTTAGAATGATGTATGTTTAGAGAATCTTATCCCATTTTTTTCTAGGTTGTCCCGTTTGTTGGTGTATAATTGTTCATAGTGGTCTCTTATGATTATTTATATTTTGTGGTATCATTTGTAATGTCTTCTCTTTCATATTTGATTTTATTTATTTGAGCCCTCTCTCTTTTTTTGTTGGTTACTCTGGCTGAAGGTTTGTCAATTTTGTTTATTCAAAGGACTAGCTTTAATTTCATTGGTCTTTTTAATTTATTTTTTTAGTCTCCATTTATTTCTGTTCTGATTTTTATTATTTCATTCATTCTACATACACACTTTGGGCCTCATTTTTTTTTCTTTTTCTCCTTCCTTGAGTTATAAAGCTAGAATTGTTTAACTGACATTTTGCTTGTTTCTTGAGATAGGCCTGTATCACTATGAACTTGGCTTTTACAGCTGTTTTTTCTGCCTCCCATAAACTATATTGTGTTTCATTCATCTCAAGGTTTTTAAAATTTTCTCTTTTCATTTCTTTTTTGACCCTTGTTTAGTTCTTTTGAAAGATTACTTTATTGCTGAATGGAGAATGGATTTGGGGAGGAGGGAGCAAAAATAGGTATGAGAGAGGGAGGGAGGGAGGGGAAAATAAAAAGAAAAAAAAATAGGTATAAGACGATCACTGAAAAGATTATTATAGTAATCCAGATATAGGTTAATAGGGGCTTGGACCAAGGTAGTGATTGTAGACAGAGTAAATGGATTTTCATCAATTTTAAGAGATGGTTGAATGTTGATTTTGAGTATCATTGAGAGAGAGAGATACAGAATGACTGGGTAGATGATTATATAGGGAATGAGAAGAAACACTAATTAGTGTCAGAGTAGATACACTTTACTGAGTTTGAGATGTCTGTGAGACACAGAGACATGAATAGGCACTTGTATAGAAAGGCTTAGAACCCAGAGAAGAGGTCTGAAGTGGATAAAAGGAAATTGGAACTTGTTAACAGATGGTGTTAAGACAATGATAGTAGATAGAATTCCCTTAAAAAAGAATATAAATCAAGTCCCAGAGTTTTGAACTGTGCTGCTGAGGGTAAAGTATATGTCCTCTGTGCAATATCCTGGATGCAGCCCACCATGGCCATTCCCTCCCTTGAAGAGCTGGACTCCTTTATGTACAGCCACCTGCAGAACTTGGCCAAGAGTCTGGGTCTCTGGGCTAACCTGAAGACGTTGTCAAAAGCCTTGAAAGTGCACTTTTAAGATGAAGCAAAAAAAGAAAATGGGAGTCAGGATGGAAGTCAGACTTCTGCATCGTCTTTTGATGAGGCTGAGATGCAGATCAGCAGCCAGGATCAAGCTGAGAGGGAGCTGGTTGTCCATGTCACCAAAACAAGGGGAAGGTGCAGAACACTCCACAGGAACCCTGACTTCCAGCAGGATCATTCAGAGATAAAAATAAGTGATCACACGGAATTCAAGAATCAAGAGAAGCAGGAAAACCAGGATCTCAGAACTGATGCAGAAATTCCTTCACCACCAGATGAGAGGCAAGGAGAGGAGAATGTGGTTTTCTCAGGAAAAAGAATAAATGGTAATGAAGATTCATAGGTACTTTCAGAAAGAAAGAAGCCTCTCTATACAGATGGGTTTTCTAAACCTGGAAGAAGTAAAAGAACTGTAAGCACTACTCCAAACTTTAAGAAGCTTCATGAGGCTTGTGTTAAGGAGATGGAGTCCATTGATCAATATATTGAGAGAAAAAAGAAACATTTTGCATAGTTTTAGCATGGACTTATTTCATCCAGCTTAGTTGTTCCTCTAGAAAATCGAGTGGCCTTAATGAAACAGAGCCAAGTGTGTTGGTAATGGCATAAATTTTCTATCTAAGTTAAAGTGTTTTGTTACCTATGCACGTTTTTCAGATCACTTGGTATATTTGCCATCTGTCACTCCATATATTCTCCAAAACTTGATAACTCGTTCTAGCCTTACTTATTTAAAAATATACAGGGCCATACTGAAATCTGAGGATCGCTGCTTCAAGGATCAATACCCTCTGTCAGAGATACATCTTACTTTATGAAAAAGACTAGAGTTGCGCATCATAGCCATGTTTGTTGCGCCTAAGTGGAGCTTCTGAGCTTTGTAGTGATTGAGATTTTCTTAAATGTTTTCTCATGGTGCCAAAAAAAAAAAAAAAAAAAAAAGACAAGGGGTGCTTGGGTGGCTTAGTTGTTACATCTGCCTTCTGCTCAGGTCATGATTTTGGGGTCCTGGGATTGAGCTCTGGATCAAGCTCCCTGCTCAGTGGGAAGCCTGCTTCTCCCTCTCCCACTCCCCTTGCTTATGTTCCCCCTCTCACTGTGTCTCTCTGTGTCAAATAAATAAAATTTAAAAAAAGAAAAAAAGGAGGACTGAGCGCAGGAATTTCAATATTTAAGATTGTGTAGGAGAAGAGTCAGGAAGAAAGATGAAAGGAAGGAGTCAATGAAGTAGAAAAAAATCAGAATTTTTAATGACAGGTAAGTCACAGAGGAAAACTTTTATAAAGGATGAAAATGTGATTCACTGGGGCACCTGGGTGGCTCAGTGGGTTAAGGTCGTGATCTCAGGGTCCTGGGATCGAGCCCCACATCAGGCTCTCTGCTCAGCAGGGAGCCTGCTTCCTCTTCTCTCTCTGCCTGTCTCTTTGCCTACTTGTGATCTCTGTGTCAAATAAATAAATAAAATCTTAAAAAAAAAAAAAGAAAATGTGATTCACTGTAATTGAATGTTGCTAAGATGGGGAAAGAGCCATAAAAGAGTGGGGGGCAAGAGTGAGAGGTGAAGAGGAGACAATGAGAGTACATTAACTCGTTTGAGATTGCATTTCTTTTGAATGTGAAGGGTTTACTATTTGAAAGTTGAGGTGTAGTGGAATATCCGGTGGAGAAGTATGGTATATCAGGTGAATCTGTGGCTCTGGAATTTGAATGAGAGGTGAGGTTAGAGAAATCTGAGAGTCATTCATACGGAGCTGGTAGATGAAAACTTTTAGAAGAAAAGGGAGCCAAAGATAGAACTGGGAGAGACCTACAGTTAGAAATTTTCTTTAGATTGTCATTAAATAATAATATTAAATAATATCATGGTATTCATAATTTGCATAAATAATTTTAGTATGGACTTATTTCATCCAGCTTAGTTGTTCCAAGCTTTGGCTGAGACAATTCAGGTTTTGCTCTTCTTAAATTTGACATTGTTAAAAACAAGATACAATACTCTGCTCACAAAGAGTTGTCAAATAAGAGAATATATGCATAGTATTTAGTTTTACCTTAAGTATTAAGAGCCTATCAATTTGGCTAGTTTTCCAATAGTTGGTATTTTGTGAAATACATCATTTGTAGTTACTGAATTAGTAGTGAGTTATAATCCAGTTTTATATATACTCTTATTATTACTGTTGGTGCATGCAAGTTGTGGTATACAAATTGTATCATTCTGTTTATTACCTGGAATGATTGAAAAGATAACACCCTCCTCCTTTTTTTTTTTTTTTTTAAGATTTTATTTGTTTGATATAGAGAGAGACAACAAGAGAGCAGGAGGAGTGGGAGGCGCCCCCAACGTCCTCCTCCGAATGAATTTGTCTTTTGTTTATTATCTACTTGTAGATTATAGAATATGAGTTAGTGTTTGACTTTGTAATTTTTGGGATGCCTGGTGGCTCAGTTGGTTAAACGTCTGCATTTGACTGAGGTCATGATCCCAGGGTTCTGGGACTGAGTCCCGCATTGGGCTCCTTGCTCAGTGGGAAGCCTGCCTCTTCTTCTTCCTGCCACTCCCCCTACTTGTGCTCACTTGCTCCCTGTCTCTGACAAATAAATAAATAAAATCCTAAAAAAACCCCCACAAACCTCCTGTGATTTTAACATTGTTTGTCTCATTTTATATTAAACTGTTGGGATATATCTGTTAAGAATCTTGTTGCAAGTTAAAGCTTGCTTAAGAGAAAAAGGATGTAAGGATACAAAGATATTTCACAGAACCCAGAGGTAGGTGTTGGGGCTGTATGTCTCTGGAACAGTGTAGAAGGGTCTGTAATTCATTCAGTTTAGATCAGGAGTGCACACCTGGTTAATAAACCGGCAAGGTTGATCAGTTTTCCTGGAACATGGCATTTAATCTTGCAATAAAAAATTTATGTGTGTGCATGGAGGTGAGAGGTGGGCAGTTCTAGGATTCTCTTAGCAAATATAATCTAAAAGATATGTATTATCTAACAATTCAAGGTATGGACTTGGGCTAATACAGAATTAATATAATGATTCCAGTCATGGAACAAAAATCTCTGTGCTACTTTAGGGATGTTGTATATCTGAATAGTTTCTGGCCATTTATCATATATACACAAATTCATCTATCTATATGGTCTTGAGTCTTGTTACTGCAGAGATGAGAATTGTACATGTTCCTTGTTTTAGTGCTAATCTCAAATAGATTGCTGTTTTAGAGTTTCAGTGGAGATACATATATATTTGATACATTACATGTGTTATCATCACATTCCCAAATATTTGTTAAACTGCACTTTTTTGTTTAGTGTATACTGTATGAAAACAGCCACCTGATTCTAATAGCTCGTGACTGAGAATTCAAAGTTTGTGAAAGATGCCAGATTGATATCCTGGAAATTGAAACCTTGTGTGAATGTGGGGTGGCAACAATGACAGCTCCCAGATCCTACTCTCTTAATGTACTTTGATGTGCAGGAATAAAGCTCTTCTCAAAGATTATCGAATTTCTTTTTTCTGCCACTGAGAGTGAAAATGTTGATATTCAAAGGGTTTTTTTAAGGATCAAATATATTTAGCCTTTTCAGAAAGTTTAACTGTCAAGTTACTTTTTTTGTTCATGTATTTCTTTTCATTGTTCAGACTTGATTTAATCACTTAAGATCAATGGTCCTGATGGATTATTAATTGTATAAACAAACATTGGCTAGTATTATGGTTCAAATCATAGTCTTTCTTTCTCTTGTAATTCTTACACACAGATAGCTTTCTTTCTTCTTTTTATTTTTAAGATTTTATTTATTTATTTGACAGAGATCACAGGTAGGCAGAGAGGCAGGCAGAGAGCAGGGGGGCAGGGGGCAGGGAGAAGCAGGCTCCCTGCTTAGCAGAGAGCCCAATACGGGGCTCAATTCCAGGACCCTGAGATCATGACCTGAGCCAAAGGCAGAGGCTTACCCCACTGAGCCACCCAGGTGCCCCACACAGATAGCTTTTTGATATGAATAATAATAGCTACCATTTATTGAGCATGTATGTGTGAGATATCAGATCAGATAAAGAGACACTTTATATAAATTCATTGTTTTTCATCATTATAACTATCCTGCAAAGCACAGTTTTCATATAAAGTATAAAGACACGGAGACTTGGATAGGTTAAGTAACTTGCTTAAAGCAACCCCAGCCAATTTTTTGTTTTGTTTTGTAATATTTTATTTATTTGACAGAGAGAGCGAAAAAGAAGTTACAAGCAGGGGGAGTGGGAGTGGGAGAGAGAGAAGCAGGCTTCCTAACAAGTGGGGGACCTGATGCTTGGCTCAATTCCAGGACCCTGGGATCATGACCTGAGCTGAAGGCAGATGCTTAATTGACTGAGCCACCCAGGAACTCTAGTTAAGTGCGAGAGCATGAATTCAAACCTGGATTTGCCAGAGTCCTGTACCATTGCTCTTTCACCAAATTCCACTGACTCCTCATAAAAAAGTTTCATTTGGATTAAGCATCAGAGAAGCAAGTCTATTATGTATTGGTAATGGTTGATTTAAAATTCCAGTCCCATGGACATTAAGGAGGGCATGTGGTGTAATGAACATTGGGTGTTATCTAAGACTGATAAATCACTGAACTCTGTCTCTGAAACTAATAATATACTATATGTTAATTAATTGAATTTAGATAGAAAAAATAGTTTAAAAAAAGATTCCTTGTAAGGAAAAAAAAATCCAGTCCCAGTTCTGCTAGATATTCCATTGTCATATTCATAGATACTCTTTTTTTTTTTTTCAAAGATTTTATTTATTTATTTATTTGACAGACAACCAGGCAGAGAGGCAGGCAGAGAGGGAGAGAGGAGGAAGCAGGCACTCCGCTGAGCAGAGAGCCCAATGTAGGGCTTGATACCGGGACCCTGAGATCATGACCTGAGCTGAAGGCAGAGGCCTTAACCCACTGAGCCACCCAGGCATCCCTTCATGGATGCTCTTGAGTCACACTTTCCTTTTTTAAAAGATGAGTTGTGGGGTGTCTGGGCGACTCAGTTGGTTGGGCATCTGCCTTCTTTTCAGGGTCCTGGGATCGAGACCCTCATCAGGCTCCTTGCTCAGTGGGGAGCCTGCTTCTCTCTTTGCCCCCCACTTGTGCTCTCTCTCTCTCAAATAAATGGATGAATTTATTTTTAAAAAATAAGTTGTTAAACTAATATCTGTCTGAAGAGTTGTGATATGGATAGAAAGCCTTGATAAAACATAGTTTAAGTTTGAAATGTTCTTCAGTATACAAATTCCTAATTTTATGTTGGCATTAACAGACTTTGAAATAGTAGGTACATATAAGCCTTAGCAGTCTAGGCAGAACTCTGGGATCCTTTGTATGGTAAAATTTCCTAGGTGGAAATGCTTTGAAAGTTAGTCCTTTAGTTATTTTACTTTGTATC
This sequence comes from Mustela nigripes, assembly GCF_022355385.1. Taxonomy (NCBI): domain Eukaryota; kingdom Metazoa; phylum Chordata; class Mammalia; order Carnivora; family Mustelidae; genus Mustela; species Mustela nigripes. Next base: position 41,570,756 of record NC_081570.1, read on the forward strand.
ACAAGTGGTTAGTTACTTACTCTATGCCAAATACTGTGTTATGTATCATGAATACAGTGATAAGTAAGACAGAAGCAGTCCTTATCCTGAAAAACCTAAATAGCCTGAAAGGGAGAGAGAAACAGTTTTTAAAAATTCATAATTCATTTAAGTGCTATGATAAAGGATGTCAAAAGCTGTAGAAGAAAGAAGGGACACCTATTTGAGACCTAGATCAGAAGGGTTTCATAGAAGATGTGATATGTAGGCTAGGATAAGGCAAAGAAGTAAAAATTAGTAAAGTAACAGTGGAAGGGCACAGTATTCCAAACCTAAATAATGTGTGGAGGCCTGGTTTTTGTTTGTTTGTTTGTTTGTTTTGGTAACAGTTTTATTGAGATATTATTGACATACCACAACATTCATTCTTTTTAAGTATATATTCAGTGGTTTTCAGTATATTCAAAGAGTTGGGCAACCATTACCACTATCTAATTCCAGAACTTTTTTTTTTTTTTTTTTTTTTTTTTAAGAGAGGGAGCGGGTAGGGGTAGGGGGAGAGGGAAAGAGAGAATCTTAAGCAGGCTCCATGCCTAGTGTGGGGCCCTACTCAGGGCTTGATCTCATAATTCTGAGATCATGTCCTGAACCAAAATCAAGAGTTGGATACTTAACCAACTGATCCACTCAGACACTCTCAGGACATTTTTACCACATTGAAAAGAAGCCCTGTATCTATTAGTGGTCATTCCCTATTCTTTCCTCTTCCTATTTTCTGGCAGCCACTTATTTAGTTTCTATCTTTAAGGATTTGCCTATTCTGGACATTTCATATAAATAGAACCATTCAGTGTGTGGTCTTTTGTAACTGGCTTCTTTCATTTAGCGTACTATTTTCTTTTCTTTTAAAGATTTTATTTATTTGATAGAGGGGGAGAGAAATCACATACAGGGGGAGTGGGAGAGGGAAAAATAGACCCCAGCTGAGCAGGGAGCCCAGTGGAGGGACTGATCCCAGGACCCTGGAATCACGACCTCAGCTGAAGGCAGATGCCCAACTGACTGAACCATCCAGGCTCCCCTAGCATAATTATTTTCAAGGTTCATTCATACTGTAGCATGTATTAGTATGAGCACATGTTTTGAGGAATGGAGATGGGCAAGATTAAAAGTTCAATTGATTAGTATAACCAGTGCATAGAATAAGAATTTGAGAATAGAGAAAAGGTGTCATACTAAAGAAGTGAGCAGAAACCAAATCAGATGCAACTGTGTTTTAGATTTACGAACTTTATTCTAAGGGCAATAGGGTACCACGAATGCTGTTAAGTGCAAGTATAATATAATCAGATTTGTGTTTTGCATTTGCATAGAGATTAGGCTAGCTGGACACAAAACGGGGGCAGGATGAATAGTTAGGATTCTTACAAAAATCTGGGCAACAGGAAGATGTGAGATATGGCATTGGAAATGGAGTGAAGTGGATGGATTTGAGAGATTTAAAAGGCAATATTGGGTAAGACTTGGTGTTAGACTGAATGTAGAGGTGGAAGGAAGAAGAGAGGTAGTATCTAAAATGTCATTCAAGGCTTTGAGTTGGTCAGCAGAATGGATAATGGCACATAGATGCATTAAGGAGTTGGTTAACTAGATAGGTTTCAGGGTGCTGATCTATGAGGAGTTCTAAAATGGCACTGGAAAGCTGATGAGATGAAAAATGCATTTACCAGAACTCTTAACAGAATATTGTATGTTGTTTAGAGGAAAACTTTGATAAGTTTCCATAAAAGAAGGTAAGATCCCTTCCCTCACCTAGCTTCTTGCTTGAATAATGAGGTAGTTCCTAAACTGTACTCTAAGAAGCTCAAAGGCTGTTTTATTGAGTGGGGCAAATTTGAAATCAGAGCTGAATAGTTCAATAGAGGAGAGGCTGCTATCACTGTGTCTTCTTTTTTGCCTGTACCTTTTATGGTTCTTACCCTTTCCTTTAGCATATTTATAGAAGATTGGATTGAAGAGTATCAAATTGAGTGCCTTTGTGGGTTATTTGGTTAAGTGTCCAACTCTTGATTTTGGCTCAGGTCATGATCTTAGCGTTGTGAGATTGAGCCCAGCTTTGGGCTCTGCTTGAGATTCTCTCTCTCCCTCTGCCCCTTCCTCCCTTAAAAAAAAGTATCAAATTACTAACCTGTTACATGTGTCCATTGCCGTGTAATAAATTATACCCAAACACAATGGTTTGAAACAATAAGTTGATTATTATCTCTTCTGCTTAGGGATTGGCTAGTCTCAGCTAGGTGGTTCTCACTAAGGGTTTTCATGAAGTTGTAGTCAGAAGTGGCTGGGTCATGCTTGAGGCTTACTCATCTTGAGGCTTGCTTATTCAAATATGTGAAGGTTCAGGGGCAAAATCACCTACATGTGGCTTTTCCCTGTGGCTTCTCTAGCATGATAATTAGATTCCAAGAGTGAATATCCTAAAAGGACCAGGAAAAAACTGTTACCTTTCATGTCCTAGCTTTGAAAGTTATGTTGTATTCTTCCTGTTTTGCTCTATTTGTTGAGGTAGTCATGAGGTTCTGCCCATGTTTAGAGGAAGGGGACATAGATTTTACCACTCCGAGAAGATCATGTGGGATGGGAGCTATTGTAGTAGGTGTCTTTGCAAATATAATCTGCCTAAATTGAGGGTCTTGCATAGACTAGGATAGGGAACAAAGGAAATGACTTTGGAATATTGAATGCAATTTTGTACATATCAAGTATAACTCCCTGTCATTCTTACTGGTGAAAACGTTAAGAAGTTTGGTTACTAAGCAGATACTGACTTGGATCTATGGTAAATAGTATTAATCAGAGCCAAGATAGGGAACAGTATTTAACTGAGAATGTTTTCTAGTTTATCCTTCATATTTTCATTTTTTAAAAAAAGATTTTATTTATTTATTTGTCGAGAGAGAGAGAGAGATCACAAGCAGGCAGAGTGGCAAGCAGAGGCAGAAAGAGAAGCAGGCTCCCTGCTGAGCAAGGAGCCCAATGTGGGACTTGATCCCAGGACCCGGGATCACGACCCGAGCCAAAGGCAGTGGCTTAACCAACTGAGCCACCCAGGTGTCCCGTTTGTATTCTTTTTTATCCATGGCCAGGATTGTAGAAATTACGGAGTCTTTCCTAGTTAACAATGGTTTGACTTGTGATTTTTTTTTTTTTTTTGACTTTAGGATCATGTGAAAACAGTACACATTCAGTAGAAACCATACTTCAAATTGTGAATTTTGATCTCTTCTCAGGCTAGTGATATGTGGTATGATACTGTCGTGTGATTCTGGGCAGCAGCAGTGAGCCATGGCTCCCAGGCAGCCATGTGATTGAGTGCAAGGGTAAAGAGTGATACACTTAAAACCATTCTATACCCAAACACCCATTCAGTTTTTTTTTACTTTCAATACAATATGCAATACTTTATTATAAAATAAGCTGTTAGATGATTTTGCCCAGCTGTAGGCTAATATAAGCATGCTTAAGGTAAGCTAGGATAAGCTCTGATGTTTGGTAGGTTAGGTGTATTGAATGTGTTTTGGACTTAAAATTTCCAACTTACGATTGTTTTATTGGGACATAATTCTGTCATAAGTTGAAAAAGATCTGTATTACCTTCATAAACCTCTTCTGTTATAAACATGTCCACATCAGAGATTCCTATAAATCGCTTGCATTTGGGCGCCTGGGTGGCTCAGTGGGTTAAGCCGCTGCCTTAGGCTCAGGTCATGATCTCAGGGTCCTGGGATCGAGTCCCGCATCGGGCTCTCTGCTCAGCCTGCTTCCCTCTCTCTCTCTCTGCCTGCCTCTCCGTCTACTTGTGATTTCTCTCTGTCAAATAAATAAATAAAAAATCTTAAAAAAAAATCGCTTGCATTTTATATCTTAAACATCTTTATTCCTGTCATTGCCCTTATAGGTTTATTAAAAAAAACAAAAACAAAAACAAAACTTTTAATCGTTTAAAATCCTTGTCTTTCTTGTTTCCTTCCTTTTTCAGTTTTCATATTTGAAAGTAAAAATTTAAGTAGCTTGGGATTATTTTTTTAAGATTTTATTTATTTTAGATAAGGGGAGGGGGAGATGAGGGAAAGGATCTCATGCTGAGCCTGGAGCCTGATGTGGGGCTCCATCTTAGGACTCTGAAATCATGACCTAAGCCAAAACCAAGATTTGGATGCTTAACTGACTGAGCCACCCAGGCACTCCTAATTTGGGTTTTTATTAATTGAAATTCATGTATCCTTAATATTCTTTCCTGTTATTAACAAATAATAGACATTAATTCCAAGAAAAATTAGGACTATAAAAGATTGAAAAAAAATGTAAGTCACCCAAATACTACAAAGAGATTTTTAAATTATATTTTGGTGTATATTTCTTAAGACTTTTAGATTTTGGGGGACAGCCTAGCAGTGGAGTATGCAACTCTTAATCTTGGGGTTGTAGGTTTGAGCCCTATGTTGGGTAGGGAGATTGCTTAAAAATAAAATCTTGAAAAAAAAAGAGTTTTAAGTTTTCCCCAAATATGGAGTCTTACCATTTGTACCATTTTATAAATGGCTCCTTTCAATTGACATATAGATTTTCCCAATATTTTACTATTTTAACATCAATGTAACAGTTATTCCATATTTTTCTATATATCCCATTTTTTTATTGAGGTAAGTCTCTAGAATGTAGTTACTATGTCAAAGTGCCTGAATTATAGAGTCGTGATAAAATTTCCCAGTTAAGGTGGCTGATTGGCTCAGTCAGTAGAGCATAGGACTCTTGACCTCCAGGTTATGAGTTCAGACCCCATATTGGGTGTGAAGCCTACTTTAAAAAAAAAAAATTATCAGTTATATAAATCCTTGTCCCTTTTTTCTCCCTTTTCCACTAGAGAATTCCCTGTTTTTGTTTTTCTCTTGCATGTTTTGCTTACTGTCTTTCTCCTACAACACACACATTCACAGGTACTTATCAGAGTGGAAGAAATCTTCATCATGAAGTTAATTACTTAAGTATGGACTTCATTAATTTAATTTGATTTACCTTTTCACGAAACATTTGTTGAATACTCTACTGTGCCGTGGGTTACAAAGAATGGAGACATAGTCTTTGTTCTCAGTGAACTGACAGTTCAGTGGGGGAGGTAAGACAGGCATACTGACAATGTAAATTAATTTGGTATGTGCTGCCATTTCTGGAGAGAAGTCATGACATAAGTATAGGATGACTCTTCTAAAACAATCTGTAGGGGCGCCTGGGTGGCTCAGTGGGTTAAAGCCTCTGCCTTCGGCTCGGGTCATGATCCCAGGGTCCTGGGATCGAGCCCCACATCAGGCTCTCTGCTTCCCTTCCTCTCTCTCTGCCTGCCTCTCTGCCTGCTTGTGATCTCTGTCTGTCAAACAAACAAACAAACAAACAAACAAACAGCCTATAGAGAATCAGGGACGGCTTCCGGTTGTATTGAAAGTGAGTTTGAGTTGAACCTTGGGTAATGCACATTAGCTAGGTAAAGAAGGGTGGCAAAAGTGTCTCAATATAGGCACAGAACATGCAATAATAGAGAAGCATGAGAAAGGATCTCACAAGAAATATGGGTGTTTTTGTGTGATTGGAGTTTAGGGAAGTAGTGGAAGAATAGGTTGGAAAAGAGGCAGAGACCAAGTTCTGGAAGGATCTCTATTGCCATATTAAAAATCCGGACTTCATTCTTGGGGGAAGAGAATAAGGGAATTTATTCATTAGGTAGAAATGCACAATCAATCTGGGTGGTATTTGTGGTGACAAATGAAGATGCATCACTCACATCTAGAGATGTCCCATTAAGTAGCTGAGATAGGAGGGGGATAAGGTGAGAACTGATGAGGGCTCAAAATACGGCAGTTGTAGAAATAGAAGGAGGGAGATATAATTAGGAGGTACTTATATGGAATCCTTGTCATGGGAGATGTGTTATATGCTATACTTAGTTCAATAATCCTGGATATTTTGAATACTTGCTCTATATGACAACACTGTTGGCATCTTGGGATGAAAGGATAAATAAAGGGTTTCCTGCCTTGAGTGGTTTATTGTGTAGTGGAGTGCAACAGATCATAAAGGGAGAAATCAACATGCAACGTGAAATGTGTTATAAATGTATTCTGAGAACATAGAGAACTAAGTGACTACTCATTTTACTTTAGGAGGTGATACTGAGCAGAATCTTGAAGGCACTCTGTGGAATTTTTTTTCTGTGTATCTTGAACTGTACTTAAAACATTTTATACTGTATTTTATGTCATATATCTCTCCAGTTGTTAAACTTCTTTTGTTCCTTTCAAAAACCAATTCCATAATGCCAAAAGGCGATGAAAAAGCTCTACCGTAAAGCGCTCATTCTAGGCAAAATGTACTAGATACTTAAAAAAAGAAAAAGGCAAAAAAAGTACTAGATACTGTTTCTTTCTTTCTTTTTTTTAAGATTTTATTTATTTATTTGACAGACAGAGATCACAAGTAGGCAGAGAGGCAGGCAGAGAGAGAGGAAGGAAGCAGGCTCCCCACTGAGCAGAGAGCCCGATGTGGGACTCGATCCCCTTGATCCTAGGACCCTGGGATCATGACCTGAGCTGAAAGCAGAGGCTTTAACCCACTGAGCCACCCAGGCGCCCCTAGATACTGTTTCTTATCTGGAAAGCATGTTTTTAGGTGAGGTGAGGAAGGCACTACTTGTTATTTGTCTATTTATCTCTCCCATTGTTTTTCTAAACTATTTATCAGTTTATTTACTAGGGCATTGGCAACTTTTAAGGCTACTTTTTGGAAAGAATGCAGTATTATATTCCATTATGTGTTCTCAAAGATAAGAATGGAGACTTGTGGCTCAATAGAATGGATTGATCCCCCCCCCCCACACACACACACTTATTTTCTTTCTTCCCTAAAACTCCACTGAATGGGGGCGCCTGGGTGGCTCAGTGGGTTAAGCCGCTGCCTTCGGCTCAGGTCATGATCTCAGGGTCCTGGGATCGAGTCCCGCATGGGGCTCTCTGCTCAGCAGGGAGCCTGCTTCCCCCTCTCTCTCTCTCCCTGCCTCTCCATCTACTTGTGATCTCTCTCTGTCAAATAAATAAATAAAATCTTTAAAAAAAAAAAAGCCTCTGCCTTTGGCTCAGGTCATGATCTTAGGGTCCTGGGATTGAGCCCCGCAACTGGCTCTCTGCTCAGCGGGGAGCCTGCTTCTTCCTCTCTCTCTGCCTGCCTCTCTGCCTGCTTGTGATCTCTCTCTCCCTCAAATAAATAAAATCTTAAAACAACAACAACAACAGCAACAACAAAACTCCACTGAATGATAGGAAGAAACAACAGAAAAGGAAACAGCATTGGGTGGGAGGTTTCAGTGAGTGGAAAAAGCAAAATAAAGGTCTTAGAATTGAAGAAGCAATACATTGTGGAGGGAGACGTGATGAGAAGTAAGTGTATACCCCCACAGAACCTTAAGGAAACTTGTGGAGGCTCTTGGAATCTCTAAAGGCTTACGTGAGGTTTGGTGCTGAAAAAGAAATTGGTTGGAAGTCTGTACAAGAAGTGGTTAGATATGCTGGTATTCTGCCCTAGTTTATGTAGCCAAATAATGTTATTCTTTGTCCTGCAGGAAACTTAAAGATTTATTTTTTGAAAGAATTGAATTATGAAAGCTTTGAGCTGAGGGATTCCAGGCATATCAAAAGATAGGAATGAGGCACAGGGTTGAAAGTAGATTGACTAAGGGAAATGTAGTGTGAAGTCACAAATGTGAAATTGACAGCAATCTCTTCCTTGTGCGATTTTCCTCTAGACACATTTAAGCTTCTTGGGGTAATGTATGGAGTTAGGTAGGCAGTAATTTAACCAGACTTAAGGCTTTGCCAGCTGAAGCTAAAGGTCAGAGGGATAAAATTCCAGAAGAAAAAACTGTGATGTTTGAGACAGTTATATAATATTATTGGACTTGCCTCACACATCAAAACAGATATAGACATAAAGGATTTGCCTTTGAATCTAGAGTTAATTTTATTTGTTAAAAAAAAATCTTCAGTTAAATAGTTTAATTAGAGGTGAGGACCTTACTTTTGCCTCATTTATTTTGACCTTGGTACTTTTCCTCATATAGCCATTTCCTATTTCTGATATGGTTTTGTTCCTTATTTGATAGATGTAAGCGTGGTTCTGAGTATCAGCAGCATCTCTCATTTAGAATGTAACAAATACATATTTTTTTCAAGTTCTCAAGATCGGAAAAAAAATTTTTTTTAAAGATTTATTTATTTATTTATTTATTTGACAGAGAGAGAGAGAGAGAGAGAGACCGACCACAAGTGGGTAGAGAGGCGGGCAGAGAGAGAGAGGGAGAAGCAGGCTTCCTGCTGAGCAGAGAGCCCGACATGGGGCTTGATCCCAGGACCCTGAGATCACGACCTGAGCTGAAAGCAGAGACTTAACCCACTGAGCCACCCAGGCGCCCCTGGAAAATCATTCACCATTGGTTTTCATTCCATATTTTTTATTGGCCTCTCGAAACTTGAATTTTAGCTTTTTTCTTATTCTCCATTTTTTAACAAGTACATCATTTTCACATCAGGTAATGGAATTATATTTGCAATAATGCCAGGAAATTTTTTTAAGTGCCTATTATCTTTAAAATTAAGTGATATTCATTAGGTCATATGTAAGATACTTTCCTGTTCTGAAATGCTATGATTATTTGTTAGATATTTTATATGGATAATGTTGGGTCCGTAATCAAAGGAGCAAGACTGATGCAAAGCGAAGGTCAAGCAAAGCTTTATTTCTCACCAAGCATTGAGAATCAAACCGACCGGCCCCGCCTCTGCCTTACAGACTAGCTTTTAAGGGCAAAGGCCATGTGGTTGGGCCTGGCCACGCACTGGTGGCCAGTGAGTTTGTAACACACAGAGAAAGCTACACAGTCATACTAGATCACACATAAGTGACCAATTGAGTCAATTGAATTACAGTTTACCCTATAATAGATATTTGAACTAGCCTATCACCTTGGTCAGAATTGGCGCCCAAAAGACACCCAAAGGGCGGGGTCCATACTCCTTGGTAGCTAGGGAGATAGTATGTGCCCCCACTGATTGGATACCTCCACCTGGCCTGCCCACCCTTGTATTTGGGCTTTGTTACCTGGGACTGGTTTCTTGGACTTGTTTTTAAGTAAGTTCTGGGGGGTGAGGGGGCAAGGTCAGTTTAAGTTTTACTGCATAAATAACAAAATCACTGTTTAACCGGATGGAGCTGCTCTGGCTAAATAGGCCTTTACAGATAATATGAGATTCTTAATTTTATTCTGATTACAGTTACTAATCTTGTTCAAGACTAAATGAGGCTCTTATAGAGTTTTAAATTATCTCTTAGCAGCTACAAAGGTATTTAAATTTGACTATTGTAACTTCATGGATATTGTCATATATTCAGAAGAAGGAAATAACATTTGAAGAAGCTTTGGCAGCTTTGTTTTTTGCATACCTCTGACAGTAAAGGTTAATATTGGGCTAATAGAGCCATTGCTTCTAAACAGTGGAAGAGGGCTGGAATCATACGAGATTCCATTTGTAGGGAAAACAGTTGTTTGGCAATAAAAATCTCAACGAGAAGCCTCTGAATCTCAATTTAAGGATTCTGTATGTACAGAAAAAAAATCCCACATCCTAGTAAAGCAGCAGTTTTGCTAGCTTTGAATTCTTGGAGGGCTTATTGTAATACAAAATAAGTGGTATTTTTATGAATTAACATTGTTAAAACCTTTGGGTAGAAAGTGTCTGCCTTTAACGTTTCACTTTGTATTACCCATGGAAAATAAAATAAAATAAGAAATGTTAAAAAAAATTCTTAACTGTTTATTGAAATGTTTAACTTTTGGCCTTCTTACACAATAAAATGTGACCGCTGCATTTCATGCTGGCTAGGTCTTTGAATCTGAAGATGTAACTGTAATTTATTATTTAAGCCCATAGTTTTCATTTGTTTGGCTATGATAGGTTTATATGGAGAAAATTAGGGCTTATTCCTTCTGCAAATGTAATGAGCAATGTGTGTCCTTTTTTTTTTTTTTTTTTTCCCCTTTAGGATCAAACAGAACATACTGAATCAGCAGGAGTGGCTGGTGGTGCGGCAAGCATCATGAGTAAGCACAGGGAAGTCTGTTCCGTATCACGTGTGTAAGGGGAAAAAGGTAAGAAAACCAATGTTCTGTTTCTATTAGAGATTGAACTTAAGAAAACAACTCAATCTATAGGAAGTAATGCTTATGTATATATGCTGTTTGCTTCATTTATAACATTGCCTCTTGTTAAATCAAGAGTGTGGTCTTAAAAAAAGACTTGACTTAAATCCAAAGCAAAGGGGTATTTTTAAATTACTGTCGAATTATGTCAAAAATTATAATTTCTCTGCCAGTGCTTGGTTATTCCTTTTGGAGTCAACTTCCATTTTCAAAATAGAAAGGTAATTTCAACATGAAAAAGAACATGGATTTGAGCAATACTGTTAAGAGAAAAAAAATCCAATTAATCTTTATTATTATTATTTTTTAATTAAAGTTTTTTTAAGATTTTATTTATTTATTTGATAGACAGAGATCACAGGTAGGCAGAGAGGCAGGTAGAGAAAGTAAGGGAAGCAGGCTCCTGGCCGAGCAGAGAGTCCCAGGCAGGGCTCGATCCCAGGACCCTGGGATCATGACCCGAGCTGAATGCAGAGAGGCCTTAATCTACTGAGCCACCCATTTGCCCCAAATCCAATTAATCTTTTTCTATTTCTTAGTCATCATGCAAGAGTTAAACAATTAAAGCTGATTTGGGGGCAGGGAATCAAATATAAATTTAATTAAATTGTTTTACTTTGTATTTTTAGACTAACTGTGAAGAACAACAATTTCCAATAGAAAATTGGAAGTATTTTACTAATTCTTATAGAGTAGGAATCATTGATTATTTTTCCCTGACTAGGAATCATGTTTGATTTCTTTCAGGTCTTATAATTACTGAAAGGGTAGAAAATAGTGATGTGGGTGGAGGCTTTGTGGGTGGGATTAGTTTCAGAAACTGATTATGCCATTCACTAATGGCATGTTGCATACTCTGGCTGAGTTCTTTTGATTTTTCATGTAAGCTTTGAGGATGGAGGGATGGGTCTGACTCTGTGATATGAGACTGAGCTCCTTTTCTTTTTAGTTGAGGGTCCAGTGGAGGGGCATTCAGTAGTGCCTTCTCCATCAAAACTTCTGGGCCTGCTACTGGAAGAGTAGTTCTTGTACCCTAATTACCTCATGTGAGGGTGTGTGAAGGGAGTGCGCTTTTCTGCCTTTACTGGGCAAAATCTTATTCTTCAGGTATTACCTCCTTTTTTTTTTTTTTAAATTTTAATTAATTAATTAATTAATTTGAGAGAGAGAGAGAGGAAACACAAGCTAGGGGAGTGGGAGAGGGAGACGCAGGCTTCCTGCTGAGCAGGGAGCCCGATGTGGGGCATGATCCCAGGACTCCAGGATCATGACCTGAGCTGAAGGCAGACTTTTTTTTTTTTTTTTTTAAAGACTTTATTTACTTATTTGACAGAGAGAGAGATCACAAGTACGCAGAGAGGCAGGCAGAGAGAGGGGGAAGCAGGCTCCCTGCTGAGCAGAGAGCTGGATGTGGGGCTTGATCCCAGGACCTGAGATCACAACCTGAGCCAAAGGCAGAGACTTAACCCTCTGAGCCACCCAGGCGCCCCTGAAGGCAGACTTTTAACGGACTGAGCCACCCAGGTGCCCCCAGGCATTACCTCTTTAGGAAGCTTTCAAGCCACTGCAAAAACTATCAACAGTAATAAATAGTAAATAATCAGGGGTAATCAGTTATTAGAATATTTGTCATAGTAGCCCAGAAGTACACCTCCATCTCAGTCTGATTTAGCTTTACCTCTTCTTTGGCTTCGTAGTACTCAGTGTATATATCAATTGTCACAATGTTTTATATTTTAAGTTTACTTATCCATTTCCCCTATAAGATATTAGGCACTGTTAGGTCAAAGACATTGTCTTATTTGTCTTGTAATCTAATGACTAGGACAGTGCCTGAAACATAGTAGATGTTCAGTAATGTTTGGTACAGGGATATACACATGTTCATTATAATTGGTAGATAGCATAAAGAGGACGTACCAGTGAAGAAAACATAAAGGGAACAACCAGGTCAGTGCTTTAAAAGTAGCACCCCCTAAGACTGAGATTCAAGAGAGTGTCCAAAAGGACTCTATAGTCAATAGAATAAAAAGAAGAGGCCTAGAAGCCTAACAACAAAAGAGGTCCTTAGGAAGAAACCAGTAAATAAAGTAATTATTTTCTTTTTTGAGATATACAAGTATGATATTTAGTGACGTCTATTTTGAAAAAGAGTTGGAAGCTTTAATAAGAAGACAAGGAAAGAATCCTGACATAAGGAGTACCGGGCAGGGTCAGTTGGTGGAGCATGTGACTCTTGATCCTGGGGTTGTGAGTTCAAGCCCCACATTGAGTGTGGAGCCTTCTTAAAATAAATAAATTAATTAATTTAAAGAATGAATCCTGAGGTAGTATTTAAATCCTCTGGGAGATGTAGCTTATGTAGTGAGAAGACTGTCCCTCTCCCAAGCCCTCAGGAGACCACAGGTTTTTCCTTAGAAAATGAAACTAGGGGCACCTGGGTGGCTCAGTGGGTTGAAGCCTCTGCCTTCAGCTCAGGTCATGATCCCAGGGTCCTGGGATTGAGTCCTGCATCGGGCTCTTTGCTCAGCAAGGAGTCTGCTTCCCCTCCTCTCTCTCTGCCTACTTGTGATCTCTGTCAAATAAATAAATAAAAATCTTAAAAAAAAAAAAAAAGAAAATGAAACTAAATATACTAAAGACTTAGGGACACTAAACATTACAGATCAAGGATGAGGCACCATAGTGAAAGCCGAGGGATTAAGGGAAATCATTTATATTGAAAAGTGAGACTCTTCCTCTTGCTCTTTCTTCTACTTTTCTTTCAGAAGGTAATTGTCTGGTATTACATGTTATTATTCCCTTATAGAACATTATATGAGTCTTCTGCGGAGTCTAAAGAAAATACTTATCTATACTGGCATTTAGAGGTCTCCCATGAAATTGCTGTGTTCCCACCTGATCACCATGCAGTGGAAGCCACCTGCTTGAGAAGCCAAGTATGCAGATCTTGCAGTTGGCTTTTAGTATTTCCATTTATTCAATAAATAGGCATTTTGGGAAAGGATCCAATGAGAAAGAGACTAAAAGTACAAAAGAGGAGCTTGAAGTAAATAATACTGGACATAGAAGAAAGTTTGAGAAAAAAAAAAAAACCAACAAACAATAGGTAATTAGTTATTGCATCAGAGAGCAAGAGAAGAAATTATATTCATGAAATAAGATGCTATAAAATTATTAGAAAAAGAAAATGCTCTGGACATTTAAAATATGATAGACTCTTTTGGTGCATTTAAAAAAATTTTAAACTATCTCAAGCTAATAGGAAAGTCAAAAGTACAAAGAATTTTTTTCTCTGAACCATTTGAGAATAAATTGCTAGCTGCGTATGCCCCATCCCCTTTGAAACTGTGTTTCTGGCAAATAGGAACATTTTCCTACCTAACCACAATACATTATCAAAATCAGGAAATTAACTTTGATTCATTACCACCATCTAATTCTCAGATCTTATTCAAGTTTTGCCAGATGTACAAATAATGTCCTCTATACCAAGAGGATCTAGTTTAGAATCCTGTGTTGCATTTAGTTGTCATGTCTCTGTTCTCTTTGGAACAGTTCTGCAGTCTTTGACTTTTTTTGACCTTGACACTTTTGAAGATCGCAAACCAGTTATTTTGTATAATGTTTCTCGGTTTTGGTTTGTCTGATGTTTCCTCCTGACTAGATTCAAGTTATGCATTTTTGTGGGAATATCACAGAAGTGGTGCTACTTTTGTTTATTTGTTCTTGTTTTTTTTTTTTTCCTTCTCAAAGATTTTATTTATTCACTTGACAGACAGAAATCATAAGTAGGCAGAGTGGCAGGCAGAGAAAGAGGGGGAAGCGGGCTCCCCGCTGAGCAGAGAGCCCGATGCGGGGCTCAATCCCAGGTCCCTGGGATCATGACCTGAGCCGAAGGCAGAGGCTTTAACCCACTGAGCCAACCAGGTGCCCTGCTACTTTTGTTTTTAATTAATACATTTTATTTTTTTTAGAGCAGTTTTAGGTTCATAGCAAAATTGAGCAGAAATTAAAGGGCGTTCCCTAACCCCCTGACTGCCCCCACTCACTACCTCACCTCTCCCGGTATTGACATTGTTGTGTCCTTTTCATTGCAGCCTGTCAAAGAGCACAGATTTCCATTTGTCCCATTATTGATGATGCTCACTTTGATACTTGTGTTAGGTGGTGTCTGCCAGGCTTTGCTGCTCAAGTTACTCTTCTTTTTTTTCCTTTGGTAATTAGTATTTTTGCGGGGACAACTTAGAAGCTATTAAATATCCCTTCCTCATCACACTTGGGATTCATTCATTCATAGTGCAAAGACTCATGGTTCTCTTTTTTATTCAGTGGGATATAATCCATTGCTATCATTATTTATTTTGATTTTCTTATTTAGCCTGTGGGAACTCTTTCAGGCTGGATTCTGTGTCCTTTTGACATGTCCCCATCATTCTTAGAACACATACTTGCTTTCCAGCATGTAAGATACTCAAAATTGTTCTTTTTTTTTTTAATTGAAATATCATTCACATACCATAAAATTGATTCTTTTAAAGTGTGTGGAGTCCAGTGGTTTTTATATATTTACAGAACTGTGCAGTCAGTCATCACCACTGTGTAGTTCCAGAACATTTTTATCATCTCAAACAGAAATCTTATATCCATTAGTAGTCATTTCCCATTTTCCTCCAATCCTCCCCCCACCCCCGGCCCCAGCACCTGACAATCATGAATTAATTTTCTGTTTCTATGGATTTGTCTGTTCTGGACAGTTCATACAAATGGAATCATATATAGCTTTTCTGCTTCTTTACCTTAATATTTCCAAAATTCATTCATGTTGTAGCATATAGCAATACATCATCTATTTTTATTGCCCTATAATATCCCACTTTGTTGATAAACCATCCTACACTTCCTTCATGCATTTATCGGTTGATATATATTTGGGTTGTTTCCACCTTTTGGCTGTTGTGAATGATGTTGCTGTGAACATTTGGGGATGAGTTTTTGTGTGAATATTTTTCCATTTCTTTTGGGTATAAACCTAAGAGTGGAATAGCTATGCCATAAGGTAACACTGTTTAACTTTTTGAGGCACTGCCAAACTGTTTCCCAAAGTTGCATTAGCGTTTTACTTTCCTTCTAGTAATGTGTTAAGAGCTCATATTTCCCTATATCCTCATCAAAGCTCTTGTATTTTTTTCTACTCCAGCTCTGGAATCAACCATTTCCCCATGGAACCCTGCTTCCTTTGCATGGATAACATACTTGGAAACCAAATCTGGTGTGAGGTATATGCTCATAGCTACTTGAAGTAGAGATGGAGTTTTGCTTCTCCAAGATCCTGTGCACAGAGCTAGAGAATATGCGCATACACACATTTACATCTGTATCTGTTGTGCGTGACACATACATTTACATCTGTATCTATTGTGGGTGGACACACATACATTTATATCTATATCTGTTGCTGTAACTACTGATGTTTCTTGCAGTCTGTGAGTTCATACTTATATCTCAAATTCCAAACCAACACTGCAGGGTTCTTTCTGGTTGTCACCTTTTGTGCATTTAACTCTTTTCTCTAACAGTGAGAAACCTTGCCCCTGTTGCCCTTCATATAGTCACTTATTTGATCCATCTCTACATGTAACCAATCTCCTATCACCTTCTCCTTCCCCTGGCCCTTCTATTTTGCTCAGGCTCCAACCTGCCACTTTGGGCTTCACTCTTACAGCTCCTCACCCCTCCTGCCTATGGACTCTTCTTATCCCCAGGCCAGACCATCCCGTTCATGTGGATGCCTTCCTTACCTCTCTTGTGCTCTGGCACCCCATGCTGCGCTGTCCTTCTGCACAGATGGCTTCTTCACCCTGCTGGGTCTCTGACACCTTATGTTGGGCCACCCTAACATGAGTACATCTATTTTACCACACTTGGACTCTGACTCCCCTTTACACAGATACTCTCTTCATCCTGTTCCCATGTCTATTGAATTTTTCATAACTTTTCCCCTTTTATTACTATTTTTTCAACTTTTTATTTTGTAGTAATTATAGACCCCCAGGAAGTTGTAAAAATAGTATAAGGAGTTCCTGTGTGCCTTTCATTTACCCAGTTTTTCCTCATTGGTTACATCTTACATAGCTATAGAAAACATAAAAAACCAGGAAATGGACATTTTATTTATCCATTCATCAGTTGATAGATATTTAGTTGTTACGACCTTTTGGCTGTTATGAATAAAACTGCTGTGAGCATATTCATGAATGTGTATCTCTCGCATTTGTCAACTACCATTGTAGTTGAAGATAGAACACAATTCCATCACCGCAGAGATCTCCCTTGTACTGCTCCTTGTCACGTACACCTTCCTCTCTACTATCCCATATTTAATGACTTTAAAATTACAGACATTATTATTACAAGTTACAGGAAGAGTTGAGTAAGCATAGAGATAAACCATGTTATAGTCAGGAATAGAAGGACTTAATATCATTCCCAGTGAATGAGGGGCAGGGTAGGAATTCTAATTTCTGAAAGTTGATTTTACTGGCATTCTGTTCGTTCCTGTTCCATTGCTGAGTCTCGGAGCCACTTGGCATAGTTTTTTTCCCCAGCTGCTGGCTTTATTCAGAGAGCCCAATGTGGCCCCTTCCACAGCAGAAACTTCTGGAAGTTTGTAGCCAGTAATTCCTGTCCTCCCTGTTAGCTTTCGAATCCTCAGCCTGTTGCTGTCTAGTTTTATAGTTTCTGTCTAGTTTTGTAACCCCTGTGGACTGACATCTTCAGATTTCACTCATTGCTGTGGCTTGCTTGCTTCTTGTTTATGTATCTGTATTTCCCTTTCTTGCTTTTGAATTTGACTGTATAAACGATTTTAAAATAATCTTTTTTTTTGTAGAATTTCTATATTGAGAGAGAGAAGGAATGCTTCCTACCACCAGCTCAGTATTCTTTTTTCTTCTGAAAAATTTCAAGCCTATGGAAAAATGGAAAAATAATGCAGTAAAGATCCATATATCCTTTACCTAGATTCATCAGTTTTTACCATTTTGTTTCTTTTTTGAACATCTCTCTTCCTTTCTACCTCTGTTCTCTTTTTTTTTCTCTTTTCCACACTCATACACATGTTTACATACTTTTATTTTTCTGAATCATTTGAAAGTTAAATACAGATAACATAACACTTCTTCCCTAAATAGTTCAGCAGACATCTCCGAAGAGTAAGGACATTCTCTTAGAAAATCAAAATACAGTTATGACATCTAAGGAAGAGATTATTAATTTTTTGTATCACCTAATATATAGTCCACATTTCATGGATTGTCATCTAAATGTGGTGTTTTGCTGTGTATGTATATATGTGTGTTTTCTTGATCTAGGACCAAGTCAGTGTTTGTGCATGGCATTTGGTTATTTAATCTCTTTAGTCTCTCTTGATTTAGACTGATGGTTTTTATAACATTGAATTTTTTGGAAAGTTCAGAACAGTTGTCTTATAGAATGCCTTGGATTCTAGATTTGTCAAATTGTTTCTTCAGAATTCAGTTCTGGTTAAACATTTTTGGCAAGAATACTGGGTTGATAAAGTTTTAAACTTCTCATTGCATAACATCAAGAGGTGCATCATGTTAAACTTTTTAACATGTTAAACTATATCAGCTATTGTTAAACAATTGGTGATGCTGAGTTGATCATTTGGTTTAGGTAGTGATTATCATATCTTTTTAATATAAACATATATTTTCTCCTTTGCGATTAATTTTTTTTTTTTTTGGTGGACTAATACTTTGAGACACTGTGAATATTTCTTCCCCAATAACCATTTTCCTAAAGGCTTTAGCATTCGTTTTTGATGCTGGCCTGAATCAGTAGTTATCATTGGAGTTCAGTACAGCTTCTTAACCAGCTTTTTTTTTTTTATTTTTTTATTTTTTTAAAGATTTTATTTATTTATTTGACAGAGAGAAATCACAAGTAGATGGAGAGGCAGGCAGAGAAAGAGAGAGAGGGAAGCAGGCTCCCCGCCAAGCAGGGAGCCCGATGTGGGACTCGATCTCAGGACTCTGAGATCATGACCTGAGCCGAAGGCAGCGGCTTAACCCACTGAGCCACCCAGGCGCCCTTAACCAGCTTTTTATATAGTAGTCCCTGCTTATGTATGGGGGATATGTTCCAAGACCCCTAGTGGTGCCTAAAACTACAGGTAGTACCAAAACCTATGTATACTGTTTTATCCTATAGACACATACCTATGATAAAGTTTAATTTATAATTTAGGCAAAGTAAATGATTAACAGCAGTAACTAATAATAAAGGAACAATTATAACAATATATCGCAATAAAACTTATGTGAATGTGCTGTAGTGCTTTCCATTGCTTAAAATAATACAATACCTTTCTCAGACTGGCATCCCAAGGCGTGCGTAATATAAAGCCTATCTAACTCTCCAACCATGTCCTAATGTTAACTATATAAATAAATTCTTGATCCAGTTTCACTGATCCATCAATAAATGCCCATCCCTAGATAACTCCTTGTATGTCTCTCCCTGTTTGAAATTTCACTTCAGTATCTTGCTATCTGGAATATCTGTTAAAATTTTTCCTTCCTTCTGGACCCACCTCAAATCCATAAATAATGCTTCCTTGACCATCCACATGGTGGTTCTACCCATTTCTTGAACTTTTATAGTACTTACTCTGTAGCACTTATCTGTTAATTTCATCTAACAAATTAATCAAGTAGGCTTTGTGTCTCTTGTATTGTGTTATTAAAATCATTTATTATATTAATTTTCTTATTTAGCATTGTTTACCATTAAGTTATAAGCTTCTTTTAAAAAAATTTTTTATTTTTTATAATCATATAATATATTTTTATCCCCCGGGGTACAGGTCTGTGAATCGCCAGGTTTACACACTTCACAGCACTCACCATAGCACATACCCTCCCCAATGTTCATAACCCCACCTCCCTTCTCCCAACCCCCCTGCCCCCAGCAACCTCAGTTTGTTTTGTGAGATTAAGAGTCACTTATGGGGGGCGCCTGGGTGGCTCAGTGGGTTAAGCCGCTGCCTTCGGCTCGGGGTCCTGGGATCGAGCCCCGCGTCGGGCTCTCTGCTCAGCAGGGAGCCTGCTTCCTCCTCTCTCTCTCTCTGCCTGCCTCTCTGCCTACTTGTGATCTCTCTCTGTCAAATATATAAATAAAAAATAAAAAAATCTTTAAAAAAAAAAAAAAGAGTCACTTATGGTTTGTCTCCCTCCCAATCCCATCTTGTTTCATTTATTCTTCTCCTACCCCCTAATCCCCCCATGTTGCCTCACCACTTCCTCATATCAGGGAGATCATATGATAGTTATAAGCTTCTTGATGTTAAGGATGATGTCTGAAAATCAGTTGATTACAATACCCTGTACACAGTAGACGCACAATAAATATGTTGAATCCAATTATTTATTAGTATTTTGACTATGAAATACTGAGTATTGTACATGTATATTAAATGTGCTAGATTAGCACATTGTTTGTGAGAAATTTCATGTGTGCTCTTAGCATTAGAAAGTTTAAATATGCAGGGTTTTTTTTTTAAAGATTTTATTTATTTATTGGGCAGAGAGAGAGATCACAAGTAGGCAGAGAGAGAGGGAAGCAGGCTCCCTGCTGAGAAGAAATCCTGATGTGGTCTCAGTCCCAGGACCCTGAGATCATGACCGGAGCTGAAGGCAGAGGCTTAACCCACTGAGCCACCAGGCACCCCTAAATATGCAGTTTTTATAAAAATAAAATGGCATGTATATGAAAATGATTTTGAACTATAAAGATAGATTTAAGAAAAACTATTAGGGTATTATTATGCAGCCTATTTGTCTACCTAAACTTAAATCATTTAACAGGAGCCAGACCATAAACAAAAGTGGATTGAATGAATAATCATGAGGAAATACTTGAATGAACCCATTAAATCCCCTGAGCTTTTTTTTAAAATTGGCAAAATGAAAGAAATAATATTCACACTTTTATATGTCTCAAGGAGAAACACTGTAAGTCAAAGAAAATTCACCGCATTTTATATTTACCTTAAAGTTTGTAATAGCAGTATTTTACATTTAAAAATTTTTTATTAATAATGTATTATTAGCCCCAGGGGTACAGGTCTGTGAATCGCCAGGTGTACACTCACCATAGCACATACCCTCCCCAATGTCCATAATCCATCCACCCTATCCCTACCCACCACCCCCCACCACAATCCTCAGTTTTGTGAGATTAAGTCTCTCTTGTGGTTTGTCTCCATCCCGATCCCATCTTGTTTCATTTTTTCCTTACTTACCCCCCAAGCCCCCCATGTTGTCTCTCAAATTCTTCATATCAGGGAGATCATATGATAATTTTCTTTCTCTGATTGACTTGTTTTACTCAGCATAATACCCTCTGGTTCCATCCACATCATTGCAAATGGCAAGATTTCATTTCTTTTGATGACTGCATAGTATTCCATTGTATATGTACACCACATCTTCTTTTTTTTTTTTTTAAGATTTTATTTATTTATTTGACAGAGAGAGTGAGCACAGGCAGATAGAGTGGCAGGCAGAGGCAGAGGTAGAGGCAGGCTTCCTGCTGAGCAAGGAGCCCGATGTGGGACTCGATCCCAGGAGGCTGGGAGCATGACCTGAGCCGAAGGCAGCTGCTCAACCAACTGAGCCACCCAGGTGTCCCTGTACACCACATCTTCTTTATTCATTTATCTGTTAATGGACATCTAGGTTCTTTCCATAGTTTGGCTATTGTGGACATTGCTGCTATAAACATTCAAGTGCACGTGCCCCTTTGGATCATTATGTTTGTATTTTTAGGGTAAATACCCAGTAGTTCGATTGCTGGGTCGTAGGGTAGCTCTATTTTCAACTTTTTGAGAAACCTCCATGCTGTTTTCCAGAGTGGTTGCATCAGCTTGCATTCCCACCAACAATGTAGGAGAATTCTCCGTAGTATATTACATTTAAAAATTTTTCCTCTTCTTAATGTTTTCCTTACTCAGACATTTTAGGGGAATTATAATATTATTTCCTCTCAATCTGCCTCCCTATTTGCCAGTAAGAAGCCAAGCAGAATTTTCAGTTTGGAAAGAACATTCTGAGAAATTAAGGAGATAGATAAGTATGGCCATCATTATAGTAGAGGGGGAAAATGCTTGAACTCTCTTGTTCCATTTGGTATGATTCTTTAAAAGATTTTATTTATTTATTTGACAGACAGAGATCACAAGTAGCCAGAGAGGCAGGCAGAGAGAGGAGGAAGGAGGCTCCATGCTGAGCAGAGAGCTCGATGTGGGGCTTGATCCTAGGACCCTGGGATCATGACCTGAGCCAAAGGCAGAGGCTTTAACCCCGTGAGCCACCCAGGCACCCCATTTGGGTACAATTCCTTAAAAACTTTCTTTTCAAATAGAAATGTAGTTTTATCTCAAAGAAATGATTTTCTGTCAGCATCTGGATTTTATCTTTTGAAACATAGCCTGTTCAAATGCGCCAAGTTTGTCTTCTATAATTACATTTTGATTATTGTCAGCTTATACTTTTCTAGACTTTATTGGGTTAAAAATCTTAGACTACCTCTAGTGGGGATGATGAATTTTATAGTTTACCATGGTCTGAATAGATTTATAAGAGATTTTATTCTTGTATATTTAAGATTTATAAATTATATAAATATTCATAAATCTATGTATTTTTTTCACTTTTTTCCAGTTTATTGATATATAATTGACAAATAACATTGAATTAGTTTAAGGTGTATAGCATAATGATTTGATATATATAGGTATTGATTACCACAATAAGTTTAGTTAATATCCATCACTTCACACATAGTTATGGTATGTGTATTTTCATTTTTTAAAATAAATACCTAGTAGAGGAATTGCTGAATCATATGGTAGTTCTATTTTTAATTTTTTGAGAAACCTCTATATTCTTTTTCATACAGTTTGGATTCCTAGCAACAGCATACAAGGGTCCCTTTTTCCCCTATGTCCTCACCAACACTTGTTATTTCTTACCTTTTTGATAGTAGCCATTCTTTTTCTTTTTCTTTTTTTTTCTTTTCTTTATAGATTTTTTGAAATGTATTTGAGAGAGAGAGAGAGAATGAGGGTGAGGATCAGAAGGCAGGGAGCCTGATACGGGTCTCTATCCTGGGACTCCAGGATTGTGACCTGAGGTGAAGGCAGTTGCTTAACCAACTGAGCTGCCCAGGCACCCTGATATTAGCCATTCTAACAGGTGTGATTTGATTTTGGTTTTTCATTTGCATTTCTCTGATATTTAGTCATGTTGAGCATCTTTTCATGTGTCTGTTGGCTTTCTGTGTGTTTTTTAATTGGATTGTTTGGGTTTTTTTGCAGTCAAGTTGTGTGTGTTCTGAATGTATTTTGGATATTAACTCTTATTTGATATATGATTTGCAAATATTTCCTCCCATTCAGTGGGTTGCTTTTCATTTTGTTGATAGTTTCCTCAGCTGTGCAGAAGCTTTTTGGCTTGATGTAGTTCCACCTGTTTGTATTTTTGTTTTTCTTGCCTTTGCTTTTGGAGTCAAATGCAAAAACTCATCTCTAAGACAATGTCAAAGAGCTTATTACTGCCTGTTTTATTGTAGGAGTTTTATGGTTTCAGGTCTTTTTTTTTTTTTTTTTAAAGATTTTATTTATTTATTTGACAGAGAAAGATCACAAGTAGGCAGAGAGAGAGAGAGAGAGGGAAGCAGGCTGAGCAGAGAGCCTGATGCGGGACTCGATCCCAGGACCCCGAGATCATGACCTGAGCCGAAGGCAGCGGCTTAACCCACTGAGCCACCCAGGTGCCCCTGGTTTCAGGTCTTATGTTCAAATCCTTAATCCATGTTGAGTAAAGTTGACCTTTGTGTTGATCTTTGTGTATGATACAAGATAGGTGTATGGTTTCATTCTTTTGCATGTGGCTGTCCAGGTTTCCCAGCACCATTTATTGAAAAGATTATCCTCTCTTGTATATTTATTGTTGGCTCATTTGTCATAAATTAATTGACCATACACATGTGGTTTTATTCCTGGGATCTCTTTTCTGTTACATTGATTGATGGGGCTGTTTTTATGCCAATACCATACTGTTTTGATTACTATAGATATCTTTGTAATATAGTTTGAAATCAAGAATTGTGATGGTTCCAGCTTTGTTCTTTCTCAAGACTGCTTTGGCTATTCAGGATCTTTTGTGGATCCAGACAAATTATTGGATTTTTAAATATTTTTGTGAAAAATGCCATTGAAATTTTGATAGGGATTACATTGAATCTGTAGATTGCTTTGGGTAGTAAGAACGTTTTAACAATATTAATTCTTCTAATCCATGAGCCCAGAATATCTTTCCATGTCTCTGTCTTCCAGTTATTTCATCACTGTCTTCAGAGTACAGATCTTTCACCTCCTTCATTATATTTATTCCTAGGAATTTTATTCTTTTTGATGCAATTGTAAATGGTATTGTTTGCTTAATTTCTCTTTCTGATAATTTGGTGTTAGTGTGTAGAAACCCAACTGATTTCTGTGTGTTCACTTTTTAAAAATTTTTTAAAATTTTAATTTTAATTAAACTTAATTAAATTTTAATTTCAAAAATTTAAAACTCTGTGCCACATGAACCAGAGAACAAGAGCTGCATGTTTTCCTGACTTAGCCAGCCAAGCACTGCTTATGTGTTGACTTAATCTTGCAATGTTACTGAATTCATTTATTCTAATAGGGTTTTGTGTGTGTGTGTGTGTGTGTGTGTGTGTGTGTGTGTGTGTGTGTAGTCTTTAGGATGTTTTATATATAATATCATGTCACCAGCAGGTGCAGACAGTTTTACTTCTCTTTTCTGATTCAGATACCTTTTGTTTCTTTTTCTTCCTAATTGTTTTTGCTAGGAATTCCAGTATTATATTGAATAAAAGTGGTGAGAGTGAGCATCCTAGTCTTATTCTTGATCTCAGAGGAAAAGCTTTTAGGTTTTCACTGCTGAGTATGATGTTAACTGTGTGCTTGTCATAGATGGCCTTTATTATGTTGAGGTGTGTTCTCTACTCACTTCGTTTAGGATTTTTATCATAAATGCATGTTGAATTTTGTTAAATGTTTTTCTGTACTATTGAGATGATCATATGATTTATCCTTCATTTTGTTAATGTGGTACTACATTGATGTATAGATGTTGAATCATCCTTGCATCCCTGGAGTAAATCCCACTTGATCATGGTATATGATTTTTTTTTTTAAAGATTTTATTTATTTATTTGACAGAGAACACAGCAAGAGAGGGAACACAAGCAGGGGGAGTGGGAGAGGGAGAAGCAGGCTCCCTGCTGAGTGGGGAGCCTAATGTGGGGCTCAATTGCAGGACCCTGGGATCATGACCTGAGCTGAAGGCAGATGCTTAACAACTGAGCCACCCAGGTGCCTGGTATATGTATTTTTACATATTTTTTAATGTATTTTTTATGTACTTTTAAATTTATTATTGAATCTCATTTGCTGATATTTTTGGCTTTGGATTTTTGTGTCTATATTCATCAGGAATATTAGTCTTAATTTTCCTTTCTTGTAGTGTCCTTACCTGGTTTTGGTATCAGGGTAATGCTGGCTTTGTAAAATGAGTTAGAAGTGTTCCCCCCTCTCTTATTGTTTGGAAGAGTTTAAGAAGCATTACTATTAATTTTTTTCTTAAGATTTTTTGTTTATTCATTTGAGAGAAAGAAAGCAAGAGTGTGAGCTAGGTGGTAGGGTCAGAGGAAGATGGAGAAGCAGACTTCCTGCTGAGCAAGGAGCCTGATGGCATCATGATTTGAGCTGAAGGCAGACACTTAGATCAACTGAGCCACACAGGCACCCCAGTTCTTTTTATTTGTTTTTTAATGTTTGAAAGAATTCATCAGTGAAGCCAACTGGTCCTAGACTTTTCTTTGTTGGGTGGGTTGTTTTGTTTTGTTTTTTAGATTTTATTTATTTACTTGACAGATAGAGATCTCAAGTAGGCAGAGAGGCAGGCAGAGAGAAAGGAGTAAGCAGGCTCCTTGCCGAGCAGAGAGCCTGACATGGGGCTTGATGCCAGGACCCTGGGGTCAGGACCTGAGCCGAAGGCAGAGGCTTTAACCCACTGAGCCACCCAGGCACCCCTTTTGGGTGGTTTTTAATTACTGATTCAATCTTATTAGTAATTGGTCTGTTCAGAATTGTTATTTCTTTGTGATTCACTATTGGTAGGTTGCATTTGTCTAGGAATTTATTCCTTTCCTTTAGGTTTTCCAATTTGTTAGTGTATAATTGTTCGTAGTAGTCTCATGATCATTTGTATTTCTGTTATCAGTTGACTATAAATTAAATTTTAGAAATTGAAAGTGTAATACAAATTTGATCTACTTTCTAGGTTTAAACAAGTCTCTTGAGTGGTGTTTCCTCACCGATGGAGAATTATTTTCAAGCAGAAGCTTACAACCTGGACAAGGTATTAGATGAATTTGAACAAAACGAAGGTGAGAATTTGTTTTGGTGAATCTATTTGAATACATTTATGATATGGAGAATGTGGGGTTATGAGAGGATGTAACACTTAAAAAAAAATAAAATGACTTAGTATCTTAATGATAATAGCATTATATTTCAGTATCCAGAGGAAGAACTAATGTTTTTTGCACTGTGTGCCAGATACTATGCTAAAGCATTTAAATGGACTGTATTATTTAATCTTTAAAATAATCCCATGAAAGTAGATCTTATCTACATTTTACAGATGAGAGATACAGAGAGAGTAAGTGGTTTCCCTAAGGTTAGTTTGCTAATAAGTGGCAGAATGATTAGTATCTAGGCATTATGAAACTAGAGCCTGAACTTTCTTTATACAATCAATTTATGGTCAAGAAGAGCTTTAGAATGTGTGGTTGTATTTCCTAAACTAGAAAAATAACTTGTTATATCAATAAAGATATATTTTAAACCTAATTTTAAAAGATTTATAGTTTTAAGTCACTGCCAAAATGGTTAGATAAAATGTCTGCCTAAGATTCACTTTACTTTGGTAAACTTTTTCCTTAAATTTCTCAGTCAGTGTGATTTGAATGGATAAGCTGTAATTAATTAGATCCCTCCTACCCTGATACTCTGTTTCTTTTTCTTTCTTCTTCTTCTTCTTTTTTTCCAAGATTTATTTACTTGAGAGAGCACAGGGCTGGGGGTTCAGAGGTGAGATAAGAGAGAGGAAGAGGGAGAAGCAGGGAGTCCAAGATGGGGCTCGATCCCAGGACCCTGAGATCATGACCCGAGCCAAAGGCAGACATGCTTAATAAACTGAGCTACTCAGGCGCCCCCTGGTATTCTCTTTTTCTAGCTGGAAATGGCAGGTAACAAGTTTACAAAGTGATGTATTTCTGTCTGAAGTCTGTGATTTTAGAAATGGTCTCCAGACCTTTACTATATCCAGTTATTTAGGTTGTCCTTTGATAGTAGTTTGGAAGAGAGATTAATTTTAATGTCATTGCTTTGGGTCTGTAATAAACCAAGCCGTATAGAATTATGGGCTTAAGGAAGGAAAGTGGAGAAGGAAGGATAGGTGGAATAGCCTACTGTTCTCATATTTTACCACTGATGACCCAAAGCTACTCCATAGCCATAGGATTCATATAAATGTGAAATTAATCATTTGAGATTCTATTGGATCTACATACCAAGGTTGAGGGGGTCTTTTCCTCTCAGTTTCAATCATTTATACAGGTAATTTCTCAATCCTTTCTTTGGTTTGGCCCTCTGTGTATCAGTTATTTGTTATGAGATGTCTACACAGGTGTTATACCTAATCACTTGAATAGTGTACTTCTAAAATATCATTGACTCTAAGAAAACTGTTAGTTTTTTATATCAATCTCTTTAGGACTTTTGTAGATCTAGTAGGGTACTTTGCATATAGTTGATTTTTAATATATTTTTGTTGAATCAGTAAAAATTGTCTTTTAGTTCAGAAATACAGCATTGCTTATAAAAACTAATTCTTTTAGGAGAAGAACTTCAGAAGCCAAATTCTTGTTTGGAACTATGTCGTATATTTGTTTTGAACTATTGTTTAAAGATCTTAGTATGTACTAATTGTATTCAAATCACCACCTCTAGACTGGTATCTTTTGAAGTATATTTTAAATAAAGTGATTTTTCATTCTATGTTAATTTACTTCTTTAAATGAAAAATATACCATGCACAGACTGTGATAACACTAGATAATTAACATTATACCCATGTAGTAGGTAATTGAATAATCACATTTTTAATAACTGATCTACCATTCTTGTTTGAATATTATTAAATATTCTTGTAAGAAGCAGCATTTCGTTTTTAGTTCCATGAACCATGTTGGAAATAATGATTTTTTTTTTTTAAAGGAAGTTTATGTTGTTAAATCTCAAGTCTCTGTTAGCCCAAGTTGGGGCAACTCATGATTTTAACATTCAGTATTCAAGACCATTCTCTACACATTTTGATGTCTTATGGCCTTTACAGTCTGGTCTTTCTAGCTTCTTTTCACTACTTGCTTACACTAATTCTTTTTTCAGCCCAAACTGATTTGCTTATTGCTCTCTCAGATTGTTGTGTTTGGGTCTATACTTGTTCCCCCTTAAGAATGACCTCTTTTCCACATTTAAATAAAATTGTCTTTGAATCCCAGGCATAATGCTGTCCTGTATGGCTAATTAGATATTCATGTGTACAGTACCTATTTTTTATTTTTCTAACTAGATTATGTATTTCTTGGAGGCCAGAGCTATCATTTAATCTTCATGCTCCTTAAGCACAATGCTTTTACTATGGTAGATACTCACTCAGCATATATTTATTGTGTACCTACTACATAGCAGGCACAGTGCAAAGTGTGTGAGGGCTTACATTGATGGAGATAAATGGTTTCTGTCTGAAAAAGTCAGGTAGAAGCCTGACTTATTTACTAGACTTATAACACTTCGAGTGTTATGGTCTAGTAAATGCTTAAATAGAGACATGAACAAGGTGCTAAGGGGGCATTAAAGGTTAATGTTACTATTGAGGGGAAAATATATCTTTATTGATTTCAGAATTATGATTATTAGATTTACTGTAAGAAGACAGCAAGAAAGACAGTAGGTGTATTATTTCTTATTTCTCTAAATATACATACGGCACTATAACTTGGAGAAATAATCATCATAGTTATAATCTTTTTTTTTTTTTTTTAAAGATTTTATTTATTTATTTGACAGAGAGAAATTGCAAGTAAGCAGAGAGGCAGGCAGAGAGAGGAGGAAGCAGGCTCCCTGCTGAGCAGAGAGCCCGATGCGGGACTCTATCCCAGGACCCTGAGATCATGACCTGAGCCGAAGGCAGCGGCTTAACCCACTGAGCCACCCAGGCGCCCTAATCTCTTAAAAAGTAAACATGAAATTATGCTTATTGATAGAATATAAGTAGGTTGATTTAATAAGATAAATGAATATTTTTCTGCCAAGTGTTCTCAGATAATTATATAAATATAAACCTAATTAGTAATGTGACACAGTTATGAGTATAATTTCATATACTATAGCAAACTTTTTAAAATACTTGTTATGGACAAATTTCAAATACATACAAAAAGCAGAATAGTGTAGTAAACTCTGGTATACCCAGTTTCCCAGCTTCAGCAGTAATTAACATGGTTCCAATTTTGTTTCATTTGTATCTTCATCCACTACTCACTGCTTGTTATGTTTTTACAGGTTTTTTTTTTTTTTAAGATTCTATTTATTTGAGAGAGAGCATGCGCACAAGCATGAGCATTGGGGAAGGGTAGAGGGAGAGGGAGAAGCAGACTCCCCACTGAGCAGGGAGCGGAAGGCTGGGCTTGATCCCAGGACCCTGTGATAACGATCTGAGCCAAAGGTAGATATTTAAGCGACTGAGCCACCCTGCGCCTTTTTTATTTATTATTTTTTTTTAAAGAAGAAATTTAAATACATTAAAATGAATAGATCTTAACTGTACCAGTTTTGATCAGTAAATACATCAATGTAACCCACATTCCAGTCATAATGTAGATTATAGATCACTCTGTCTCCACAGAAAATTCCTTTGTTTTCCCTCTTACTCAATTAGTTGCCCTAATTTTTTTGCAGCTTAGATTAGTCTGCACCCTATGTTGTATGCAGCCAATCGAAGGCCTTTCTAATTGCTACTGCCTGCCCCCACTACCAAGTATAGCCTCTGTGCCATCTTTATGTTAATAGATTGAGGTAGAATTCTTTTGTTGTTTGGAATCTTCTGGGATATTACCATTTGGCGACATGTAATATAGAAACAGTCTGAAGAATATTTTTTTTTATTCTTAGCTAAAAATTAGAAACTTCATGTTCTAGGAATATTCTGTTTTTAGATATCCTGGGAATATTTTATTTTCAGAATGTTTGCAAATATAGTTAATTGAGTCCTAGCTTTTCTAGTGACACCAGGAAACTTATTGAAATTATTTATCTTTTCAGATGAAACAGTTTCTCCTATTTTATTGGATACCAAGTGGAATAAGATTCTAGATCCCCCGTCTCACCGACTGTCATTTAACCCCGCATTGGCCAGTGTGAATGAACCTGCAGTTTCTAATGAGCCACAGCCACAACTAAAAGTCTTCTCTCTGGCTCATTCAGCTTCTTTGACCACAGAGGGAGAGGATCATTGTGCTAATGGACAGGACTATAATCTGAATCCAGAGATCAGCACAATGTGGATCGATGAAAATGCTGTTGCAGAAGATCAGTTAATTAAGAGGAACTGTAATCGAGATGATCAATGTAGTACTGTTGAAGTCGGAGAGAAGAAATGTGGAAACTTAGCTTGTCTGCCGGATGAGAAGAATGTTCTTGTCGTAGCCGTCATGCATAACTGTGATAAGAGGACATTACAAAACGATTTGCAGGATTGTAATAATTATAATAGTCAGTCCCTCATGGATGCTTTTAGCTGTTCACTGGATAACGAAAATAGACAAACTGATCAATTTAGTTTTAGTATAAATGGGTCCACTGAAAAAGATATGAATTCAGAGAAACAAATAGATCTGTTGAATAGATCAAGTGCAGTGGGGGATTCTGTTAAACATACATGTACTACTTCATCTGATAATCTAGCCAGTGTCTGTTCCCCTTCACAATTAAAGGATGATGAAAATCCAGGGAGAGGCCCACCCATGTCTGTGATTGCAAGTTTAACAATTGATTCAATAGTCTCATCCCAGGGAACAGATGAAGGTCCTGATGCTAAAAAGCAAGAGAACTATATACCAGATGAGCTTCTTACTGGCCAGACCAGCTCTGCTAGGACAGATCTAGGGAGTCCAAACTCCTTTTCCCATTTGAGTGAGGGGATTTTAATGAAAAAAGAGCCAACAGAGGAGACAACTGAAGAATCTCTCCGATCTGGTTTACCTTTGCTTCTCAAAACAGACATGCCTAATGGGTCTGGAAGGGATGATAACTGTGAACAGTTTTCTGATTGTCTTGTGCCTAGTGATCTTAGAGCTAACAAAAAGGAAGGTTGTGAACACGAAGAAATTCTTGGCAGTACAGAACTTCTTAATATGACAGAGCATTTCTCTGACTCTCAGGAAATGACTAATTGGAAATTGACTAAACTAAATGATATGAATGACAGCCAAATAAATAAAGAAAATGAGAAGTTTCTGCCAATGAATCAGCCTGAGGACATTTACAATGATAGTGGAGGAGAGTGTGATAAAATGGCAGAAGCAGGTCTAGATTTAAAAGGAACTTGCACCAATGAAAGTGAAGGATGTGATTTCTCCACTGTGGATACACCAGCAGCAAATTCTCTATCTAATTGTGATTCCTATGGAATGCAGAGCCCAGTTGTTTGTTTTGTTCCAAAGACTTTACCCTCCAAAGAAGATTCAGTAACAGAAGAAAAAGAAATAGAAGAGAGCAAGTCAGAATGCTACTCAAATATTTATGAGCAGAGAGGAAATGAAGCCACAGAAGGGAGTGGACTACTTTTAAACAGCACTGGTGACCTAATGAAGAAAAATTATTTACACAGTTTCTGTAGCCAAGTTCCATCAGTGCTCGGTCAGTCTTCACCCAAGATAGTAGCAAACCTGCAATCTATCAGTGTTCCTTTTGGTGGTGCAAGACCCAAGCAACCTTCTAATCTTAAACTTCAAATTCCAAAGCCATTGTCTGACCATTTACAAAATGACCTTCCTACAAATAGTGGAAATAATATTAAAAACAAAAATGATGTTCTTGGGAAAGCAAAATTAGGGGAGAACTCAGCAACCAGTGTATGCAATGCCTCCTTGGGAAACATCTCTATTGCTGATACAAATGGGGAACATTTAGAAAGCTACGAGTCTGGGATATCCAGTAGACCGTGCCTTGCTTTAGCTCCAGAAAGCCCAGATAATGATCTCAGAGCTGGTCAGTTTGGAATTTCTGCCAGAAAGCCATTTACTACTCTGGGTGAGGTGGCTCCTGTATGGGTACCAGATTCTCAGGCTCCAAACTGCATGAAATGTGAAGCCAGGTTCACATTCACCAAAAGAAGGCATCATTGCAGAGCGTGTGGGAAGGTAAGTTGTGTGTGTTTTAAGTCAGAAATACTGCATGCCCACTTTATTAAGCTCAATTAAAGATTAATAAAGTCAATATAAAGTGAATATACTTCTGGTTGAGAAGACATTAGAAATAGCTTGGAACATCCAGTTCTAGTAAATTTTTAAATAAAAAAATGACCTTGCTGAATCTTAGTGTTTATATAACTTTTTTTGTTGCCAAGATTTAAGTTGAATCACTTTCCATGAACAGATGAAAATTGAGGAAGTGTTAACTTTGTGGTTTCTCTATTGATAGATACTTGGTTAATGGAATAGTTTGAAATAAGGAAGTTTTTTTTTTTTTTTTTTAAGTAAAGAAATACTTGAGATTGACTTCATATTTTTTTAATTCTTGGGAAATTGAATATTACACTTGAAATCCATCCTACTTTTTGGTGTAGGATTTTGGTCACTCTGCTAGACATTCTGAAACTTTTTATACACATATACACATATTTTGTCTTTTCCCCCAATGTCATTTTTTTTTTAAAGATTTATCTGAGGGGAGTGAGGGGGAGAGGGAGTCACAAGCAGACTCCGTGTTCAGTGTGGATGGAGCTGGACCCAGGGCTCAATTTCATGACCCTGAGATCACAACCTGAGCCAAAACCAAGAGTCAGAAACTTAACGGACTGAGCCACTCAGCCATGCACCCATCTCCATGTAACTCTGATACAAAGTAGAGTTGAGGGCTATAGATCCTATGACAAGGTTATAAGAATAATGGATATTCCTTAGCTCTTCCTGAGTTTTGCTTGCTAGTGGTTTATCTTTTTAACAAAGAACTGTAAACAAGGAGGAAGGGAATTTTATATATTTAAAAAGAATGCAAAGTTTGGTTTCAGGTATGGATTTCCATTTTAACATCCTTACTATTAACTATAAAAGCTTAATAGCTTTTGTTTTTATAAAAACAAAATAGAAAGATTAGTAATTTTCATAAATGAGATTACTAATGTAATAGTAAGTGCTTAGTAATTAAATGTGTACTTCCCTTCTTTTCTGATTTATTGGCCTACTTGTGTTAATTAGGATGCTTTCAGCTTTAAGGCATAGAGTATCTGATCCTTAGTGACGTGACAATAATAACATTTTATATAACAGGAAGCCTGAAAGATAGAGAGAGTCACTTATGTCTGGGTGCAGTCAGAATCACTAAAGTTTTCTTGGTCTTCCACTTGTGGTTGCAAGAGAGTTGTACAGCTCTATGCATTAAATTCAAGCTGACAACTTCTCAAGTACAGGGAAATTGGTTGGGGGCAAAAGATGAATTTTTTTCCAGCTTTGCACGTGTATATATTAAGTAGCCTATTCTTGCTGCCCTCTCATCAGGGAGGAAAGAATCCTTAGCAACTTCTTTCAATTTTTTGGCCAGTTGTAGATCACAGGTCCAATTTTATACCAGTCATTTAGAAAGGGGAATAGGATTGCTAGAATTGGCTAAGAAGATCAGTCATGATCATTCCCTGGGGCTGAGCCCAATGTTGCCTGAACCGAAGTGGGATTCTATTAATATGGAAAAGGAGGATAATGGTTCCTGGGTGGGTAGTCAGTAAGGGCTACTATAAGGGTACAAAAGAACCAAGTGATGGGGAGCAGAAGAAAGTGAAAGCTGTGATTGGGCTTCTGGTCTCTGATTATTAAAATTTGAAGAAAATAATGTGTCTAATTCCTAAATAGCTAGTAGTCTAAAGTAAACCTGTAGTCAGTTGCCTCAGTATTCAGTTTTCTTTTAAGCAATTAGAGTTGTCATTTTTATGTTGTTCTTTGTGTTACTTACTCTGTATAATACTTTCTGAAAACTTTGCTCTCTTGAGCAAATAGTAACGCTTTTGCCCCACATCAGCATATCCAGATGTAATGAATAAATAGGTAACTTAGGTGGATTTAGAATAGAAATGGTAGCAAAATGCATATAAACTGAAAAAAGTAGATGGGAGTTTTTCTGAGTAGAATTTATGAATTTATGGATTCATGTGGATTATGGATTCATATTCTATTTTTTTTCCTTTTCATCTCCAGTTACCTCAGGGATGTTCTAAGGATTGATGAGATAAGGTCTGTGTAAAAAATCCTTGAGCTTCTCAGAAGAAAAGAGCTTAAAAACATAGGTATATTTTTTCTAGCTAGTAATGAGATCATACTGGGAATATAGCTAGAAAAATACCCCAAGCAATGGGATTTTGTAAAGTAATGTTTACTATTGAAAAAAAGAAATTTAGTTTGCATATCCAGTAATTTCTGTACTTAATAAAAAAAGCTTAATACTCTTTAACAAGCATATATTAAGCATCTAATATATGAAGGGTTCTGGGCTAAGTATTAGAGATTTAGAGATACAAAAATTGTGATATATGATCTCATGGAGTTTGTAATTAAGGGCACTGGTTTCAGTAATTTGGGAGAAAATCTGGATTTCCTGGAGTTAAAAAAAAAAAATCCTAAAAAAATCGTGAACCTCTGATCTGAGTAGACAAACAGACCATCCCATAGCAAAGTAGAAGACATTATATTAAGAGCTAGTTATATATATTTTATATTTATTCTCATTATACTCTTGTAGAATGGGTTGTTAACTTTTTCCTAAATGATAGGTTAAGAATCAGAGACTCTGAATGGTCAAGGAATATGCGTAGGATCTCACAGCTTGAAGGTGCTAGAGACAGCTTTAAAACTAGTACTCCTTTTTTTTTCTTTAAAGACTGATTTATTTATCTACAAGAAAGAGACAGTGACAGCCTGAATAGGGGGAGAGACAGAGGGAGAGAAACTTAAGCAGACTCCCCACTGAGTGCAAAGCCCCACATGGGACTGGATCCCATGGCTCATGAGATCATGACCTGAGCCAGAACCAAAAGTGAAACACTTAACTGCCTGAGCCACCAGCAGCCCCAAACTAGCATTCTTTCAGTCATACTGCTTCTAGCACGTCTCCTCATTTATAATAGCAGTATGAACAAAATAGATAATTGAGAATGAGAGCTTAATTTTTCGAAGAATGGCAGAGGGAATCAGTCATGTTACAAAATGACTATTTGGAATGAACAAAAAACAAAACGACTCTTTGGAGAGGGAGATATAAAAAAGTGGATATAATTTGTGGGACAGAGTCTAAAGTATATGAGAAAAATGAGATCACATCAGAATACAGGTGGAAAATCAGTGGGGAAAGGGAAATTCATCTTACAGAAGAGTGGGTCAAGATGAAAATACTTGAATATAGAAGGAGTTAACAGAAAACTGTGGGAAATTATCTAGCATAGTTTAAAGCTTATATTCAATTCCTGATAAGCAGTAGAATTGTTGTAACATTCATCTTGGTAAAATGTAATTAAGTAGAATATAAAATAATTACACTAGAATTTATGAAAGTATTAAAATGTTGCAGTTTATCTCTATTACTAAAATGGAGATCGAGATATCTGGATTCCATTCCTGTCTTCATTGTTAATTGGAAAAGTATGTCATACTCTAAAATGCTCAGCAAATGTGAGTTTTATTTTATGATTTCACACATTATTAATTTAGATAATTGCTCCATATAACAACATAATCCCTACTTCTCCTGTATAATAGGCAATAAATTATAGAGTAGAAAGAGTACAGAGTTCTTTCCCCAAAAGATGCTTTCTTAAGTTCAAATGATCACCATTACTACATATCCATATTAATTTCCTATGGAAATCACCAGCTTCAGATCATGGTTTTTCATTCTCTCTTAAGTTCCATTTTGACCTCTTTTTATTTGATCATTCGACTTCAGAGGACTAAGAAAGCATTGAGTTTAAGAGTTAAGGAAAGAGAAGTTTTGAAAGTGAAAAATTTCTAAAAGAAAAAATGTCACATATCTTCTATTTGGTTATTTTCTTTTTTTTTCTTTCTAAGATTTTATTTATTTGAGAGAGCACACACATGGCGGGGGGTGGGGTGAGGAAGGGAGGGGCAGAGGGAAAGAGAGAAGCAGATTCCACACTGAGCAAGCAGTCTAAAGCAGGGCTCTGTCCCAGGACCCTGGGATCATTACCTGAGCCAAAAGTAGGCACTTAACCAGCTAAGCTGCCCAAGCATCCCTGGTCAACCATTACCATCTCTGATGTGGCCAGTTATTATTTACTTGTTACTATCTGGTTAATGACTGCTCTATTTACTATTTAATAGAAATAAACATAAAAATATTCTTTAAGGGGCACCTGGATGGCTCAGTGGGTTAAAGCCTCTTCCTTCCGCTCAGGTTATGTATGATCCCAGGGTCCTGGGATTGAGCCCTGCATCGGGCTCTCCGCTCAGCAGGGAGCCTGCTTCCTCCTCTCTCTCTGCCTGCTTTCCTGCCTACCTGTGATCTCTGTCTGTCAAATAAATAAATAAAATCTTGAAAAAAAATTCTTTAAAAAGTAAAACTTCTTGAACTATAATTATTACCTGGATATTTTGTATTTGTTTGAGATGGTGTGAAAGATGAAAATAGAATAACATTTTTGAAGGCACCTGGGTGGCTCAGTGGGTTAAGCCTCTGCCTTTAGCTCAGGTCATGATCTCAGGGTTCTGAGATCAAGCCCTGCATCGGGCTGTCTGCTCAGTGGGGAGCCTGCTTCCCCTTCTCTCTCTGCCTGCCTCTCTGCCTACTTGTGATCTCTCTCTGTCAAATTAAAAAAAAAAGAATAACTATTTTTTGACACTTCCACTTTATGCTAGGCTTGTCTAATATTACAGTTCTCTGAAATATAGTTACAGATGAGAAAAATGTACCTCAGTCCTCAGAGTTTGAAAATTAGAGTGCATGGATTTTTTTTTTTAAGATTTTATTTATTTATTTGAAAGAGAGAGTGTGAGGAGGGGAAGGAGCAGATAGACAAGCAGACTCCCCACTGGCTCAGCAGGAGCCCACGGTGGAGTTATCCCAGGACCTTGAGCCACAAGCAGACACTTAACCAGCTGAGCCACTTAGGTCTCCCAAGAGTGTGTGGATTTCAAGACAAATCTGTGTGACTCCAAAGCCTTATGCTCTTTTTACTACATTGGACATAGCAACAAGATTCATCTGTGCTTAAATTGGTTCTAGAAATATGATTTTTTGTCTTTGGGTGAACATTAGTTTTGGGCAGCAGTAAAGGATTGGGAATTTGAGTATTTGACTTTGAAATGAAGATAAAAATTTTGAGTGGGACTCTCAGGTGAAATTACCAAAGTAGCGGGATTTTAGTTTTTTTTTTTTTTTTTAAGATTTTATTTATTTATTTGACAGAGAGAGAGGGAGAGATCACAAGTAGGCAGAGAGGCAGGCAGAGAAAGAGGGAGAAGCTGGCTCCCCGCTGAGCAGAGAGCCTGATGTGGGGCTCTATCCCAGGATCCTGGGACTATGACCTGAGCTGAAGGCAGAGGTTACCCCACTGAGCCACCCAGGCACCCCTAGGTTTTATTTCATATATCAAGTCTTGACTTACAAAGTAGAAATGGAATAAAATGGGCACCAAGTCATTGAACAAGGAGAGATTTATTGATGGTAATATATATCACTCCAGTTTACTCACAATTATTTTTTCCATTGTAATTGATTTTTAAAGTATAACTCAAAGTAGATGTGTTTTTGGTTTTGTTTTGTTTTGTTTTTTACTGCATTAGTAATGTGAATAAATAGAACAGAGAAGAGAACTGCAAGAGAGTTAATGTAGAAAAGAACACTGGAATGGGTATGAAAGAGCTCTAGGCTTCTGTTTCCTCTTCTGTAAAAGGAAGGGATTGCATAGACTATTTCTGTTTCCTTGCAGCTCTCTGAAAGAGCTTATATAAACTTTTAAAAAAAAAAAAATAGAGGGACGCCTGGGTGGCTCATTTGGTTAAGCAGATGCCTTCGGCTCAGGTCATGATCCCAGCATCCTGGGATCGAGTCCCACATCGGGCTCCTTGCTCGGCAGGGAGCCTGCTTCTCCCTCTGCCTCTGCCTGCCTCTTTGTCTGCCTGTGCTCAGTCGCTCTCTCTCCCTCTGTCTCTGGCAAATAAATAAATAAAATCTTAAAAAAAATTTTTTTTTTTAAATAGAAAAGGAAATAGAATGATTTGTGCTGGCAATGATTTATCTCTATAAAATTATTACTAAATGTACTGATGAGCTGTCACTTTGTGGGAAGAGTGCACCATTAAACATTTTGAAGTGTGCTGTGCTATAAGTGTGTTTTCTGGAAGTCATCTCAGTTAAACTGAAATGCTATTTATCAAGGTGTCAAGTATGCTATACTGAAGGTTTTATTTTGCAGATACTGTTGCCTTTTTGATTCATTTCCAGTATGAATTTCTTCAGTATCCCTATAGGCACACATGATCTTCTTCACTTAGAGTTTATTAGAAAAATAGTTTGATGACAAGCCTGATGTCAAAATGACATATTGAGAGGCGCCTGGGTGGCTCGGTGGGTTAAAGCCTCTACCTTTGGCTCAGGTCATGATCCCAGGGTCCTGGGATCGAGCCCCACATCAGGCTCTCTGCTTGGGAGCCTGCTTCCTCTCTCTCTCTCTGCCTGCCCCTCTGCCTACTTGTGATCTCTGTCTGTCAAATAAATAAAATCTTAAAAAAAAAAAAAAGACATATTGGAAAATGATCCAGATTAATTTTTTTTTTTTAAGATTTTATTTATTTGTGAGAGAGAGAGATACAGAGCGCAAGCACAGGCAGAGTGGCAGGCTAGAGGCAGAGAGAGAAGCAGGCTCCCTGCCGAGCAAGGAGCCCGATGTGGGACTCGATCCCAGGACGCTGGGATCATGACCTGAGCCGAAGGCAGCCGCTTAACCAACTGAGCCACCCAGGCGTCCCGATCCAGATTAATTTTTAATGTAGTTCTGACAAGTTTCCCCCTTACAGACACTTAGGATTATAGATATTTAACATAATGAGCATTTATAAATGTAATTATAAAATGTTAATTTGATATAGTTTTGTATTTATAGACTATATAAATATTTTATAAATTTATATAATTTATATAACATGTTTA
Organism: Mustela nigripes; assembly: GCF_022355385.1. NCBI lineage: Eukaryota > Metazoa > Chordata > Mammalia > Carnivora > Mustelidae > Mustela > Mustela nigripes. The sequence continues at coordinate 41,609,689 of NC_081570.1, forward strand.
TGTATAGAATGAAAAATACAGTCAGTATCTAACTCTGCTTTTCTTATTTATCTATAAAAAATATTTATTTATTTATTTATTTGACAGAGATCACAAGTAGGCAGAGAGGCAGGCAGAGAGAGAGGAAGGGAAACAGGCTCCCTGCTGAGCAGAGAGCCCAACTCCGGCCTCGATCCCAGGACCCTGGGATCATGACCTGAGCCGAAGGCAGAGGCTTTAACCCACTGAGCCACCCAGGCACCCTATTTAATTTTATTTTTTAAAGATTTTATTTATTTATTTGAGAGAGAGAGAGTGAAACAGCACAAGCAAGGAAAGCGGTAGAGGGAGAAAGGGGCTCCCCTTTGAGCAGGGAGCCCAATGAGGGTTTGATTCCAGGACCCTAGGATCATGACATGAGCTGAAGGCAGACGCTTAACCGTCTGAGCCACCCAGGCGCCCTGCTTTTCTTTTTTTAAAGATTTTATTTCTTTATTTGACAGAGACACAGCGAGAGAAGGGCTCAGCAGGGAGCCTGATTTGGGCTCCATCCCAGTCCCCTGGGATCATGACTTGAGCGGAAGGCAGATGCTTAATGACTAAGCCACCCAGGAGCCCCCTAACTCTGCTTGTATTTTGACATTAATAATGTCAGGAGTAATTTTATATATAAAAGTGCATAACAGAACTATCGGGGCACCTGTGTGGCTCAGTCGTTTAACCGTCCCGCTCTTGGTTTTGTCTCAGGTGTTGATCTCATAGGTCATGGGATGGAGCCCCCATGGGGCTGGCTATTGCTCAGTGGGGTGCCTGCCTGAACTGATTCTCTCCCTCTGGCCCTCCCCTCACTCATATATTCTCAGTCTCTCTCTCTCTCAGATAGGTAAATCTTTAAAAAAAAAAAAAAAAAATATATATATATATAATATTTTGTTATCTATGTTGTAATACCCAATTTTTAGTTTAATTAAGTGAAAATATACCTTGAAAATTAAAATATCATATTTAAAAGAACTTCAAATTTAAAACCAAGAATAAAACACATTTTTTAAACTAACTTTTTTAGAAGCTAACAATATTTTTATTCAGTAATATTACAGAATATAGCATTATGTTCACCTAAAATATTAGGGGAAGTTGTAATGTTTTCAGTGCTATCTGGGATAAAATAATATTATTTTGGAGTATGAAAAAATTTGATGGTGCTTATTTTTTAACCATAGGAAAATAATTTTCAGTACTATAACCTAAGATGACAAGATATGCAAAATCATGTCTGTCTGTGCTGTCAGTCTGTGTTATTTTATGCTTTGACTTTGGTCAAAGAATCTTGACTGAATTGAAGATTATTTTCAACTTCGTTTAAATAGAGGTTAGATAAATGTCATAATTTGTAAATGAAATTTGTAATTGTAAATGCCGTATATTTAAAAAAGGCAGCCCGGGTGCCTGGGTGGGTCAGTCGGTTGCTAAGCATCTGCCTTTGGCTCAGGTCCTGATCTCAGGGTTCTGGGATGGAGCTGCATCGGGCTCCCTGCTCAGTGGGAAGCCTGCTTCTCCCTCTCCCTCGCCACCTGCTTGTGTTCCCTCTCTTGCTGTGTCTCTCTCTCTCTGTCAAATAAATAAATAAAATCTTTAAAAATAAGTAAATAAATAAATAAAATTAAAAAGGTAGCCAGGTAAGAGAGTCTTTCCCTTGTCACCTTGTTACCTGCCAGTGTTCAAGTATATGTTGATCATTTAAAGCATGTAAGACCCTCATTATAATAGTGTCTCTCTGTATAATGCCATGAAATTGAATCACAGATGACAAAACAGCCTTCAGTTAAGATGTTTTTAATTTAGTAACTAATGCCTGTTGCATTAGTTATGACAAACTTGCCTGATACCAAATGTGATTTATATCATAATGTAATGTTTTAGCAGGACTCCAAGGGTATTTGTCAATATTGACTTCATTCAGGTATTATAAATATTTTGATCTTGAGAGCTCTAGAATGTGCCACGACCTTCCTCATCTCTACAAGGACAGAAGTACTGGAATACTATTCTTCTGTTCTTGTTTCCTTTTATTTCATATTGGATTGACTTCATTTTATTTTACCTATTTTGGAACTCAGGCATCGAGAATCATACTCCTCAGTTCATGGCGCCTTTTTAAAAAAAGAGTTATTTATTTATTTTAGAGGGAGAGGGAAAGGGCAGAGGGAGAACAAGAGTCCCAGGCAGGGTCCCTGCTGAATGTGGAGCTACCCAGGGCTCGATTTCATGACTGCCCAAGATCCTGACCTGGGGCCAAACCAGGAGTCAGACACCCAACTGACTACACCACCCAGGTGCCCCTTATGGTACACTTTTTTAAAAATTTCAATTCCGGTTAGTTAAAATACAGTGTATTTTAATATTACTTTAAAATAATATTTATGGGGCGCCTTCGGCTGGTTGGTTAAGCAGCTGCCTTCGGCTCAGGTAATGATCCCAGGGTCCTGGGATTGAGCCCCCCATTGGGCTCCTTGCTCAGCAGGGAGCCTGCTTCTCTTCCCTTTGCCTGCCTGCCTGCCACTCCCCCTGCTTGTGCTCTCTCTCTCTGTCTCTCTCTGTGTCAAATAAATAAATAAATAAATATTTGAAAAAATAATGTTTATGATGACAACCTCATGTCTACCTCTGAATATATCCATTTAAAAAACAACAGACTATTTTTTAGAGCAGAAAAACTGAACAGCAGGTATAGAGTTCCCATACCCCCCCATTTGACCCCATTATTAGCATCTTGCCAATTATGTGCTACATTTTTAAAAATTGATGAACCAATACAATATATTGTTATTAACTGAAGGTCTATAAAATAAATACATACTGTAGTTTACTTTAGATTCACTCTTTGTGTTAAAAAGTTCTGTGGGTTTTGATAAATGCATATTATGTATCCTATTATGGTATCCTATAGAATAATTATACTAACCTAAAAATCCTTTGTGCCCCGCCTTGTGCCTTCCTTCCTCCCACTTAACTGCTGAAGTCACTGATGTTTTTACTCTCCCTACAGTTATGTAACCTTTTCATACTGGCTTCTTTCACTTAGTAATATGCATTTAAGTTTCCTCCATGTCTTTTAAAAAAATGAGGTATAATTGAAATACATTATATTAGTATCAGGTGTGTAAGATAATGATTTGATATTTGCATATATTGTGAAATGATCACCCCAATAAATCTAGTTAATATATGTTACCACACATAGTTACAAAACTTTTTTTGTGATGAGAACTTTTAAGATTTACTTTCTGAGGGGTACCTCGTTGGCTCAGTGGGTAGAGTATGCAACTCTTGATCTTGGAGTCATTAATGTCAAGCCCTCACTGGGTATAGAGATCACTTGAAAATAATTTTTATTAAAAAAAGATTTACTCTCAGCAACTTTCAAATATGCAATACAGTACTATTAACTATAGTCACCATGATATACACTACATCTCCAGGACTTATTTTATAATGAGTTATAAAATAACCTTACCCAATTTTCCCAGCCCTCAATTCCCACCTCTGGCATCCACTAATCTGTTTTCTCTGTGAGCTTTATTTATTTATTTTTAAAAATAGTTTCTACATATAAGTGAGCTCATACAGTATTTGTCTTTCTCTAACATTTACTTAGCATAATGCCCTCAAGGTCCATCCTACTGTTGTAAATAACAAGATCCACCCCCCCTTTTTTTTTAAAAAAAAAGCACTTGTTAACATTTAATGAACCTCCCCATATGTGGCTTTAAGCTGCTAGAATACAGGCAGCTGACACCCTTAACTTCTCTGTTCTTCTCCTGAAGAGTTTGGCCTGACAGGCTGTTTTGGGAGTTTTCCCTTTCACAAAACTTTTTGTAGTAGCCCAATCGCATCACATCAACGATAGGAGCAACTCCAGTCTTGTTTTTGGTGGCATTTACCTGTGTCTGCTCACTGACCAAGGTCCACAGTTTATCAAGGTTGACAGTTGGGCAGAAGCTCTGGTTTCTCTTTAAGTGGTAATGTCTCATACCGACTTTTCCAAAGTAACCTGGGTGATATTTTTCGAAGTATAATCCTAAGATCCTATGGTAATACAGGCCACCAGCATTATCCTGGCCTCCTGGGTGCTTCCGGTGCTTGTGGATGCCGCTGTGGCCATGGCTCACGTGGGCCCAAAGTTTCCGGGTCTTCCTCAGGCTAGAAGCATGTCAGCAGCCCAGATGGAAAAGAAGATTTCCCCCTTTTTTATGGGTGAATAAAATACCATTGTGTATATGTATACACAGTGTATACTGTATTTTCTTCACTTACCCATTAAGGGACATACAGGTTGTTACTGTATCTTGGCTATTGTAAATAATGCTGCAAAGAACTTGGGGGATACAGATAATGTTTTTGAATTAGTGTCTTCTTTCTTTCTTTTTTTTTTTTTTTTGATGACTATCCAGAAACAGAATTGCTAGGTCATATGGTAGTTCTATTTTTAATTTTTAGAAGAACCTTCATACTGTTTTTCATAGTAGATGCTTCAATTTACATTCCCACTAATATTGCACAAGGGTTTTCTTTTCTCCATATCACTACCAACAGTTGTTATCTCTTTTCTTTTTGATAGCCATTCTAACAGGTGTGCCATTGATGTCTCACTGTGGGTTTGATTTGCATTTCCCTGATGATTAGTGATGTTGAGCAGCTTTTTATGTACTTCTTGGCCATGTCTGTTCAGATCTTCTGCCCCCTTCTTTAATCAGATTTTTCTATTAAGTTGTATGAGTTCTTCATGTATTTTAAATATTAACCCTTAGCAGATATATGATTTGCAAGTATTTTCTCTCATTCCATAGGTTCCCTTTTCATTTTGTTGATGGTTTCCTCTACTGTGCAGAAGCTTTTTAGGTGATGTAGTCCTACTTGTTTATCTTTACGTTTATTTTCTTTGGTTTTGGTGTCAAAGAACTAAAAAACATCATTGCCAAAACCAGTGTCAAGGAACCTCCATGTCTTTTGTGACTTGATAGTTCATTTCTTCGTATTTATGAATATGTTATTGTATGGGTATACCACAGCTTGTTTATTCATTCAGCTGTTGAATGACATCTTCATTGCTTCTCATTTTTGGCAATTGTAAGTAAAGCTATTGTAAACATTCATGTGCAGGTTTTTGCGTGGACATAAGTTTTCACCTCATTTGTATAAAAACCTAGGAACATGATCGCTGGATCATATGGTAAGCTTATGTTTCTCTTGGTAAGAAACTGCCATAGTGTCTTCCAAAGTGGCTGTACCTTTTTGTATTCCCATCAGCAGTAAGTGAGAGTTCTTGCCCCACATCTTCACCTGCATTTGGTGTTGTCAGTTTTGGATTTTAACTATTCATATAGGTGTGTGGTAGTTTCTCATTTTTGTTTTAATTTGCAATTCTTTGCAATTCCCTAATGACATATGGTGAACATCCTTTCATATGCTTATTTGCTGTCTGTTTTTATTTGTTGAGGTGTCGGTTCAGATCTTTTGTCCAGTTTTAATTGGGATGTTTTCTTATTATTGAATTTTAAAAGCTCCTTTTTTTTTCTTTAAGGATTTTATTTATTTATTTGACAGAGAGAGATCACAAGTAGGCAGGGAGGAAGCAGGCTCGCTGCTGAGCAGAGAGCCCGATGCGGGACTCGATCCCAGAACCCTGAGATCATGACCTGAGCCAAAGGCAGAGGCTTTAACCCACTGAGCCACCCAGGCGCCCCAAAAGCTCTTTTTATATTTCATAAGTTACAAGGTTTTTTAAAAATCAGATATTTTGTACAGATATTTTCTTCTAGTCTATGTTCCTTTCATTCTTAGATGTATTCACTTTTAATTATTTTAAAAGTATCTCTGGGTATTTAACCAAACATTTTCTTAATTTTTTTCCTTTTTCTTTTCTTTCTTTCTTTTTTTTTTTTTTTTAAAGTAACCTGTGTGCCCAACATGGGGCTTGAACTCATAACCCCAAGATCAAGAGTGTGTACCTACCAGTTAACTAGCCAGGCTGCCCCTTAACTAAACATTTTTAAAAATACATTTCTGTAGAATTTCTTTGTTGTTTCTTGATTATAAGTGTTAGAAATAATTTATTAACTTTACAATTATGATTTTATTTCTGTATTTTCTTATTTTTTGTCTCTCCAATTTGAGTCTAAAAACTCAGTGACGATAAGTATATTTTCTGCCTTGATTACTCCTGTATCCTTAGTCCTGGCACATAATGGTTGCTTACAGAATTTTTGTTGGATAAACAAACAAGTGAGTGAATACTGTCCCTTAATGTAGCAGTACATCTTTCCATGTAACACCTTGAGTCTTCAGATGATGGTGGCAAATTCAGAATATAATGGATGTAAGATCTTTGGAAAATATTTTAAATTAGTTGTATGTTTCTCTTATTTAAGGACGGTTTCAAACCAAAATGAGTTTATTTTCCTGATTTCATATTTACTTACCTATTGATGGGAAACAATAGATATGAGAGTAAGAAATGGATGCTTTAAATAGAATATTCCTCAGCAATTCAGTTTTCCTTTACTCTGCCTAAAAACCTGTCTTATAATTGACATTATGATCTGAACCATTCTAGCATGGTAAAACAGGAAAAACATTTGGATTAACCTTGGTTTCTAAAGAAGTTAGGGAAATATTGTACATTCACATTCTTCAAGAAGTTGGCCTTACCCATGTCATAGCACTTATCGCACAGTATTGTCTCTGTCCTTCTCAGTGTAATAAGGATCTTGAGAGTGATTCTGATTTATCTTTTGTCCCCAGCATCTAGCACAGTACCTGTCACCTACAAATTGCTCAATAAATGTTTGTTAGTGAATGAATAAGTGAATGCCAGATTATTAATTTACGTACACATTGAATGCTTGTTATTTATCTGTTACTGTGCTGGGTGCTGAGTTTATACGGATGGCATTGTGAACCCTTATGTAAAGATTAGTGGGAATGACCAAAAACAAACAAATGTTAATTGCCAATTGTGATGAGGGTTATGAAGGAAATTAATAAGGGAGGATAATATAAAAGATGGGGGGGGAGGCAGATCTGGGAAGGCCTCTGAGAAATGACATTTTAGATGACACATGGTAATTGAGGAGTCAGCCATTCAAAGAGAAAATACTTCAGGAAGAGAGAACAGCTGGACTGAGCTAGGAAGGCACTTATACAAGAAAGTTAAAGGAATCCAGCATGGTATAGTAAGGCAAGAGTCGCATAAAAAGAACTTAGAGAGGATGCCAGGGACTAGATCATGTAGTATTCTGCAGGTCATGTGAGGAATGGGAAGCCATGGGAATGGATGAGCTTACCTAGGGAAGAATTTACAGAGTGAAGAGAAGGGGCCCACGGCTGAGCCACTGAAGTCAAGTGGAGGAGGACCTGGTACAAGTGACTGAGGAGGCACGGCCAGAGAGTTAGGCAGAAAACAAGGAAAATGTGGTGTCTGGAAGTCAAAAGAAGAATGTAGTTTGTCAAAGGAAAGGAGTTATCACCTAATATAAAGTACTTGACTAAAGAAGTCAAGAACATGTGGATAGGAAGAGGGACCAGACTCGGTACAGCAGCTATGGATACAGAAACCAGAACAGGTGGAAAATGGGGTATGAGCTGAAAATGGAGTAAGAAGTGAGGAGGTAGAGATGGTTTTTTTCAAGAAGTTCTGCTGTAAGGGAAAATAGAAAAAATTGGAGCACTTACTAGATGAAAATGGTTATAGATGAATTTTTAAGATTTTATTTGTCAGAGAGAGCGTGGGAGCACAAGCAGAGGGAGAAGCAGGCAGAGGAAGAAGCAGCTCTCTTCTGAGCAAGGGATTATGACCTGAGCCAAAGGCAGATGCTTAACTAACTGAGCCACCCAAGGCATCCCTATCGATGAATTTTTTAAAGAATGGGGGATACTATTATATTTATGTAGTGTAATGAATGAGCCTTTAGACAGGTTTTTTTTTTTTTTTTTTTTTTTTTTTAAAGTGGGATTGATCACAGGAAGAGCAAAATCCTTGAGGAGGCCAAGGGATGGGATCTACACACATGTTGAGGATTTGACCTAAGGGAAAGGAAGAGAAGGTGGGGACTGACTGATAAAGGTAGGATTATGGATTTATTGGTGAGAGCATGAAGACATTTACATCTCCTTGGCTCATACGTCATATAGAAAATATAAACACTGAGAGACGTAAAATAGGTGATGAAGTTTTCCGAGGGGCGAGATAGTTACCTTTGAGTAGGAAAGTAAAACCTAGTTAGATTGAAATTTTGATAGCCCTGTGAGACTGGGTATCAAATTTTCAGTCATTTTATACTAGTGCAGTCCTGACTTCATGGGATAAGGTATTTGTCTTTGGAGTCATTGTGAGCTTGTTATGTTATCTTTGTGAAACAAGCAATTATTGGAGAAGCAAGAAAAGTTCTATAGGGCCAATCTATGGTGCCATCTCTCTATCCATTTCCATTTATTTTATTGATTCATTCAGCAAGGATTTACTTACTGTTTAGTGTTCTGTTTCAGCCAAAGGGATGAAAGAAAAAAGGAGAATGGCTACCCTATTAAAACAGACTGCTCGGGCGTCTGGGTGGCTCAGTGGGTTAAAGCCTCTGCCTTCTGCTCAGGTCGTGATCTCAGGGTCTTGGGATCGAGCCCCACATTGGGCTCTCTGCTTGGCAGGGAGCCTGCTTCTTCCTCTCTTTCGGCCTGCCTCTCCACTACTTGTGATCTCTCTCTGTCAAATAAATAAAAAAAAGTCTTAAAAAAACCAGACTGCTCATGCTTCCATAGATGACAAAACTTAAATATATGAAATAAGTAATAAAACAGTTACAAAGCTGCACATGCTTTGTGGTGGGAAGCAGATAGACGATGATGACAGTGGTAGTAGTGGTGAGAATGAGATGCCTAATATTTATTGAATGTTGACTGTGAGCCAGGCACTTTCTAAATGCTATTTATATTATCCTATTTAATATACATAATACCTGTGAAGTAGCTAGGGTTATAGTCTACATTTTATAAAGGATGAAATAGGCCTACAGAAATTAAGTAACTTGTTCAGAATCACACAGCCAATAAGTGGAGTTAGGATTCAAACTTAGGCTCTTTGACATGTAAAACCTACACTACAAAGCAGTATGCAGTGGTTTCAGGGAAAAACAAACAAACAAACAAACAAACAAATGGGGAGTGATAAAATTGAGGTCCTTAACTTAGTAAAAGAGCCACTGTAGCAACACTTGGACTTAGGACTACAGAGCTCCTAAGCAGCCAGCTAAGAAGGAAACAGAAGCTAAGAAGGAAACAGAAGGTAGCTAAAGCTTTGGTATATACTCTGTAAGTTATTATCTACCTCTTAAGTCCATGTGAAGGGTTTATTACTCCTTCTTTTCAGTTGAAGAAACTGAGATAGTGGAACTGTCAGTGTTGGGTTTTTTTTTAAATATTTTTTTATTTTTTAATATTCATGTTATTTTTCTTTAAATATAGTTGACAGGATAAAAATGAAACAACTCAGTAGGTTTTATGTTGATTTTTATGTGGTTTTCTTAGCATTTCTTGAGGAATGCCTGTATTTATACCGTATTTTCTTTTCTTTTTTTTTTTTTTAAGATTTTATTTATTTATTTGAGAGAGGGACAGTGAGAGAGAGAGCATGAGCAAGGAGAAGGTCAGAGGGAGAAGCAGACTCTGCATGGAGCTGGGAGCCCGATGCAGGACTTGATCCCAGGACTCCGGGATCATGACCTGAGCCAAAGGCAGTTGTCCAACCAGTTGAGCCACCCAGCCGTCCCTATACCGTATTTTCAAAGCAAATATATTTTTAAAAGAAAGTTGAAAAATATCTGGTACTTATTTTATTAGGTGGCAGTTTCTTTTCTTTTCTTTCTTTTTTTTTTTTTAAAGATTTTATTTATTTACTTGACATCAGAGATCACAACTAGACAGAGAGGCAGAGGGAGAGAGGGTGGGGGGGAAGCGGTCTCCTCACCAAGCAGGGAGACTGATGCAGGGCTCGATCCCAGGACCGTGAGACCATGAAGGCAGAGGCTTAACCCACTGAGCCACCCAGGAGCGCCTTCATGGCAATTTCTTTTTTTTTTTTTTTTTTTTTTTAAGATTTTTTTTATTTATTTGACAGAGAGAGATCACAAGTAGGCATAGAGGCAGGCAGAGAGAGAGAGAGAGAGAGAGGAGGAAGCAGGCTCCCTGCTGAGCAGAGTGCCCGATGCGGGACTCGATCCCAGGTCCCTGAGATCATGACCTGAGCAGAAGGCAGCGGCTTAACCCACTGAGCCACCCAGGTATCCGGCAATTTCTTATTTAAAAAAAAGTTACATGTTAAATTACTCTCAGTTTACTTTTTAGTAACTTGAGTTAACAGTTTTGTTTAACAGTTGAGAATTGGGTAGTGAATACAGAATAATCTTCATAAGACGGAGTAAAAGGCACGTTAAGATAATGTTTATTTATAACTTCAGGGATCAATTTTCTCAAGGTTTGTTTTGTTCTCTGGTATTAAAAACATGACCACTGTTTGTGCCCCTTGGGAAGCAGAGAAGTAGTAATTTTTCACACTGAAAGTTTGTTGAAATGTATTAAGAGCACTTTAGAGCAAAAGAGACCAATATTTGGGGCGACTTGGTGACTCAGTGGATTAAAGCCTCTGCCTTCCGCTCAGGTCATGATCCCAGGATCCTGGGATCAAGACCCAAATCGGTCCCTCTGCTCAGTGGGGATCCTGCTTCCCTTCTTCTCTCTCTGCCTTCCTCTCTGCCTACTTGTGATCTCTGTCTGTCAAATAAATAAATAAAATCTTAAAAAAAAACAATATTTCTGAAAACCTAGATTCAGGATAACTTTATAGTCATTCGCTAGCTTCTTTATGATCTCAGGCAAGACACTTTGATCATCTGTAAGATAAAGGTGATAATACTTAGCTTGTACAATTATATAATAAAGATCTGAATGAATTAATTATGAGTATTAGAAGTAATAAATATGTTACCTAGCACTATATGTAGTGGATTATCATTAAATGGTAACTTTTATTTTAATTATGTCTTTATGGAAAACTGCCTGTAGTTTCTTTATAAAGTGTTTTTTGTTGACTTATAGAGTTCCCTATAGATTCTGGATATCAATTCTCTGTCAGCTATCTGACTTGCAAATATTTTCTTTCATTTCATAAGTTACCTTTCTTACTCTGTTGATAGTGCCTCTTGATGCAACAAAGTTTTAAATTTGGGTGTTCAGCCTGTTTTCTTTTGTTGCCTGTGCTTTTTGTATCATATCCAAGGAATCATTGCCAAACCAAAAATCATGAAGCTATTCCCCTATATTTTCTTCTAAGAGTTTTATAGTTTTAGTACTTACATTTAGTTTTTTAATCCATTGTGAGTTAATTTTTGTATGTTGAGTCTAATTTCATTCTTT